>NC_044311.2:156754258-157059615 GCF_007474595.2 Lynx canadensis | reverse complement strand
GAAGCCCACGGGATAAGCTGTCACCAGCAGGTGCATTAAGGCAAAACAAATGTTTGGTTAAATTTTCTGTAGAGTTGAAAAGGTTTTTTAAAATTTTTTAAAAAGATGTTCATTTATTTTTGAGAGAGAGACAGTGCAAGCAGGGGAGGAGAAGAGATAGAGGGGGACACGGAATCCGAAGCAGGCTCCAGGCTCTGAGCTGTCAGCACAGAGCCTCATGTGGGGCTCGAACCCATGAGCTGCGAGATCATGACCTGAGCTGAAGTCGGACCCTTAACCGACTGAACCGCGCAGGAGCCCCGAAAAGTTTTTTTTAATGTTTTTTTTTTTTTCAATGTTGCGAGAAGGCTCAGATGTTCTTATAAGCGAAGCCCAGTTTGTCTGCAGAAAACAAATTGTTAGGATAGTTGAAGTGTTCTTGAGCCTGGGAACGAATGGAAAGGACTTGAGCTCATTTCATAAAGCCAGCATCACCTTGACATCACCCCACACTCAGGAGAGTGAGCTCACTAACAGATTACACGTTACTGAATGCCAGGATATGAGGCTGAGCCCAGACGGGCATAGTCTGGGCGCCCAGAGTTTCCACCCTGGGAAGGGAGACAGATGTCATTCAAAGGATCACCTGAACTGCGATCTAACGGGCCCTGAAGGAGACGCGGAGGAGGTGTGCTGAGAGGCCCTAACAAGGAGGCTTTCCCCAGAGGAGTTAATTAGGAGAGAGGAGGGTGCTGGGGAGAGGGCCCGGCCTGGGAGCAGCCCCGGTGGAAGGAGGGACATGCTGGATGTGGGCCCAAGAGAGGCGTGCTGGAGCCTGGAGGGAGGGTGTGTGTATGTGGGGGGTGACACTGCAGCTGGGTGTGGGGCAGGGTCGAACCCAGTGCCTTCTTGGCCACAAGGCCAACGTTGTCTTTATTCCAGGAGAAACTGGGAGCAGCTGAAGGGGGGCCAGTCTGGCCAGGTTTGGGTTCTGCAGAGACCGCTCCAATCAGGAGGAGGCCCCAAGGGGTGCAGGAGACAGTCGGGCAGTGACAGTGCAGAAGGGAGGCGGCCGGGGCCAGGAAGGCGGTAGGGTGCAGGTGGCAGGGATGATTGGGGGTAAACTCAAAGGGACTTCGGAGGGAGGTGCCAAGGACGAGCTCTGGGTTTCTGGCCTGTCGCCCTGGGTGGGGCCTTTTCTGAGTGGGGGGTGGGGTGGGGTGGATAATGCGTTTGCAGCACCCAGGAGCATGTCGGGTGGGTGGCCTGGTGCTCAGCGCCCTCGGCGGGGGCCACGACACACATTTTTCAGCCTTCTACATCCAGGGGAAGACGGGCCTGAGGGGCTGCCTGGAGGGAGAGTGAGACGAACGTGAGCCTCCTGGACGAAATGTTGGTCTGAGTCCCACAACGCAGTACCAGGAAAATGCACATGACCCCCGTGCTTTACAGCAGGGGAGTAAGGATGGCTCAGCACTGGGAACAGAGCACCGTAGTGAATTCCACCGACAAGGTGAACATCCCATCAACTGACATGCACAAGCCTTTGAGAAGATACAGTGGTCATTCCTACTCTAAGTAAAAGAGAAGACAGGCTTTTCAGGGTGGTGACACTCCCAGCTGTTCCCACTGAAATCAGGGATGAGAAGCCCACTCTCCTCACTGTTGCCAACATTGCTCTGGAGGCTCTAGTCCCTTCTACGAGGAAACAAATTGGTACACACATTAAGACAGAAGAGCCAAAAGTATTCTTTTTTAAAGTTTATTTATTTTTGAGAGAGAGACCAAGCATGAACTGGGGAGGGGCAGAGAGAGACACACATACACAGAATCCGAAACGGGCTCCAGGCTCCGAGCGGTCAGCACAGAGCCCGACACGGGGCTCGAACCCATGAACTGTGAGATCATGACCTGAGCCGAAGTCGGACGCTTAACCGACTGAGCCACCCAGGCGCCCCAAGCCAAAAGTATTCTTATTGGCAATGTTTGTTTATCTAGAAAAACGGGAGATTCCAAAATCACTTAGTGAATCTGAGGTTGAGAGATAACAAGATAGTTTTCTTTCTTATACCACCAATAACTAATTCAAGTTACTACCAATAACTAATAACCTGTGGAAATAGGAGGGTTGTGTTCATAAAGGCGTCAGTAAGTGTATGGACGTTTATAGGGATAATTTTACCGAACACGTGTTGGGCCTCGGTAGTGACACTTTTTTGATGAACTTAATTCAAGGTTGAAATAAACAGAGAGATATCCATGTTTCTTTTAAAATTTTTTTTTTTTCAACGTTTATTTATTTTTGGGACAGAGAGAGACAGAGCATAAACGGGGGAGGGGCAGAGAGAGAGGGAGACACAGAATCGGAAACAGGCTCCAGGCTCTGAGCCATCAGCCCAGAGCCCGACGCGGGGCTCGAACTCACGGACCGCGAGATCGTGACCTGGCTGAAGTCGGACGCTTAACCGACTGCGCCACCCAGGCGCCCCTATCCATGTTTCTGAGTGGGGAAGACTTCATATCATAGAAATGTCCATTATTCTGAAATTAATCAATAAACTCGTTGCCATTCCAATAGGTATCCCTATAACATTTTTGCTCGTTTGATTTTGGTTTTGGAGATGGAAATGAGAACCAATAATTTTTGAAGTTCACATGAAAGAGAAAATATGAAAGAGAAAAAGAGAACAGTTAATATGTTTTTGAAGTGAGAAAACTAGTGAGTTTGCCCTTGATCTGTAGGTATGAACACTTACTCCAAACATTCACCCAGATGACGTGCTGGTAAAGGAAATAGACAAAGAGATTAGTAGAACAGAGACTGATGGAATAGTTCAAGTATGCGTGAGGCCTAATCCATCATAAATGTGACATTTTAAGGTGGTGGGGAGAGGTGAGGTATTTAATAAATGGTGCGTGCATAACAGCTTTCTGGAAACACAGCAGCTCGCTGCATTCCAGATACCCAAGATCACACCCCAGATGGCATGGAGAGTCAAATATAAACAGACGACATAACAGCAGAGAAATTTAAGAGTTGTATTTGAAGACGCATAAGGAAAATGCTGCTGACTAGATAATAAATTTAAATGCCCGGCAGAAGACAAAAACGTCACAAAATTATTTAAACTAAGGATCAAAAAAGAGGCGATCGGGGGAAAAATATTTGCGGACAAAGAATGAATTAAAAGCGCTGCTGTCCAAAGGGGTCATCACGCGACAAGGCAAACTCTCATTCTCTCATTCAGTAACAAGCCCTCTCCTATGAGATCGCTCTCGGAACGGAATTCTAGCCTGCGTTTCTGGAGACGGTGGGCCAGTGGCCGACAGGCGAGCGCTGGGTGCTGGGCGGGGGCCGGCTTGCCAGGTGCTCCCGCGTCTGTCTGGACTGCGGTGAGCCAGGCGCTCTCTTCAAACGTCCTTGGAGCCGTGTTCATTACGAGTCAAATTACGGCATACGCTCTGGAGGAATTTTCGAGTCTGAATTGAAAGCCCCTGTGGTTCAATAGTTCCCCCCCCAGGTGACAGGCTGGTCTCCCCCACAGGTGACAGGTTAGGTGACAGGCTGGTCTCCCCCACGGGTGACAGGTTAGGTGACAGGCTAGTCTCCCCCACGGGTGACAGGTTAGGTGACAGGTTAGGTGACAGGCTGGTCTCCCCCACGGGTGACAGGTTAGGTGACAGGCTAGTCTCCCCCACGGGTGACAGGCTAGTCTCCCCCATAGGTGACAGGCTAGTCTCCCCCGTAGGTGACAGGTTAGGTGACAGGCTAGTCTCCCCCACGGGTGACAGGCTAGTCTCCCCCATAGGTGACAGGCTAGTCTCCCCCGTAGGTGACAGGTTAGGTGACAGGCTAGTCTCCCCCACAGGTGACAGGTTAGGTGACAAGCTAGTCTCCCCCATAGGTGACAGGCTAGTCTCCCCCACGGGTGACAGGCTAGTCTCCCCCACAGGTGACAGGCTAATCTCCCCCATAGGTGACAGGCTAGTCTCCCCCATGGGTGACAGGTTAGGTGACAGGTTAGGTGACAGGCTGGTCTCCCCCACAGGTGACAGGTTAGGTGACAGGCTAGTCTCCCCCATAGGTGACAGGTTAGGTGACAAGCTAATCTCCCCCACGGGTGACAGGCTAGTCTCCCCCACAGGTGACAGGCTAATCTCCCCCATAGGTGACAGGCTAGTCTCCCCCACGGGTGACAGGCTAGTCTCCCCCGCGGGTGACAGGCTAGTCTAATAGAACCAGCTGGGTGATCGGCTGATATCGACGTCTTACTTCTCTAACCTGGAGTTTTTGTTTCACGTTGCTCCCATTGTGACTCCTCGTCTTCCTGGAGAAAGCCCAGTTCCCTACTGGGACATGTGGCCCAGCCCCTGGAGAGAGGCAGACACGCTGGGGCCACGCTGGGATGCGACAGGGCTATTGCTGCCGCTTGAGGAGGCCCGTGTCCCCAGCGGAGCGAATGAGGCCCTCCTCTGTCACCACAGTGGACAAGGGGCGTGAGGGTGTGCCCAGAGTTAAGGAGATGTCCCAGGGACCTCCGGAGGCAGTCAGCAGACCGGTAGGTAGGGCGGCCTTCCGGCCAGTTCCAGGCTGGCGGGGCCCGCGTCTCCATAGCGATCAGGGACCTACCCGGCCTCCCCCAGGTGAAAACCCGACTCTGGGAGGCTCGGACAGGTCCCCAGCAATCGCGGAGCGGCCCTGGTCTGTGATGTGGTGGCGGGGACCTCTCTCTTACACACGGGTTGTACGTCAGCGTGGCTTCTGGGCCGGTGGTGAGATGTTTCTGAGGCGAGGGAGCCCTTTCTGGCCCTGGCGGGCTTGGGGTCCGAGGGAGGGGAGGGAGGGACGTGGACCCCGGGCCTGTGCGTCTCCTGCTTGCTGAGCGTCTCAGAGCCCGTGTGCAGCTGCGGCCTGACGTAAACGACACCCGGCACCTGATTTATAGGCTCCCACCATGACAGTCTCACCGGGCGCGTTTAGGCGGCTTGTCCGGGGTGACCTGGGAACCGGTCCGGAGGAGGAAGTTCTGAGCTTTGTTTTCTGCGTTGAGGCACGTGTTTTTGCAGTTGTCAGTGTGAACAGGATTTCCACTAATGAGCCCTTGTGTGTCGAGGGAGTGTTGCTGGTGTTAGTGGGTCAAAGGTAATAGAAGGAGACTTTCCCGGAAGCCTCAAGGTAGCAGCGTTATCGATTCTTCAGATCTGCTTGTTAAAGAATGATACATACATGATCATTTACCAACCAGCCAGAGACTTGGGGTCAGAGGTCGGTGTCAGGTGGGAGGGGTCAGCAGGAGTCACAGTGATGCTGCCTGGGTCTGTGTCCCCTGCCCTCCTGACCCTTGACCACCCAGGGCCACCTAGACCCACAAAGTTCTTATCAACTGGGAAAGAAGAGAGGGCGACTGTCGGGTTCAAACCACTGTTCTTCCTCCCACGGTGAGTTCCTCTCTCGCTTCTGGGGGGCGCCTGCACCGGTGGGGTCAGGAAGGCTGCGTCCCTGCGCTGTGTGCTGCGGGCCTGGGCTGGCGGGGGACCCGGAGCAGGGGTGCGGGAGGCCACCCCGGGGCCCACTGAGGCTGCTGTACATAGTCATGTGCCTAGTGAGCTTTTCCAGGCTTTCCTCCTGTGACCTCAGTGAGCTGAAACGTGCGACTAGGGTGGCGGCCGTCTGTTAACATCCGTTGGAGATGTCTGTCTAGAGACAGAGACAGAGGGGCAGATGTCTGTCTAGAGACAGAGGCGGGGAGATGTCTGTCTGTCTCTGACTGTCTAGAGCCAGAGACGGTGGGGGAACAAAATCTCTCCAGTCACGTGGTTAGTTTCATGCAGAGAGGCTTCAACATCCTCTTTCCCTCCCGTCCTCTGTCTCTCTATCTCTCTGTCTCTCTCCCCTCCCCCCTGCCGGCCCCCCTCCCCCCAGCAAGCCCTACCCCAGGGGCTGGGCCCCGTCGCAAGCACCTGTGTCCCCCGCAGCCTCTGCCCAGACCCGGGGGCGGGGGCTTCCCTGGAAGGAGCGTGGTGTTTGCAGCCACGGCAGAGTCATTCTGCGGCGAGGAGAAAGGTCACCGGCGGCCTACGAAAGGGTCCTGCGGATCTCGGGAAAGGGCCCAGGACGCAGTGTGTGCGCACACAGGCCATCGCCCCCCGCCGGCCCTGGGTGCTCTGGAGAGGGGCGGGCCGGGCAGGGCGTCATAAACGACAGTAATCGCGCTTAAGAGGAGCAGCCTTCCCCGTCTGCTACCCTGCCCGCTGCGATTTGGAGAGGTCAGACCCAAGTGACCCTCGGCCTCGGTGAAGGGCAGCTCCCGCCGTGAGCTGGGCCTCGGCGCTCCCCGCCCCCGGGCCGTCTTCCCGTGTCTTCTCATTAGCTGTTCCCGCGGACTGGCTTCCCTCCGGAGGGGAATTCCTGAAACCCACACACCCTCGGGAGGGCTGGGCACCAGATAAAAGCCGTCCTCAAAGCCCGGCCCCTCCTGGGACCCGGTGGCTGTGCTCGGCGCGCAGCTTGTCCTCCTGAGGCAGGGGTCTGTACCCACGGAAAACAGCTTCTCGGAGTTTTTCTGGTTTGCTCCCAGCTCTCCACCGGCACATCTATTTCTGTCTTTCCTTTGGGAGAAATGTGCTTTGCCAATGACTAACCGCAGTTGTGCTGAGATGCTATCACCTGTCACCTGCACGGCAGGACCCGAGCCCATGCGGAAATGAGATAGGCCCGCGCCACCTGCCTTCCCCCTGGCAGAGCCCTGAGAAGGTCTGTGCCACCCGGGGCCGCCTCTGTCCTGTCTCAGGACTCGGGCATGGGGCCATCACAGTGACTGCCCCAGGGCCCCCTGCTGCCATCCTGAAAGGGCCCACCCGGGTGTCTGACGAGCAGCTCCCTCCCTGCGGGCCGAGGGCGGAGCCCCTGGATGGAGCTTGGGACCTATACTCCTCATGTCTGTCCTGCTGATGCTGTGTGTCCCGCTCCTGGCCCTGGCGACCCCGGGCCGAGGCACCCGGCGATGGGAACCCTGCACAGGTAAGGGGGGTATTGAGCTGGGGGCCGGGAGGGGGGCAGCTGCGCGGGTCAGGGCCACTTCCCATCCCCCGGTCAAGGTCACTGCGAGCCGGGTTGGCTTCGGGGGCACTGGCAGGTAGAGGGGGACGGGCAGAGGCAGAGATGGAAGGGGTGGGGGGGCCGGCACAGTAGAAAGCTGCTGACAGGGTGGGGACTCAGTTCAAAGCCTTAACCAGCCTCCGTCCAAGGGCTTCACAAGTATTTTCCTGTGCATCCTGGGGAAAGGCCTTGCACCTGCTTCAGGAATGAGCCAGCCCCCCCCCCTCCGCCCGCCCCCCTCAGGCCGCAAGCTCAGAGAGCCCCAGGTCCGCGCTTAGTAAAGCACAGCCCCAGACACCCACGCCAGCGCTGGGGAGAGTGCCACCGGCTGGCTCCTGGCGGGGGCGCGGTTCTGCTCCCCCTCGTTCGGAAAGGTTGACTAGCTAACGGCCATGACATCACTCTGTCTTTCTGGAGTCGCTACCAAGAGATTTTACTTATCAGAGCTAACATTGAACACAAAGTAGCCGGAGGAGGAGGCCTAGCAGCTGGAGACCCGCCGCAGGTGGGCGAGTGGGGTCCGCGGCGCGGGGCTGGGCGGGGGGCAGGTGCCAGGGGATTGGCAGGGCCCTTCCAGCTTCATGTGTGCAAGTTACTCAGCCGGGGTCCCTTCCATGTGAGGGCTCTTCGCTCTGGTGGCCCCTGGTTCCAGTGACAGGACCGGCAGATGACTGATGCTGACCCAAGTTTGGAAAGCTGGCCCACGCCCCGCACTCTGGGCTCCTGTCCCCAGCGACTGCCTTGGGACTTGTGGTTTGCGAGCAGTGCAGGATTTGAAGGTCACCTGTTGCAGGCAAAACCCCCCGCACGGAGGCCACCGCGCGGTCCCGGGGGGCCCCAGAAGGACCCCCAGGCAGCGCTGCTGTAGCCGCTGTCCTGAGTGCGGCAGTCTCCCCGGTGGGGAATGAATCACTGACGTGTACCTTCACGTTCCCTTCAGCCCTGGGAACAGAGTCAGCCTGCATAGTAATAATAAAGGTTATTTATAAAGCCCGCCCCCTGTGCCCTAAAGGCTTGTTGCAGATAGTTGAAAGGTGACCCAGTTATAAACACCGGGACTCAGGAGGAAAGATAAAAGTCGGGTGCGTTTGGAGTGCTCCCAAGGCACTCGTGCTCGGCGGTTCGGGACTTCAAATGGTTAAAACAATCACTTTGATTCCTGTCTGTTTTGGAAGGCACCTACCTGAGTTTACACCGCAGGGTTGTGTGAGTGTGCGGGGGGGGGGGGGCGCCTTTCGCCCGCCTGGGGGCCTTGTTCCTGGTCTGTGCCACTGTGTGCACGCCAGGTGCCAGGAGCCTTGGCCGCCGCAGCCCTGGGCTGTCATGTCCTGCCCCGAGTCTGGGAGCACAGACGATGCCAGCCTGGGGTGGTGACTGTGGGTGCCGTGCTGTCTGCGAGGGCCTTAGTGCCCCTGGGCGTCCCACCCCGCTCTGTGGAGGGTGCCGTGCTGGGGAGATGGGGCGGCTTTGGCTCCCAGTGCCGCCGTCGTCTGCCCCTGCTGCGAGGCTGTTGGGGGACTATGGGCTGGATTTAGGGGTACCCTCACCCCAGCGGGGCAGTAAAGGTACCCTTACACCTGCACTTTGGGAAGAGGTAACTCAGTGCTGGCGACGGCAGGGCGGCCAGAGGGGCCCAGGAGTCGGCAGAACTGGGAAGTGGGTCTGGAGGACTCCGAGTTCGCCGTTGGGGAGGTGTGGCAGGACGGTCCAGAAGGCTGGGGGCGTGGGGGGAGGGCCTCGTCTGGACGGTAAGCGGGCCGCTTCTGTGCGGCTTTTGTGGGAACGAGATGGCAGGGCCGTGTGCCGGACTGCCCGGGCGGGCACGGGGTCCAGGCGGGAAAGCCGGCAGGGTCGCGTGGGTGCTCACGTTGGCGAGCAGCTCACTAGTGCTCTTTGGAGGGGGGGGGGCTCACCACTCCCAGACACCTTACGGATAGGTGTTTTAGTGGTAGGGCAGTTGGGTCACGTGTCTGCCCAGGAGACCACCTGCCGGGTGGTGGGGCCTGGGGCCTGGCCTTTCTGCGCAGGTGTGGGTGCAGGTGCGTCTGAGGTTGGGGCAAGTCTCAGAAAGCCTTGGCCAAGCGGGACCGAGGGGCCGGTGGGCAGGCCGCGTGCACGAGGCCACCAGGGGGCAGGTGGGAGGTGCAGGCTGGGAAACCTACGTGGTGGCCCTCGGACAGGTTTCAGGGCTCAGGGGCGCAGGGTGTGCACGTGGTGTTGGCGTGGCCTCCCGGGGGGTGAGTGTGGCCAGCAGGATTCCGGGGCGACGTGCCTCTTATAAGCCGTTGGCCTCCCTGGCTCCAGGAGCCAGCCCGCGTCTCCTGACCCCTGACCCCCCTGCCGCTCCGCCAAGCGGGGCCAGCTGCTTTGGGACCAAAAGGTTGAGGTTCGGGTCCCTAAGGTCCTTCCTGGGTCCTGTAGGACATCCGTGGTTCTGGGCTGCGTGGCGTGCGTGGTGCCGGGAAAGTGGCTGGGGCCGTCCTGGGGGAGACGCCTTGATGGGCTGTGCTGTGGACAGTGGGGTGAGGGGGACACTGGGGGAAGTCCCTGGCATCCATCACACCCAGCTCACGTCCACGGGGATGGGAGGCCGAGGTGGAGGGACGCAGCTGGACCCTCCCGGGCTGGCCCGCTGGGGGGCTCCCAGGGGCTGGGTACGGAGAAGGGGTGGGGGGCACAATTGTCAGCTGCTGCCGGACGTCAGGGTCACGGTGTCTCCCCTTCCATTTCTTCCCCTCCTGCTGCCCCCAGAGCACCCGGGGGTGGGCTCCTCGCCAGGGCTCAGCCTTGGCGTCACTCGGAACGTAGTCCGAGTGAATCCCTTCACTCACCCCTTCTTACCCCTCCTTCCCTCCTTCATTCACTCCATACCCAGGCAAGGGCGGTGCTGTGCCCACCCCTGGGGACACTAGAATCACAGAGCCACCAGCAGCTGTGACTTCCTCCAGAGTGGGAGGGGCCCGGGGGGGGGGCTCAAGAAGGAACCTTGAGGATGGCAGTGGGGGACCCAGGGTGCCAGGGACCCCAGGCTGCAGGTGGGGTGGTCAGACCTGGGCTCTGGGTGCCTGCGGGGGCCCTTCATCCCTAGAGCTAGAGAAAGTACTCACGAAATGACAGAACAGATCCGCATTTTATTTTATTTTTTTAAAACGTTTGTTTATTTTGAGACAGAGACAGAGAGAGAGTGCGAGCATGAGCAGGGGAGGGGCAGAGGGAGGGCGAGAGAGTCCCAAGTGGTTTCCCCGTTGTCAGCGCAGGGCCTGCCTCCAGTCTGGAACTCACAGACCCGTGAGATCGTGACCTGAGCCGAGCTCGAAGGTTGGGTGCTTACCCGAGGGAGCCCCCAGACCTGCATTTTAAAAGCTACCTGGCAGTAAGGAGGCCGGGGGGCTGGCCCAGCGGGCAGCATCTGGCCTCTTGCGTGTTTGGGGGGCAGGAAGCCTGGATGGCTCTCTCGGCCACCAACTTTGGCCTTGCCCATGTTCAGCCAGAAGCTTGCAGGAGAGCGGTGCTTTCCAGCCTGAGTTCTGGGGAATCCTGGCCCCTGGGAGAGGCCCTCACGTGGGTTCCTGGAGACCCTGTGTGGGCACGACGCCCCCTCCTGGCGGCTCACGGAGCATCCTCCCGCAGGAAGAAGAGGCTTCTGTACCGCCTTTGTGGGGGGGGGGGGGGACTTCCCCCTGGGGCTGGGGGCCTCCCGGTGGAGCGCAAGCAGCCAGAGCCCCAGGTCTCATCTGAGCGCCGCGCCCCCAGGAGACCCCTCCACACCCCTCACCTTTGTCTCCCCAAAATCACACCTCAGAGAGAACCACCCCACTCACTCCCCAGTGCAGAGGAGGTGAGATGCCAGCCAGGGCCCCGCACTGCCACCAGGGGAGGCTGACTCTGTCACCCTGACGTCGTCCTCTTTAAAAATTCTCACCCATTAGGCCAGGGCGCTTTTTGTTTGCACGAAAGTTAGGAAGCAAAGAATATTAATTAAAACAAATTTTTTTAGTGTTTATTTTTGAGAGAGAGAGAGAGAGAGAGAGAGAGAGAGAGAGAGACAGCACGAGCAGGGGAGGGGCAGAGAGAGAGGGAGACACAGAATCCGAAGCAGGCTCCAGGCTCCGAGCTGTCAGCACAGAGCCCGACGCGGGGCTCGAACTCACGGACCGTGAGGAAGTGACCCTGTCTGGGACTGAGGCCTGCTATGGGGAGCCCTGGGAAAGGTGGGGGCCCCGTCCAGACAGCCTCGAGGGACGTGCCCTGGAAGGCAGCACCCCTGGGCCTCAGAGGCCAGGGTGTTGGAACTCAAAGTGGCTTAGCCTCTGGGGTCTTCCTCTTGACCTCTGTCACACCGGGCGGGGTCTGCGGCCGGGGACGGCATGGCACATTGGCATGTGCAGGCAGAGGCGGGGGGACGTTTGAATAAAACACTGAAGTTCAAGGGCAGATGGAGAGAGAGAGACTCAGAAGGCAATGCCCCCTTTAGCTGTCTCCCTGGAAGGCCCGGCCCCGCCTGCCTCCCGGCCCAGAAACCACCTTGGGCCCTGCATCCTGGTGCTGGACTGACCGGGGAGAGCGAGGCCTGGGGCAATGGGGCCTTCTTGCCAAGGGGCCCGCTGTCCGGGTGGCTGTGGCCACCCGAGGCCCGAACATTCCGTCCAGCCACCCGGAGCCGCCTGGAGGTGCGGTTGGTGACCACCAGGGTGGGCCTCAGAACTCACTGCCGTTGGAAGTGTTCCCAAGATGTGGCTCGTCAGCAGGGTTGCTAAAGCCAGGGTTCCGTCGGCCCGGAGGCTGGGAGAGAGGGCCAGTGGAGGCCAGGACTGCAGGTTTATTCGCTCAGCTCCAGATGTGTGCTTGGGAGGAGGCAAGCAGCTTCTAGGGCCAGGAGCCCCAGTAAGACTACAGAGCTGGGGGCCGTGGCTGCCAGAAACAGCCTGGGGGCCTTTCAGTAACGGGAGGGCTGGCTCTGGTTCATCTGGTCGTGATGTGAGGCTGCGCACCGGCTCGGCCCTGGCTATTAGGGTCCGAAGATGGTGAACATTCACGCTGACCTGTGTGCCCAAGATTGCGCTGGGTTAGATCGTGAAGGAGGTAGGGAAGAGCCGGGGGTCCCCAGAGTGCTCAGCTGGCCCTGGGGGGACGTGCCCATCAGAATGGTGGCCTCAGCAGGCAGGGCGGGGGCACACGGGGCGGCAGAGCAGGGACACGCAGGAGGCCGGGAGGCAGCAGGAGGAGGCAGGGGCGCAGCAGGCGGGGCGGGGGCACGCGGGGCGGCAGAGCAGGGATACACTGGAGGAGGGTCTGCAGCAGGGGCTGGGCTGGCAGCAGGAGGGGGCTGAGCAGGGGGAGTCCTCGCAGCAGACAGGGGTGCAGCAGACGGGCTTGCAGCAGACAGGGGTGCAGCAGACGGGCTTACAGCACACAGGGGTGCAGCAGGCGGGCCTGCACACGGGGCGGCAGAGCAGGGACACGCAGGAGGAGGGTCTGCAGCAGGGGCTGGGCTGGCAGCAGGAGGGGGCTGAGCAGGGGGAGTCCTCACAGCACACAGGGGTGCAGCAGATGGGCTTGCAGCAGACAGGGGTGCAGCAGACGGGCTTGCAGCACACGGGTGCAGCAGTCTTCCTGGCAGGGGGAGGAGGTGCAGCAGGACTGCTGGCAGCATGAAGAGGTTGTGCAGGGGGAGTCCTGGCAGCAGACAGGGGTGCAGCAGGCGGGCCTGCACATGGGGCGGCAGAGCAGGGACACGCAGGAGGCCGGGCGGCAGCAGGAGGAGGCAGGGGCGCAGCAGGCGGGGCGGGGGCACACGGGGCGGCAGAGCAGGGATACACTGGAGGAGGGTCTGCAGCAGGGGCTGGGCTGGCAGCAGGAGGGGCCTGAGCAGGGGGAGTCCTCGCAGCACACAGGGGTGCAGCACACGGGCTTGCAGCACACAGGGGTGCAGCAGACAGACTTGCAGCAGACAGGGGTGCAGCAGACGGGCCTGCACACGGGGCGGCAGAGCAGGGATACACTGGAGGAGGGTCTGCAGCAGGGGCTGGGCTGGCAGCATGAAGAGGTTGTGCAGGGGGAGTCCTCACAGCAGACAGGGTTGCAGCAGACGGGCTTGCAGCACGCAGGGGTGCAGCAGTCTCCCTGGCAGGGGGAGGAGGGGCCGCACAGGAGGGTCAGGCAGGGGGCCGGGGCGCAGCACGGGGGCTCGCAGCAGCTCTCTGGGCAGTCGTCCACCTGCCAGGAGGAGTCGGGGCAGGAGTCCGAGGCGCCGGGCAGGCAGACGCGGCTGCCATAGCTCAGGTCGCCGGAGCAGACGGACAGGGTGGACGCGGCCATGGCGGGGGCGGTGGGGCTGCAGGAGGGAGTGGGTGTGGGTGTGGGTGTGTGAGTGTGTGTGTGAGTGCGGGTGTGCGTGCCAGCTGTTCGGGCTCACTTTTATAGCCCTCTGTGTTGTGTGTTTCGCCAGCAGAGGCTCAGGACATTTCCCCTTCCTTGTTGGTGTTTAGAGCTAGTTTTCAGGGACCCCTCATTACGGCTTGTTTATTTTCCCGGAAGATGCCACCCAGCTCGTAAAAGTCCCCCTGTGTGTTGGGTCCTGAGCGAGTCTGCTGAGTGGGCGTGGGGCCATCCGGCCAGGCTGGAGCTGAGGCAGGTGGATGTGGTGTGTGGGGGGGGTGGGCTCTCAGCCAGTGGGCAGTCGTCTTAGGGATGTGGTAACAGGGGAGGTGACTCGGATTCTGGCCTCAGGAATAGCTCCTGATGTGGGTGCCCGTCTCTGGGGCACGTGGTCCCCATTCTTTTGCGTTTGTCACCAAGTGCAAAGAGATGAAGGGAGGGTAGAAATGCCTGAGAGGGCTCTGGCCGTGGTGCGGGCTGTCTCTGCCTGACCGCTGCCTGGGTGGAAGGCTGTGGCCTGGGGACGAACTGGCTGTGTGCTGTGGGGTCAAGTTCGTGGGCAGGGGGAGGGGTGGGCCTGTGCCTGGCCAGGCAGCCGGCATAATTCTCCAGGGGGCGTGTCTCCTTTCCAACCTCTGGGCTCCCAGGGCCCCTGTGGCTCTGGCCACAAGGTGGGCGTGGTGGGGCAGGGCATGTGGTGCCCCTCACCTCCCCCCGCTGGGCTGTGGACCGGTTTCGCACCCCCCCCCCCCACCGCTTGCTTGCCGAGCAGCTGGTTGCATTTCCTTCCGCCCCTTCTTCCCCCTCCCTCCCCGTGCCACTCATTCTCTCCCTGCCATTGTATCTTTCCTGGGGCTGAGCCTGGAGTCCCCTCTGTGGGCCCCCGGGACGCCCCTGTGGGATATTCAGGGTCCCGGAAACAGTCACCGAAAGCTCTTGTGCCAGGCACAGCCAGGGGCCGGGGCAGCAGGGGGTGGGAGCGTGGGGGGTGGGGGTGGGCGAGCAGATGTAGATCAGCCCTGGGCCAGGGCCTCTGCCGGAGGAGGGGGAGGGGAGACACAGGCAGGTGGGTAAGCGGAGGCAGGGTGCCTGTGGGGGCTCAGGGAGTCAGCGGGGCCGGCTCGCAGAGGTTCTGTGATGTCTCAGTCACTGTGCAGGGGTGTGGCGGCCGTGCGAGGGGTCTGGGGTGGTGGGAGGGCAGCCGACTCTCAGAGGCCATGCACACGCGACCGGGTTAGCGTATCTGCCGGGTTTGGGGGTGGCTGGACCAGACTCCTTAGAAGGCTGAGGGTTCATTTTATTTTTTAAACGATTACTGCTATTTTACATTGTCTCGGCGGCATTTCAAACCAGAATCCTTAGAAACGACGAAAGCTACGTTCATCACACACGCTTGACCGTGCACGTGTGTATTTGCTTCCTGGGATTGGGTGTAACAAACCACCACACTCCTGATGCTTTAAAACAACAGAAATTTATTCTCTCAGTTCTGGGGACCAGAGTTCTGAAAGCAGGTCTCTCAAGCTGAGATTGGGGTGTGGGCAGGGCTCCTGCCCCTCAGGAGACTCTGGAGGAGGGTCTCTCCTGCCCTTTCCAGCTTGGTGACTCCCCCTGGCTTGTGGCCACAGCGTCCCGAGCTCTGCCTCCCGTCACATCGCCTCCTCCTTGTCCGCCTCTCTGGTGTGAGGACCCCAGACGGCCCCTGGATGTCTAGGGCCCACGTGGCTGGCCCGGGTCACCTGCCCACCGTGGGATTCTGCATTTAGTCAGCCATCCACAGGTACCCTTCGAAGTCCTTTTTTCCACGCAAGGTCACAGGCGCCGTTTGGGGTTCTGGTGAAGCTGTCTTTGGGAGCGTTATGTGACCTATCGCCGTGTCCCTGCAAACATACCTGCACTGCCCACTGCCCACCACTGCTGGGGCTTGAACCACATCAGCTGGGCCCTCTGGGGGCCTCTGTCCCCTCTGTGGCAAGATGGGCTCATAGGGTTATCTGAGGATGGTGTGATTTAGACACGGCAGGTGCCTGGAGCTTACTAAATGCTTCACACAAGTCGGCCGCTCTCACTGGGGTTTTATCAGCCATGTGGCGGCGTCATGCTTAACAATGTGACCTGAGTATCCACTAAGCTTAGAAAAGTCATGATGCAATCAGCTAGAAGGCTCTCAGCGGCTGTCAGGCACGTGAGTATGCCCGGAAGGTGCACAGCAGGGCCCGAGGCTTCAGGTCCCGGAGGGCGGTCACCGTCTGGCCCTGTGGTAAGGTTCAAAGCACGGATTTCTGGGACATAGGTCCTGGCGAACTGGACGGCCTTGTCCTGCACCCGCTGGGGCTTCCCTTTACAGGAGACCACGTGCAGGCCCTCACTCCCTAGATGCTTTGGATCGAAAGGGGGGCTCCAGGAGGTCCGTGCTGGCTCTTCCGCTCAGACTTAGCAGTTCCGCAGGCACAGAGCTGCAGGGCGAGGACAGGACCACACGGGGACGGGCGAACGCTCTGCCATGTGAGCTCAGTGCCGGCGCTCCCGGCCTGCCCTGGCCGTCGGCGTGAGGGCGCAGGGCCCCGGAAGGCAGGGTCCTCTCGCAGTCGTTGAGTTCCCATCATCTTTCTGCAAGGGCGGCATCTCCTACCGGACCTTCTGTAGAGGGATGTGCACGAGCCGCGGGGGGCCTCCAAGCAGCGGGCCTGTCATCTTCCGGCCTGGCCCCGTTGCAGCTCTCGGTCCCCGTCTTATCTGCCCGGTGTTGTTTAGCAAACGAGGGACCCCTGTTGCCAGAACCAGGGAAATGGAGGCAGGCACAGACCCTGAAGGCCTCTCCCTGGAAGAACCACCAGCCGGGCAGGGGGTGGGGGTGGGGATGGGAGGGCTACGGCAGGAACCCCATTCCCCTGGAGGGGGGGCCAGTTCAGCTCAGATGAGCCTAAGCTCAACTTCTGCAGGTCCTGGGGGGTCACATCTGGAGGTGCACATGTGGCCTGGAGCCCAGGAGAAGCCGGACGTGTCCGGAGAGAGAGCCAAGGTGCAGGGGGAGGGAGGTCAGGGTGGGGCCCTGCAAAAGTCAAGAGCTGTGTCCTAGAGGCCGGGGCCAGCTCTGCAGGGACAGATGCGTAGGAGAGGGAACAGGAGTGACACTAACGGGAGCACGGGGGCCTTTGGTGGCTGTGCCAGGCTGGGTCAGGGGCTGGGGTGTGGGAGGGTGGGGGGAAGGGTGTCTCGGTGGAGGGTGTGCAGAAGGAGGTCACTGAGAGCCGAGGCTCTGCTCTGAAGGGGACAGACACAGGCTGCTCTGGGCCGGGAGCGGGGTGGGCGCTGTGCTCTAATCATCACTACGGAGGGAAAAGCGTTTGGCCCTGTGTGTGTGGTCTGAGGACGCAGCTCCGGAGACAGGAGGGTGTTAGGTGCTGGAGAAGGAAGGAGGGGCAGGAGGGCTCTGGCGGCCAAGGGGGTGCTTGCTGGACCCCTGCACCCCCCTTTCGTCCCCAGGGTATGCCAAACCCTGCGTCCTGCCGGGCTCCCAGCAGAGGGGAGAGATGCCCAGGGTTGCTGTGCCCGGGATGGCTGCCACTGAGTCCCTGAGGGTCTGCCCGCCAGGGCCACGGCCACGGCCACCACGCCTGTGACTGGCCCAGATCTTGCGGGACGGGAGCCCCGTGCCAGGCCAGTGAGAGGCGGGGCCCTGAGGAAGGGCTGGTGTGGCCGAGGACCACAGGGCAGCCAGTCCTCACTTGTGCAGGGACCGGCTGGGTGTTCAACTAGGATTGGCCCCAAGAGAACCAGGTGACATGGGGTTAATGCAAGCACGTTTATTAGGTTTTCCCAAGCAGCTTCCGAGGAGGGGAGACCATTGCGGCCTGTGCTTCGGACGTGGTCGCAAATCATGACCATTGGGACCCCGGGAGGAGTGTGGCAGGGGGGTGGGAAGAGTCATCCTGAGTTGGGTGGGAACCCCTTCCCACCCAGGCCTGAGAGGAGGGGGTGCTGTCTATACTTGGCAGGGGCCTAAGAGACAGACCCCAAAGCAGCTGGGAGGCTGGTAGGTGGGAGCGCTGGGGGTCCCCATAGTGACGGCTGGCCACATCACTGGCAGCAGGACTTCTGGGCCGAGGCAGGGCAGGAGCAGGCAGGGCGGGGGCACACGGGGCGGCAGAGCAGGGATACACTGGAGGAGGGTCTGCAGCAGCGGCTGGGCTGGCAGTAGGAGGGGCCTGAGCAGGGGGAGTCCTTGCAGCACACAGGGGTGCAGCAGACGGGCTTGCAACACACAGGGGTGCAGGAAAAGAGCTTGCAGCAGACAGGGGTGCAGCAGGCGGGCCTGCACACGGGGCGGCAGAGCAGGGATACACTGGAGGAGGGTCTGCAGCAGGGGCTGGGCTGGCAGCAGGAGGGGCCTGAGCAGGGGGAGTCCTCGCAGCACACAGGGGTGCAGCAGACGGGCTTGCAGCAGACAGGGGTGCAGCAGACGGGCTTACAGCACACAGGGGTGCAGCAGACGGGCTTGCAGCAGACAGGGGTGCAGCAGGCGGGCCTGCACACGGGGCGGCAGAGCAGGGACACGCAGGAGGCCGGGCGGCTGCAGCTGGGCTGGCAGGGGGAGGCAGGGGTGCAGCAGGGGGAGGCAGGGGCACAGCAGGCGGGCCTGCACACGGGGCGGCAGAGCAGGGATACACTGGAGGAGGGTCTGCAGCAGGGGCTGGGCTGGCAGCAGGAGGGGCCTGAGCAGGGGGAGTCCTCGCAGCACACAGGGGTGCAGCAGACGGGCTTGCAGCACACAGGGGTGCAGCAGACGGGCTTGCAGCACGCAGGGGTGCAGCAGTCTCCCTGGCAGGGGGAGGAGGGGCCGCACAGGAGGGTCAGGCAGGGGGCCGGGGCGCAGCACGGGGGCTCGCAGCAGCTCTCTGGGCAGTCGTCCACCTGCCAGGAGGAGTCGGGGCAGGAGTCCGAGGCCCCGGGCAGGCAGACGCGGCTGCCATAGCTCAGGTCGCTGGAGCAGACGGACAGGGTGGACGCGGCCATGGCGGGGCTGCAGGAGGGAGTGGGTGTGGGTGTGGGTGTGGTGGGTGCTCGGGTGTTTGGGGCTTATATACACCTCGGGGCTTCGTGCTGTTCATCACGAGGCCTGAAAAGCCTGTCCGATTGTTGCTGGAGCACGTCCCTGAGGAAGCTGGTCACGGGCCCGCGGCGGGTAGCTTAGCCCATTAATGACGCGGGAGGGTCAGTCACCCCTGATACCCGCCCTCCGCTCCCAGCGTCCCTCTGCGGCTCCTTACTGTCACTTCCCGTGCCTCTCAGCACCAGGGAAATCATGGGCCTATTTGTTCATGTTGTCTTTATTTGGGGAAATACTTCTGTTCCGAATCCGTCAACCAACGGATAGCTTGGGAGCTGTATTTATTTTTGGTGTATGTGCAAACACGCGTGTGTAATAGCTCTTCTGTGCCCGCAGCTATTCGGAACAAGTTTGTGTACATTTTTTTAAATGTTTATTTTTGAGAGAGACAGAGCACAATTGGGGGAGGGGCAGAGAGAGAGAGGGAGACACAGGATCCGAAGCAGGTTCCAGGCTCGGAGCTGTCAGCACAGAGCCCGACGTGGGGCTCGAGCTCCCAAACCGTGAGATCACAACCCGAGCGGAAGTCGGACGCTTAACCGACTGAGCCACGCAGGCGCCCTGAAAGCCTGTACGTGTTAACTCCGTGACCCTGAACCTTGTGAAGTAGGAACCGTTGTTCCCATTTTACAGATGGGGAAACCGAGGCACGAGTGAACACCAACACCCATACAAAGTGAGCAGAAGGGCCCGGATCAGAAGTGGGGGGCCCGTGTTCTCAGGCCAAGACTCCTGCTGCCCCAGAGGGCAGAGAGCAGGCTGGCTTCTGGGAGATGCGAGGGCACAGGATGAAGGCACATTGAGAAATGGCAGCGAGAGGTGTCCGGGAAGGTGTGCGGTGGGTGCCGGTCGGCGGGCAGCACCTGGTAAGGCGGTGCTTCTAGAACCTGGGAGAACGTGTGCTCAGTGGCCGCAGGATCGTGTGCGCGGACTGTGGGGCGAGGTTGCGGGAGGCAGGTGGTCGGTAAGAGCGGGACCTTGCCCGGCTGAGAGCAGGGAGCGTGGGACAGGGCGAGTGTCCCACGCGGGCTGAGGCAGCGGCCTGCAGGACCCCGGCAGGTGGCGCTGGTGAGCCATCAGCTGGCGCAGGCGGGGATGGGGACTGGGGGACGGAGCCATCGCAGGTGACCCTGAGGGAGTCCGAACCTAGTTGGGGCGCGGCCGGGGAGGCCCTGCGCACGGCCTGACTGGGACTGCCAGCTTGGTGATCGCCCCCCGACTGTCCACACTCGCAGCGGGAGGGACCGCTGCCCTCTGTGCGGGGAGGCCGGCCTGCAGTGGCCGCTTGGGCTCCGAGCGGGAGCCTGGTGTCAGCAGGAGAGCAGGGATGCAAGGGTGGGGGGGGGGGGCAGAGCCCCTGAGCGCCCAGAAGCCTCAGGAGTGGAGGGAGAGCAGGTGGGTCCCCAGGCTTTGGGGGGGCCCCTTCTGGAGGTGATGCGGGGCATTTCTGGGGAGCGTGGGGGCTCCGGGGAAGCAGGCTAGAGGGCTGTGGTGGGTGTGGCTGGTGCCGGCCAGACGGGCCGCCCTTCCTGAGCCGAGGCAGGTGCAGGCGCCGGGGTCTCTGCTCACGCGGGCACGGACGGGCCACACGCGGCCAGACGCCAGTGCCCCGCAGGGAAGACAGACTTGATTGAGGGTGACGCGGCGGGGCCGAGACTTGGGCATGGAGCTGAACGGGGTGCCCCGCGCAGGCAGCAGGGTGGTTGGCCAGAGGGGAGCAAACGCTGACGTGCAGAGGGTCTTGGCTGGGGGGGGGGGGGCATCCGGGTTTGGGACTGGCAGTGTGGGGTGGGGCCCCTGCCTCCCAAAGAGACGGGCAGGCCACCTTTCCTGATGACGCTTCGAAGGGATGGCGCCCTGCTTTCCGCGAAGCTGGGCTTGCGCCAGGCGCGCCTCCGGGGGCTGGGGTCTGTAGCTGCTTTGCGGGGACGCCTCTCGAGCGGGGGGCTGGGGCTGGGGCTGGGGTCGGGGGCGGCCAGGCTTTCCGGGCACGTGCTTCTCCAAATGCTCGTGCGCTGAGAGTGAAGGCAGTGCCCGCCTCGCTCACGGCCGCCCACCCCTCTGACGCCTGCCCGGACGCACACTCGGTCCCCTGGGACGCTGGCGCTGCTCACATTCGTGGCCGCCCAACAGGCGAGTGCTCTGTGGGCCAGCGGGGAGCCGTCCCCCCCTTGTCGCGGGAGCAGATGCCACACGGTTATCTCGAGTCTCCCCGACCCGGTGCTGCGCCCACTGGCGGGGGCTCTGCCCGTGTTCCCTCCGCTCACTGCCCCCCTGAGACGGCCACCTGCGGCCTCCTGTGCGCGTGTGCAATTATGAGCACGCAGGGGACCACGGGGTGGCTCAGTCGGGTGGGTGTTTGACTCTGGATTTTGGCTCAGGTCGTGGCCTAACCGTTCGCGAGTTCGAGCCCTGTGTCAGACTCTGTGCTGACGGCAAGGAACCTGCTTGGGATTTTCTCTCTCTCTCTCTCTGACCCTCCCCCACGTGCGCTCTCTCTCAAAATAAATTAAAAAAGACTAAAATTATGAGCATGCAGTGGTTGTTATATGTTATTATTGCAGCTACCATTACTAGTATGACAAAGCCATAGTCTTCTGTTTGACTTTCTTTAAAAAAGTTTTTTAATTGTAGTAAAACAGAGATAACAGAAAATCTGCCATTGTACCCATTTTCAAATGTGCAGTGTCGGGGCACTAAGTGCATTCGCAATTGTGCAGCCGTCTCCACCGTCCAGCTGCTCTGGTACGTCATGCGAGCGGGGTCAGACCATGGCTGTCCTTTAGTGGCTGGCTGACTTCACACAGCATCATGTCCCCAAGGCTCATTCATGTCGCAGCGGGTGTCAGCACGTCTTTCATGTCATGAATGAAGAATATTCCACTCTGTGGACGGACCACATTTTGCTTAGCCATCCGTCAGTGGACCCCTGGGTCGTTTTCACCTTCTTGCTGTTGTGAACAATGCTGCAAAGAACATCTGACTGCCTTTTTTACTTTTTGGGGGTATATTCTTAGGAGTGGAGTTTCTGGGGGCGTGTGGTAAGTGCCAGAATGTTTCCAGGCTGGTGCACGACTTGATAGTCCCAGTGATGATGTTTGAGGGCTCCAATTTCTCCACATCCTTACCAACACTGGTCCTTTCTTTTCTTTTTCTTTCTTTCTTTCTTTCTCTCCCTCCCTCCCTCCCTCCCTTCCTTCCTTCCTTCCTTCCTTCCTTCTTCCCTTCCTCCCTCCCTCCCTTTCTTTCTTTCTTTCTTTCTTTCTTTCTTTCTTTCTTTTAATTTTAGCCATCCTAGCGCATATGAAGTAGTGTTTCATTGTGGTTGTGATTTGCATTTCCCTGATGACTAATAATGTGGGCATCTTTCGTGTGCATGTTGGCCCTCCTGTACAGCTTTGTTGGAGAAATGTCCATTCAAGTTCCTTTCCCACTTAAAAAAAGTGTATTTATTTTGAGAGAGGCAGAGAGAGTGGTGAGTGGGAAGGGGCAGGGAGAGGGAGAGAGAATCCCAAGTAGACTCTGCGTGCCATCAGTGTGGAGCCCGACACGGGGCTCGAAACCATGAACTGTGAAACCAGGACCTGAGCCGAAATCAATTTGGACACTTGACTGATTGAGCTGCCCAGGTGCCCCTCTCTGCCCATTTTTAAATTGGATTGCTTGTCTTTTTGTTGCTGAGTTGTATGGGTTCTTTATGTTTTCTGGTTATAAACTCTTATCAGACATACGATTTGCGAATATTTTCTCCCATTCTGTAGATTGTCCTGTCACTTTCTTGATGGTGTCTTTTGAATCACTAGAGTTTTTAATTTTGATGATGTCCAATAATTTTTTTCTTTGACCTTCATGCTTTTGGTGTCATAGCTAAGAACCTGTTGTCAAATCCAAGGTCACGAAGTGATTCCCCTATGTTTTCCTCTAAGACACTTTGGTTTTAGCGCTTACATTTAGGATGTTTATGACTTTTAGTTAATTTTTGTATATGGGGTGAGGTAGGGGTCCAACTACATTATTTTGCGTGTAGAAATCTGGCTTTTCTGGAACCATTTGTTGAAAAGATGATTTCTTTCTCCACTGAACAGTCTTGAAATCCTTGTCAAAAATCTGTTGGCCATAAATATATGGGTTTATCTCTGGACTCTCAGCTTTACTCCGTCAGTGTGTATGTCTGTCCTATATGCCAGATACCACACTGACTCAATCACTGTACTCTCGTAGTAAGTTTTGAAATCAGGAATTGTGAATCCTTCAACGTTCTTCATCGTTTTCAAGTTTATTCTATTCTAGACTCTTACCAGTTCCATATGATTTTGAAGCTCAGCCTTTTCATTTCTAGAGAAAGAGGCTTTGGGATCTTGATAAGGATCACACTGAGGAGTACTGTCACCTTCAGGTTAAGCGTTCCCATCCATGAACATGGGATGTCCTTGCTCTTATCCTCGTCTCCTTCAGTTCTTCCAGCAGTGTTTTAGAGCGATCGGTGTACAGGTCTTTCACCCCCTTGGCTAAATTTATTGCTAGGTGTTTTATTCTTTTGGATATGATTTTCACTGCCTGAAAAAGTGTTGAAAAGCAGATGACCACGTACACACAAAATACAGCCACTTAGTTTTAGAAAAACACTCCTGCTTATTTAATACATCTATTGCCAAGAATGTGTTGTCGTGTTTATTACTCACTTAAGCATCGTTTACGTAGTTTTCTACTCATCTGTTTACTTATAGCACACCCGTGTTTGGAAGCACAGGTTGGATTGTCACCAGGACTTTGTGAGCACTGTTCCCGAAGTTTGCTAAAGCGTGCGGTGCTGTTGATGGCAAGTCTGATGCCAGTCTGATTTTTACTTTTCCGTAGGTGACTTTTTTTGGCTTGTTTTGTTCTCTGGAGATGCTTTTGGGAACCACTTATTACCCATCCCATTCTGCAGTTCCAACAGGATGTGTCTGGGTTTTCCCCATTCCTTTTCTTGGTGTTGCTTAGTCCTTTAACCTGGGGCCCGTGTTTTCCACTGTGGGAAGTGCTCCTCTCCGGGGATGCATTTCCTCATCCTCCCTGTGTCCTGACTGCCTCTCCTCCTGGAATCCCACACACCAGAGGCTGCAGCCACCAGATGGGTCCCCAGGCTGGTTTCTTTCCTCTCATACTTCCTACCTCTTTGATGTTTTGTTCTAAGTCTGAGAGACTTCTCAGCCTCACCTGCAAGGCCCTTTGCTTAATTTCAAATACCAACAATAGACCTTTTTTGGGTACGTTTTCTAACCGTTCCTTTTCAAAGCCTCTCCCCCCTTGCTCTATGGCTGTGACATCTTCTTGAATGTCTTTGAGTGTATTTAAGATTTGTTAAAAGGTGATTTCTGCTTCATGAGCTGTCTGCCTGCTCTGGGGTGTGTTTTCTGTTTGCTACCCCAGGCTGGCCTTCTCACACCACTGGCTTTGCTCATACGCTGGGGTGAGTGTGGGAGTGGTCATGGCGGCCGGGCTCCCCTTCCGCTGCGTGTCTGTGCTGAGTTAGAGAAACCTCACCCGTGTGGGGAAGTTGACATGGTGCTCCGGGATCGGGGGTGGGACCCTGCCAGGTGGCGGGCTTACCTGGGAATAAGAAAGTTGGGAGCCCAGAAGCCAGGATGAGACTTATGTACATGGGGTGTCAACAGCCCCCCAGGAGCCTTAGCCTTTCCCGGGTGAGGTGTTAAATTGTCCTAGAGATACACACTGGTGGCGTTCTGGGGAGGTGCAGAGCCTCTGGGCACTCTGCCTCCGATGGCCCCGGGTGCCCCCTCCCCTGTGGACACACCTTCCTCCACCGGGCCTGCCCATGGGGACCAGGTGCTGTCGTGCTCCAGGGCCCAGGGCTTCCCACCTGCTCCACCCTGCCTGGAGGTCGGCACATCTCTGCTTCCCGTTGGCTTTGTTGCGTCCCTCACCCGTTGTAGGCTGACTTCTCCCCATGGCGGGTCTTGGGAGGCTTGAGATGGGGACAGTAGGCCCAGCCCGCCATCTTGAATGGAAGCATCAGCTCTCTTGGAGTGCTGGCTTTCCCACACCCCCCCTGGCGTTCTGGTTTGGCTGACCCACAGTCCTCCTTATTTCATTTGAATGCTGGGTCCCCAAATTCTCTTTGCACCCCAGTTCACGTGGAATATTAGGCTGCCACGGCATGAAAGCTCTTGGTTAAATTTCCCATCCAGAGCAGGAATCCCATTTGTGCCTTCTGTTTTCTTTTTAAAGGGAAATTTTATTTTGAACTACTTAGCTCAACCATCATTTTCAACTATTTTTATTTTCATTTTATTGTGAAAACAATCTCAGACATACAGAAAAACCGAAAGAATCACTCAGCGTGTAGCCACATATCCCGTCCTACAGTCAACAACTAACATTGTGCCTCACTTCCTTTCCCAGATTCTTACCCACAGACCGTCCCTCTACATTGCCAAGTCAGTCGCAAACAACAGTACGCTTCACTCAAACACTCAGGAAGCGTCCCATTAGTAGGAGTTTCTGTGCTCTTGTGTGTGAAGTACCGTGCCTCTTACGTGTGTCATTTGATGGCTTTTGACAAATGCGTGCATCCGAGTAAACCCTCTTGGGACCCACTCAGCCAACCTTATCGGGGCCCTGGACACAGCCTGTGCCCAACCCTTTTGGCCCCGGCCCTAACGGTCCTCCCCAAATGTCCTCTTCCACCTGGTCAGTTTACCCGAACCCCCCAGAAGCAGCCCGTGTTCTGGCCGTTAAACATGTAACGTAGTTCAGCTTGTCGTAGAGCCTCACTTAGACACGGTCGCGTGGCGGGCGCTCTCTGCCCGACTCTGCTCACCAACACCGTGTTGCTGAGACTAAACAGTGCGGTCCTCTAACTGCTGATTCGTGTGACTGTCGTGGTGTCTATCCATCCCTGTTGATGGGCGTGTGGGTTGATTGCAGTTCTGTCTGTTATTGAGAGAGTGGAAGAAACAGAACTCGTCTTCAAGGCTCCGCTGCCCGGAAGCCAGGACGGTCCCCAGGTGCCTGTTATTTTGCAGGGCAGCTCTGGCTTTTAGGGAACTTTTTGTTCTTTGAGCTGAAATCTGTGTCCCTGTCACCTTGGCTCTTTGGCGCAACCTCTTTTGCAGTATACGTTTTTTAACGTTTGGTTTTGAGACAGAGAAAGAGCGTGAGCAGGGGAGGGGCAGAGAGAGAGGGAGACACAGAATCGGAAGCAGGCTCCAGGCTCCGAGCTGTCAGCACAGAGCTCGACGCGGGGCTCGAACTCACAGACTGTGAGATCATGCCCTGAGCCGAAGTCGGACGCTTAACCGACGGAGCCCCCAGGCGTCTCTCCTTGCTCTGGAAAGCCCGCACGTGGCTGTGAGCAGCCGCGGTCACTCAGGCGGTGCCCCCCCTCCATCCCTTACCCCTTGTTGCGCAGTTTCTAGGCCCTGAGGAGCCCAGCACGAAGGTCCTCGCTTGAAATGGGGGGAAGGGAGGCCCCGTCGGGTTTGACGGCCTGGTCGCCGCTTCTGTCAGAGGGGCTCCCCAGCATGCCGAGGGGCGTGACCGCCCCAGGAGGCCACCCAAGACAGGACTCGTACTCAGACATCGGCTTGTCCAAGGGGACAGGTGACAGGGACAAACGGCTTTGGGGAACACTCACAGAAAGACACAGCGCTGAGCAGAGAGAGGGATTTTTAATAGCTCCTGAGCTCTCATGGATAAGACACTAGGTGGGGATTCTAGCGTCTGTGGAGTGCGGCCCCGTCGGGGATTCCGTCATGAGATGTGGCGGGAGACCTCACGCTCCGGGTGATTTGCAGCTGCAGTTAGGGGTGCCGCAGGGAACAGGCCTGAGGACCAGGGTGGGGCAGGAGGGCCGGCAGCACCCGGAGGACTGGCAGGAGGGGGTCACACACACAACAGCCTTGCCGCTCACGGGCACGCAGCAGGCCAGCTGGCAGGAGCTGGGCACACAGCTGGCGCTCACCCCCATCCACCTTCGTGCTCCCTCTTCCCACCTGCAGTCTCCCCTCTCCCCCCTAATGCTCCCTCTTCCCGCCTGCGCGCTGCCCGCCCCCCCCCCGTCTGCCCCTGTGCTCCCTCTTCCCGCCTGCGTTCTCCCTCCTCCCTCCTAGTGCTCCCTCTTCCCACCTGCACACTCCTCCCCCATCCGCCCTCATGCTCCCTCTTCCTGCCTGTGTTCTCCCCCCCAGTGCTCCCTCTTCCCGTCTGCGTGCTCCTCCCCCCTCCGCTCCTGTGCTCCCTCTTCCCACCTGCGGGCTCAGCCCGCCCCGCCTTCCCCGCCCCCCTGCAGCGCTTCCTCCTGCGAGGGCCACTTTACTTCCCTTTCACCCGGTTTCAAAGGACTCCTTTTTTGCTATCCATGGAGCTCTCGATGGGCAGTGCTTGTCCCCAGCACCTCAACATCGTTGCCGCTTCTGTGCCGCTTCTGACGAGAAGTCAGCAGCTTCCTTCTCCTTCTTTTTTTATTTGTTTTAATTTTTTTAACGTTTATTCATTTTTGAGAGACAGAGCGTGAGCGGGGGAGGGGCAGAGAGGGCGACACAGAATCCCAAGCAGGCTCCGGGCTCCGAGCTGTCAGCACAGAGCCCGACGCGGGGCTCGAACCCATGATCCGTGAGGTCGTGACCTGAGCTGAAGTCGGAGGTTCAACACACTGAGCCCCAGCACCCCCCCAGGCGCCCCTGGTGTCTTTTTTTAAAACCAGGTTTTGGAAGCTCGTCCATCGTGTGTTCAGCACGTTGTTGTGCTTCGATTTCATTTCCTCCTCCCGAGGGTGACCTTACCTGTGTGTTAGACTGTCAGATACCGGCTCACGGGCTCTTCTCGTTTTTTCCTCACTCTCGCTTCCCCTGCAGGTTAGATAATTTCCCTTGACGTGGATTCACTTTCACACGCTATTACTTCCGTCGTCGGTCCGCCGTCGGGACCTCCCAGTGGATATTTCATTTCCGAGTGCTGTGCTTCTCGGTTCGAATTCCCGGTTTTTAAAGCAGTTTCCATTTACCTGCTAACATTCCGTGTCCATTCACTCACAAAAGTAATATTTTCCTTTAATTCTTCGAACACCTGTTCCTTGGATTCTTGAAACATCTACAGTCGCTGCTTCACAGTCATTGCCCAGCCACTGTCCGGGCCATCTCGGGTTTCACGACTATTGATTGATTTTTTTTCCTTAACTGGTGGGTTGCATTTTCTCTGCCTCTTGTGGCCAGTGGTTTTGTTGTTGTATATTGCAATTAATTATGGTGATACATTTAGAAGGCCTGCATTCTCTTTTCCTGCCTATTCACTTTGGTTCTGGGTGATCGCCAGTTATTAATTGATCATGTTGAACTTGAGCGGGTTTTACACCTGCTCAGGGTGGATCTGCGGGAAGCCCAGGGGCATTACTAAGCTCCTTGTCTTGGTGGGGGTCGAATTCCAACCGTCTTCTCTGGAAATGTTGCCACCGGTTGGCTTTGCTGGGGCAGGCCCAGAGTAGGGCTTCCTGTGGGTCTGGTCGCTGCTCCGGATGCCTGACTGTGTGGGGTCCTAGCAGCATGTGGGGGCTCCCCCTCCGTCCTGCAGCACACGCTCAATGTTAAGCCTCCGGTGGTGTTGCCCCGAGCACAGACAGCCCTGCCACCTTGGACACATTTACAGCAGCGTCTCACGCAGACTCACACACGTTCCCTCCCTCCTGATGCCCCACTCCTGGGATTCTAGCTGCTTCTGCTGCCCGAGCGCGGGGGGGGGGGTCTTCCTCCTCGGCAAGCGGGCAGTCGTGTTCTGCAAAAACCCCAGCCCACTGAACGGCCTTCGGGATGCTGGCCTGGGCAGAGCCGGGTGAAGGCCGAGCGTCTCTCGTGTGCACTCTTCCTCTCAGCAGCCGGTCTGTGCCGGTCGGACCGGCCGCGGCCCGAAGACGGAAGGCTCGTCGCTGTTCTTGGGTCGTGTCGTTGAGGGAGCGCTAGACTACCAGCGCTCCGCGAGTTTCCCCGGTATCGTTCCGTTCTCCAGACTCAACGCTTGTCTGTTCTGGGAGGTTCCTGGTCCACACAGCAAAGGCTGTGGCTTGAGGAGCCCTGCAGGTGTCATTCCTGTCTGCCTCGGTGTGGGCCCCACGGAGACAGGCAGCTACCAGGCTCTCTTACCCACCTGTCGCTGCTAGAACGGTTGGAGGACGTGGGTAGGTGTGTGGCTGCCGAGACAGAACCAGGCAGACTCCTGTCAGGGACAGCCTGTCCTGGAAAACCGTAGATGACACCCCCCGCCCAAAAGAGGTCACGGTTTTACGCTGAGATTGCCCCATCCAGGCAGACCCCCGCCGGCGCTCTCTGCAGGCGGGCGGGCCCCAGAGTCTGCAAGCAGAAAGGAGTGGAGCGGGGGGGGGGGGTGGGAACACCGACGGACGTCTGTCCTCACGGAGGAGACCTCGGAGTGGGGAGCGGTGTCTCCCTGACAAACAGGGAGGCCCACGAGTGTTTGTCTGGGCCCGGATGTGTGTGCCTCTGTGGGGGTGCCTGCACCTCCCTGAGCTGTGTGTCCATCTTTGAGGCCGTGCGCCAGAAAATTCTCGTAAACCGGTCCTGAGTCTTGTGATGCAGCAGCCTCCTGCAGAAGCGTTTTCAGAAACGCCATCAAGTTCTCGGGGTGTTCTCACTGTCGGCGGGGCGGGGGGCATGCAGGTGGCAGGAGAGACCTCGGATTCTTTGTGGGAAAGGTATGGAGGTCATCCAAAGGCGCTCTCTGGACTTCACAGGCCAGAGCCCCGAGGAGGGTGGGGAGTGCTCCTCCGGGCCGGCTTTCAGGCCCGAGACGTCAGGCGAGAGCCCCAGGGAGGAGAGGCAGACCCACCGCTGACTCAGCCCGTCACCCGGGTCCCAAGTGACCCTGTGTGTCCATCCGCGGCCCCCCGGCCCTCACGCGCTTCCCGGGGACGCCCCTGCTTCCTGTAGGGCCGCACCCCTGTGCAGCGGATGCCCTGGCCTTGTGCAGCCTGCTTTTCTAATGACGAGGTTTTTCTCATGACGAGGATCAGAGGTCACTGCCCGCCAGGAGTTCTCCGTGACCCGTGCCCTCAGTCCACACCCGTGCTGTGGGCCAGTGGTCACCGTGTCCTTCCCGCGTACCGGCCGCCGCGTGACCTCCAGCTTCTGGGACACTCGGACGTGAGCCCGACGCTCTCGATCTCCCCGTGTCTGCCCCGGAGCCTTCCCGACGGGCAGAGGCTGTTCGGGGACGTCATCGCGCACAGAGGGAGGTCGGGAGGTCTGCGTTTTCAGATTCACACAAACGTAGCTCGTGTGAAATGGTGAGGAACGAGGCGCCAGTAACACACTCGGGCAGGTTTCCAAGTGCAACACGAGCGTGGGGAGGGGCAGTTAGTCACGCGGGCGAGCGCCAAACAAACAAAACACGTGCAACAGAAAACTAAGTTCTGGGAGACGGCCCGGAAGCAGCACAAACCAGGAAGACAACCGTTGTGTCCCGTGTTGCCAGGACGCCCACGGCCCGGTATAAAGGCGGCCCAGGCAAGGAGCCTCCAGACGTCCCCGCCCTCCTCCCTCCCGGACACCGGCCGAGCCCCACGCCAACATGTGCCACACCAGCTGCTCCGCGGGCTGCCAGGCTTCCTGCGGCTCCTCCGGCCCCGGCCAGGCGTCCTGCTGTGTGCCCGTGAGCTGCAAGCCCGTGTGCGTGCCCGTGAGCTGCAGACTCGCCGTGTGCGTGCCCGTGAGCTGCAGACCCGCCGTGTGCGTGCCCGTGAGCTGCAAGCCTGAGTGTGTGCCCTCCTGCCAGTCCTCCACGTGCGTGCCCGTGAGCTGCAGGCCCACGTGTGTGCCCTCCTGCCAGTCCTCCGTGTGCGTGCCCGTGAGCTGCAGGCCCGCCGTGTGCGTGCCCGTGAGCTGCAGGCCCGAGTGTGTGCCCTCCTGCCAGTCCTCCGTGTGCGTGCCGGTGAGCTGCAGGCCCGCCGTGTGCGTGCCCGTGAGCTGCAGGCCCGAGTGTGTGCCCTCCTGCCAGTCCTCCGTGTGCGTGCCGGTGAGCTGCAGGCCCGCCGTGTGCGTGCCCGTGAGCTGCAGGCCCACGTGTGTGCCCTCCTGCCAGTCCTCCGTGTGCGTGCCCGTGAGCTGCAGGCCCGCGTGTGTGCCCTCCTGCCAGTCCTCCGTGTGCGTGCCCGTGAGCTGCAGACCCGCCGTGTGCGTGCCCGTGAGCTGCAAGCCCGAGTGTGTGCCCTCCTGCCGGCCCTCCTGCCCCGCCCTGGTCTGCAGACCCGTGTGCTGTAGCTCCCCGTGCCGCTCCTGACCAGGGGTCTCCTCACACCTGCTCCGGCGGCAGACGGGGCCCCACCCGTGCCCCTCCGGTGAGGACCAAGTCTTCGCCCGGCCTCCGGTTCTGCGCGTGGCAGGTCAAACATTCCCGACGAACCGTCTGAACCCTGGGGCGAGGACGGAGCAGGACGAGCCGGATCCCCCTGTGACCCTGCGTGTCTCCGCCGGGGTCCTTCTCTGTCTCCGGCAGGGAACCCAGCCCGTGTGAGCCCAATAAATCGTGCCTTCCTGAGGCAGCTTTCTACTCCTGTCTCTCTGTTTCTACGTTTCCTGCCCACTGAGTCGGCGCTACGGAGCGGGGAGGGCTAATCCCCTCCTCGAGGCGGCTCGTCCGCGCTGGGGGCTCCCGGTGGAGGGAGTGGCCGCCGGCCTCAGGCCCCCGTGATCCGTGGCCCGGTGCGTGTGGCCGCGGCCAGCGACTCGCCCTTTTCCAAGGCTGCTCTTGCTTCCCCTGGCTGTCAGTTCCGGCCCTCAGTTCATGATTCGCTTGTGTCGCTGGTCCACGTGCGGCCCAGTGTTAATTGATTGATGATCAGTTGTTATTATAATAAGCCCCACGAGCCCACTACCCAACGTGGCAGCTAGAGCACCGTCGGTAATTCACCCCGGGCTTCTCAGGGAAACCGCCGCTAGAATCGTGTGCTACTTTCTAAAAAAGAGAGCGGAGTCACCTCTGCGTGGCCCTGAAGCGCGTGTTTTCTCATGCAGGGCCCTGAGGGACGTCGGAAGGTATCGTCCTGCACTCCTGGCCTCGGACTCGCTTTCTTCACTCCGAGCACTGTCGCTAGGATTTCTCTCGGTCCCGCGTCGTGTCGTGTGTCCTCTTGACCCTTCCCGCCTGCTCCATGCTGGGGCTGTTTCGGGTGAAACCTGCTCCTGTAGATGGGCAGGTGTGGGTGCCGAGGGAACGGGGGACCGGAGGGTCTGGCCGTGGACTGTCCATGCCCTCCTTTGGCACCTGTGACCTTTCCGTCTGGGGCAGCCGACCGCCCGTCCCCCGGCAAGGCTCTCGGTCTGTCTGGCAGAGTCTCAGGCTGGTGGGCAGGTGCATGGGCGCCTGTTCCACCCCCCCGGGAACACGCACCTGCTGCAAGCCCCGGGCGACGGTGGAGAGGCGGGGACACCGGCTTCCCACCCACCTTGTCTCCACAGCCACTGCACCTCCATGCCTGGTTTCTGGGGGTTGTTTTGTAATGAATTTTCTGAGTTGGAGAAGTGGGTGCGTTTGAGACCCACCGGCAGTGTAGTCTGCCGCCACCTCCCCCCCCCCCACCGCCCCCCGGCTTTGCTCCCAGCTGAGGTCGAGAGGCCTGCACTGCGGACAGGAGCCTGGCTGCCCTCCCACCCCAGGGATGGCCTCCGGAGCCTCAGTCCTTCCTCCTCACCCAGCTCTGCGGTGACTAGATGTCACAGTACCTGGATCCCGCCCGACCCCACCCCCAGGCCCCGTTGTCCCTGAGCTCCCGAGGAGGCCAGTGGGGGCCGGGAGGCAGGTCAGCTCTCTGGATGTGGCTCTTTTTTTTTTTAATTTAAATTTTAGTTAACATACAGTGCGATATTGGTTTCAGGAGTAGAATTCTTTGACTCATCCCTTACATACAACACCCAGTGCTCATCACAAGTGTCCTCCTCAGTGCCCATCACCCACTTAGCTCCTCCCCCACCCACCTCCCTCCATTCCCCCCCAGCTCATTCTCTGTCATTGAGAGTCTCTTGTGGGGGTGCCTGGGGGGCTCAGTTGGTTGTCTGGCTTCAGTTTAGGTCACGATCTCCTGGTTCATGGGTTTGAGCCCCTTGTCGGGCTCTGTGTTGACAGCTCAGAGCCTGGAGCCCACTTCGGATCCCCTGTCTCCCTCTCTCTCTCTCTGCCCCTCCCCTGCTCATGTTCTGTCTCTCTCTGTCTCTCAGAAATGAATAAATGGTAAAAAAAATTTTTTTAAAGAGTCTCTGTGGTTTGTTTCCCTCTCTTCTCTTCACCCCCTTCATATGTGTTCATCTGTTTTGTTTCTACATATGAGTGAAATCATACAGTATGTGTCTTTCTCTGACTGACTTATTTCACTTTGCAAAATACACTTTAGCTCCATCCATGTAGTTGCAAATGGCAAGATTTCATTCTTTTTCATTGCTGAGTAGTATTCCATCATATATATATATATATATATATATATATATATATATATATCACATCTTCTTTATCCATTTGTCACTGGATGGACATTTGGACTCTTTCCATAATTTGGCTGTTGTCAATAGTGCTGGTATAAATATCGGGATGCGTGTGCTCCTTTGAATCAGCATTTTTTGTATCCTTCGGGTAAATACTCAGTAGTGTGATTACTGGGTCGTAGGGTAGGTCTATTTTCAACTTTTTGAGGAACCTCCGTACTGTTTCCAGAGTGGCTGCACAAGTTTGCATTCCCACCAGCAGTGCAAGAGGGTTCCCCTTTCTCCACATCCTCGCCAACGCCTGTTGTTTCCTGAGTGGTTAATGTTGGTCGTTCTGACAGGTGTGAGGTGGTATCTCATTGTGGTTTTGATTTCTATTTCCCTGATGATGAGTGATGTGGAGTATTTTTTCATGTGTCTGTTGGTCATCTGGATGTCTTCTTTGGAGAAGTGTCTGTTCATGTCTTTTGCCCATTTCTTCACTGGATATTTGTTTTTTGGGTGTTGAGTTTGAGAAGTTCTTTATAGATTTTGGATACTAATCCTTTATCTGACATGTCGTTTGCAAATATCTTCTTCCATTTTGTCGGTTGCCTTTTAGTTTTGCTGATTGTTTCCTTCACTGTGCAGAAGCTTTTTATCTTGATGAGGTCCTGATAGTTCATTTCTGCTTTTGTTTCCCTTGTCTCTGGAGACATGTCAAGTAAGAAATTGCTGAGGCCGAGGTCAAAGAGGTTGCTGCCTATTTTCTCCTCTCGCATTTTGATGGTTTCCTGTCTCGTATTTAAGTCTTTCATCCATTTTGAGTTTATGTTTGTATATTTTTATTTTTGTGTAAGAAAGCGGTCCAGGTTCATTCTTCTGCATGTCGCTGTCCAGTTTTCCCAACACCACTTGCTGAAGAGACTGTCTTTATTCCATTGGATATTTGTTCCTGCTTTGTCAAAGATTAGTTGGCCATACGTTTGTGGGTCCATGTCTGGGTTCTCTATTCTGTTCCATCGGTCGGAGTGTCTGTTTCAGTGCCAGTACCATACTGTCTTGATGATGACAGCTTTCTAATACAGCTTGAAGTCTGGGATTGTGATGCCTCCAGCTTTGGTTTTCTTTGTCAGGATTCCTTTGGCTATTTGGGGTCTTTTCTGGTTCTGTGGATGTGGCTTTTGAGTCCTGGAGGCACCAGTACTTCCAAGGGCAGTCTCACTACTGGCCATCTGAGATTTCCAGCCCCTTTAGTCTTCCTTAGGGACAGGTGATAAACTTAGAGCTGCAGAACTGCTTTTACGACCTTTTAGCTGCACGGACTGGAACCTATTACATTGTTTGAATTTGGGGGACTTTGGTAAACTGAGCCAGTTGACTCGGATGTATGTAGACATGCACCCACATACTTGCATATGATGTATGTATGCACACACACACACAGTATATATGTATGCACCGTGCACACACCAGTGTATATCCCTCATACACACATGCACACACATGCACGAGGCATCTGGTTTCCCCAGCCAGCAGTGGGAGGTGAAACCCACAGAGTAGAGATGGGGTGCGGACAGTGACATAACAGCACCCCCTGAAGCTCCTCCCCAGAGGCCCCACTCAGCCTGCTCAGAGCCTATGGGACCCTCAGGCCACTCGGCGCCTCTGTTCTCTGGTGCTGCTTTTCCACATCGGGCATGTCTTAGGAATGAGGTTTTAGAACATGAGAAACCAAAGAGGAGAATGGAAATCTGACAAATGTATTAATTAGGAAAAGGTCCTCCAGGAAAGTGCGATTTTCTTCAAAGCCACAATAAAGGGAAGAAAATGAGCAAGTCCAAAACGGGGCCTGTGGGCTGGGTTTCCACCCGTCCCAGGAAGGAGGTCTGTGGAGAGGGGAGGCTGGTGTGGGTCGGGACGGGACAGATCTCGCTGGGCTCCTTGATGTGACCGGAGTGGTTCCTCCAGGACTTGGAGGCCGGGAATGGATGTCCTGCAGCAGGTGGGGGCACCAAAGGGGACAGGCGTGCAGGCGAGGGCAGGGCAGGAGGACTGTCATACACAGGGCCACCCGCACCTCACGGGACACACACGTGTGCGTACACATGTGCACACACACCCAGCTGCACACAAGGGCACACACACATACGCGTGTGGGCACACACAGGGCACACATGTACGCACAGGTGCACACAAGGGCACACACATGCATGCACATGCACACACACACACACACACATGGCACTCACACACTGCGCTGTGCTTATCGGGTCCCTTGTCACACTGGCTGATGGGAATTTCCGTGAAGCTCACAGTGTAGGCGGGACACAGGACACAGGACGCCGGTTTGGGAACCTTTGGCTACTTTGCCGTGTGAGAGGCACATGGTGAGAAAAGGCTGCTGGCAGAGTCCAGAGAAGGGAAAAGACTTTTACTGGGTTAGAAAGGCCTCTCTAGCGCCCCCCACAGGAACCCTACTTGAGGCTGGGGTGGTCACCGCAGGGTGTTTCTTCACCCATGTTCTGGGACAATGTGTTATATTCCTTAGTGGTTTTTAACATTTACAAGGCATCATAAACTGTGCACACTTTTAAATTTTTTTTTTTTTTTTTCAACGTTTATTTTATTTTTGGGACAGAGAGAGACAGAGCATGAACGGGCGAGGGGCAGAGAGAGAGGGGGACACAGAATCGGAAACAGGCTCCAGGCTCTGAGCCATCAGCCCAGAGCCCGACGCGGGGCTCGAACTCACGGACCGCGAGATCGTGACCTGGCTGAAGTCGGACGCTTAACCGACTGCGCCACCCAGGCGCCCCATGTGCACACTTTTAAACATTAAAAATTTTTTTAATGTTTATTTATATTTGAGAGAGAGACAGAATGTGAGCGGGGGAGGAGCAGAGAGAGAGGGAGACACAGACTCCGAAGCAGGCTCCAGACTCTGAGCTGTCAGCACAGAGCCCGACGTGGGGCTCGAACTCACAGACCACGAGATCACGACCTGAGCTGAAGTTGGACACTTAGCTGACTGAGCCACCCAGGCGCCCCCTGAGTCAATTTCTTTAATGGTTCAAAGTTATTCAAGTTTTAAATGGCTAATTTGGGAAAGTTACATATTTTTAGAGATTTTATTGGGATTAAGTTGTTCATAATAGTCATTATTTAAAAAATCTCCATTATATCTGTAGTCCTGTCGCATTTTTTATCCCTAATTTCCTAGTAGTCTTTATTTGTGCTTTCTTGTTTATTCCACTGGCCAGTCTTGTCACATAGTTGTTTTCTCATAGAATCATCGTTGGCTTTGTTGATCTGTGTGGTGTGATTATTTTCTATTCCATTAATTTCTGCCTATGATTTTGCTATTTCTATACCGAGTAACTTTAACAACATTTCCATGACACTCTCCATAGAAAATCTTTGGAAAACCGAGTACAGATGCTTTCAGTATGTCGTAGAGTGGAAGGAAGCCAACAGGGAAATCCCAGCCCCTTGTTTTACAGCGACAATAAATTCATATTTCTGACCTGCTGTGGCTGAGCCTCATTCATTGTGGCAGAAACCAGTTTTTTTTCAGTCTCATTGAAATTCTTTGTTGACAGGTATAAAGGAGTCAGTGTATATACACCATGAGCTCAGATTTTTAGGCCACAATGAAATACATGAATATAATGTTTAACCTGAAAATAAAATACACGCTATCTTACCGTGTACTGGGAGGTTTTTGAGACAAAATACTGTGTCTCATCTATAGCTAAAGAAAAGTATTTGCCACTTGTCGAATTCTGAATATGTTGACCATTGATGTCCTTTTTCTGCTTGCCCCTGTCATGTTTGAGGACAGTGTGTCACAGTCTCCCTGTGACAGGAGCTGTCACTCCTCCTTGGAATGCACCAGACATTGATATTTGAGGCTATACTTTGTGGTACATAGAAGGTCAGGATCATTCTGTCTTTCTGGGGAGTTGGATTTTATCATCACCAATGAGACATTCTCTTCATCAGTAACGGTGCTTTCTACCCTCAAGTACATGTTGTCTATTAAAATAGTTGTACTAGATGTTTTGGGTTAGTGTTTGCTGGGTGTCCCTTTTTCTCTGTTCACTTCCAACCTTTCTGTCTGCGTGCTCTAGACCAGGGGTTGGTCTGTCTGCGTGCTCTGGACCAGGGGTTGGCACCCTTTTTAGGTAAAGGACCAGGCAGCAGCTGTCTGCAGCCTGCGGGCCTCCCAGTTGCTGCTGCAACCACGAAGCCCTGCTGTTGCAGCACGAGTTGCCATAGACGGGGCGCAAGCAAGGAGCGTGGCCATGTCCAGTGAGCCTCTTGGACACCTGGGCAGAGGCCCAGCGCTGCTCTGAGGGAGGGGTGCCGCCTGTACCCTGACTTAGACCACCATAGCACAGAGCTGAATTTCATTTCTAAAAGATTCGATCTCTGTTTTTTAACTGGAGAGTTTAGTCTATTTATATTTATTATGATCACTAATGTATTTGAATATATTTCTATCATCTTATTTTGTGATCACCTTTGCCCCACCTTTCCATGCTGCTTCTCAAAGTCCCTTTCTACCTGCCGTCACGTTGACATTTTACAAGTTTCCTTTTGTTTTCTGTCTTCTCTGGTTCTGAAGTTCCTATGCTTTCTATTCTTTGATTGGCGGTCCTTAGGATTTCCGTGGGCATCCCTCATGTGGTCTGGCATCAGTCATGTCCCTTCTCACCTATACATAAAGCAGATTCCCTCCAGCTTACCGACATCATCTGTCCAGGGCTCTGGTTTGCCTTTAAATTTTTTCTAACCCCTCTAATTAGCATTGCTGCTATTCTCCTCAGTTAATATTTGTTTATCCACATATCTACCAACTTCTTAAGTCACTGCCCCGCTCCGCCTCCCCGATGGTTCCCCCTGGGTCTGGTCCTCCTCCCTGGGGGCGTCCTGCAGGTGCTCCTGTGTGTGCACTGCTGATGAGTGAGCTTGCCCGGGAACGTGCATGGAGGTGGAGGGAGGCACGCGGACCTTTCCGTCTGCCTCACTGCCTCCTCGTGGGCAGCTATGGAGCCCACTGCAGCCGCTCCCCGTGGGCAAGCTGGGCTGTTCTCTGGCTGCTTCCAGCACATTCTGTCCTGAGAACTCCCGGTGCTCGTCATGTGGGGGGGACTTGGGTCTCTCGCACTTGCCTGTGCTGCTCTTTGGGACCTGAGGACGTCCTTTGTCGTCCCTAGAAGACAGCTTCTGCCCCTAGTTCTCTCTGGTCTCTTCCTCTGGAAGAGCAATTCATCGACTACCGGACCTTCTCCGTCTATCTTCCAAGTCTCCGGGCCACGCTTTGTCCTCACGGGGTCCCTGCAGCTCAGTGCTGTGGCTCGTGGCAGCCCGTGGCAGTGCACCCGCCCCGCCGTCTCTCCACGCAGAGGGCTTTCGCTTCAGTGGTTTCACCCGTTTTAGCTTTAGAGGTTACATTTCGTTCTCCCGAGTGCACGGATCTTAAAAAAAAAAAAACGGAACTTTCTTCCTCTTTCGTGTTTCTTGTTTCATCTTTTAGTTTCACCCATTTGAAGCTCAAGTATTCAACGTCTGTGGTGGGATTTCTACGGCGTGAGGTTCTCGGGCGGCTGCTGTCTCTGTGGCACTTTGCCCGCACGGACGTGTGCGCTCACGCGTTTCGCGTCTGCGTCGCAAGCTCACGCTTCCGCTTCTGTAGTTGTGTCGACTCTGAAAAGCCCGGACTGCAGGTGTGTGCCTCTGGAGAGGTGCGCCAGGACTGGCGTTGAGCTCACGGCGCACGGCGTCTCGCTGAGCACCCACGACGGCCTCCGGAGCCGGGCACTGGCAAGCACCCCCGTCACAGATGGGGACGCAGAGGCTGCGGAGGGGCTGTCCCAGGTGACAGTCTGTAGATGACAGGGCTGCCGCTCAAACCCAGCTCCGGCCACCCGTGCAGCGGGGCTCTTGATGCTGCCGTGCCTCGTGGATGGGGGCGCTGGGCCACCCTGCAAGTGAGGGGAAGGGGAAGGAGGCCCGGCCCGCCAGGAGAAGCTGAGAACAGGGAGCGGCCGTGAGCGCACAGCACGGTGCACCTGCTCCTGGCACACGTCCCTCCGCGGCCTCCTGTGTTCTGTCTGCAGCGGCACCTTCACCCGGCCTGATGGCACACAGCCGTCCACCCCGGGCCCCGGGGCGGATGTGGTGTCAGGGCCAGGGAAGGGCCCTACGGCGTGTCCTGCTCCTCTCCGTCCCCAAGGGAAACGCGCCAGGAGCACCACAGCCCCGAGGTGCTGATGGCCACAGGCGCTGCTCGGGACACTGGCCAAGGAGCCCGTAGGTGCCGTGCTCAGACGAGAAGGCCGCGCTGCTCTCGGCCAAGGGCAGATCGGTGGCAGAAAGCGCCGGCCCAGGGAGCCGAGGGGAACGGCCCAGCCGGGCTCCGCCATACCCCATGCCAGCTTGGTGCCGGTCTCCCCGCGGTGGCGCTGACCCAGGAGTGCTCCCTCATGGCTCTGGCCCAACATCCCGGGCGCAGCAGTGAGGGCAGCGCGGCAGCCAGCCCCACGCGCTCTGCCTCGCAGGCTGCAAACAGTCTCATTTGTCAGTGCAGAGCCCGACGCGGGGCTCGAACTCACGAACCGTGAGATCATGACCTGAGCTGAAGTCAGATGCTTAACTGACTGAGCCACCCAGGCGTCCCTGAAAAGTATTCTCTATACAAAAAAGTCCAACTAACTAACAAGCAATGCCTCCACGTACAGAAGCACATAAAAGGTAGTAATGTTCTGCTCACATGAATGCAGTGTTCCTACTGGTCTTCCTAATTGGGTTTTATTTACATATTTTGTTTATTTTTATTCATTTTTAAATTTACATCCAAGTTAGTTAGCATATAGTGCAACAATGATTTCAGGAGTAGATTCCAGTGATTCACCCCCTATGTAGAACGCCCAGTGCTCATTCCAAGTGTCTTCCTTAATGCCCTTTACCCATTTAGCCATCCCCCCCCACAGCCCCTCCAGCAACCCTCTCTGTTCTCTATATTTAAGAGTCTCTTATGTTTTGTCCCCCTCCCTGTTTTTATATTATTTTTGCTTCCCTTTCCTTACGTTCATCTGTTTAGTATCTTAAATTTCTCATATGGGTGAAGTCATATGATATTTGCCTTTCTCTAATTTCACTTAGCATAATACACTCTAGTTCCATCCACGTTGTGGCAAATGGAAGGATTTCATTTTTTTTTTTTTGATTGCCGAGTATATCTCATTGTGGTTTTGATTTCTATTTCCCTGATGATGAGTGATGTGGAGCATTTTTTCATGTGTCTATTGGCCATCTGGATGTCTTCTTTGGAAAAGTGTCTGTTCATGTCTTTTGCCCATTTCTTCACTGGATCATTTGTTTTTTGGGTGTTGAGTTTGATACGTTCTTTATAGATTTTTGGATACTAATCCTTTATCCGATATGTTGTTTGCAAATATCTTCTCCCATTCTGTCGGTTGCCTTTTAGTTTTGCTGATTGTTTCCTTCACTGTGCAAAAGCTTTTTATTTTGATGAGGTCCCAATAATTCAATTTTGCTTTTGTTTCCCTTGCCTCCAGAGATGTGAGTAAGCAGTTGCTACAGCCGAGGTCAAAGAGGTTGCTGCCTGTTTTCTCCTCTAGGATTTTGATGGCTTCCTGTCTTATGTTTAGGTCTTTCATCCATTTTGAGTTTATTTTTGTGTATGGTGTAAGAAAGTGTCCAGGTTCATTCTTCTGCATGAAGAGACTGTCTTTATTCCATTGGATATTCTTTCCGGCTTTGTCAAAGAATAGTTGGCCATACGTTTGTGGGTCCATTTCTGGGTTCTCTAGTCTGTTCCATTGATCTGAGTGTCTGTTTTTGTGCCAGTACCATACTGTCTTGATGATTACAGATTTGTGATACAGCTTGAAGTCCGGGATTGTGTTGCCTCCTGCTTTGGTTTTCTTTTTCAAGATTGCTTTGGCTATTCGGGGTCTTTTCTGGTTCCATACAAATTTTAGGATTGTTTGTTCTAGCTCTATGAAGAATGCTGGTGTTATTTTGATAAGGATTGCATTGCATGTGTAGATTGCTTTAGGTAGTATTGACATTTTAACAATATTTGTTAATCCATCAGCATGGAATATTTTTCCATTTTTTTGTGTCTTCAATTTCTTTCATAAGCTTTCTATAGTTTTCAGTGTATAGATTTCTCACCTCTTTGGTTAGGTTTATTCCTAGTATTTCATGGTTTTTGGTGTAATTGTAAATGGGATCGATTCCTTAATTTCTCTTTTTGTTGCTACATTATTGGTGTGTAGGAATGCAACCAATTTCTGTGCATTGATTTTATATCCTGCAACTTTGCTGAATTTATGGATCAGTTCTAAGAGTGTTTTGGTGGAATCTTTTGGGTTTTCCATCTGATCTTTTTTATATTGTGATATGGTGAGCGTGGAGGGCATGGAAGCTCCACGTGCTCTCCTCACGCCTTACCCTCCACATCCTTCCATCTGGCTGTTTCTGAGTTCCGTGAGCTGCTCTGAACAAATCAGTTGAACCCAAGGACCTCTGATCTGGAGCTGGCTGGTCAGAAACACAGGTGACAAGCTCAGCTTGCTGCAGGCATCTGAAGTGGTGTGGGGGTCAGTCTCTGGGACTGAGCCATTAACCTGTGGGATCTGACACTGTCTCCAAGTAGGTAGTGTCAGAACTGAGTTGAATTCCAAGACACCTTAGGAGGGTGTCCCAGAGCACTGTTTGTTGGAGGTGTGGGGAAGCCTTCCCACACCTATATGAAAATTGGGTCCAAGAACCCAATTTATGTATTATTCACAGTTAGTTAATTAATTAGAAGCCTTCTTTGCACCACACAATTCAGTGCTTCACTCCACCCCACAGGTAATTATCATCCTAAATTTAATATTCGTCATTCTCATGCTTTTATTTATGGATTTACCACACGTGTCCTCCATAAATATTTGCATCTCTTAACATCTCTTACCTATTTGCCACTTTGACTCTCTTTTGCTGCATGCTGGATGCTTTCTTTGGACCCGCCTTCTGATTTTTCTAATTCTCTCTTTAGCTGTGTCTAATATTCTGTTTTGAGTTGTCCACGGAGTTTTTAATTTCCATCACTTGACTGTTTTGATTTCTCGAAGTTCTCTTTGTTTCCCTCAAGTCTATTTCTTCTAGTTTATTACATTTACTCTGTTTTCATATTTACATTTCTCTCCCTAATTTCTTTAAATATAAACACTTTTTTTTTTATAGTCACCATGCTATACATTACATCCTGAGGACTTTTTAATTTTGTAACTTGAAATTTGTATCTTTTGACCCCATACCCATTTCACCCCCCACCCCTGGAAAACATCAGTATCTTCTCTGTATTTATCACCTCGTTTTGTTTTGTTTTCTTTCCTTTGGTTTGTGTTTTAGAATTCACATATAAGTGAGATCATACAGTATTTGTCTTTCTCCAACTCATTTTGCTCAACATCATTATTTTAATGTTTCTGTCTGATAGCTCCAACATCTGTGTCATTTTTGAGTCTAGTTTTGTTGATTGCTTTGTTCTTAGAAAATGGATTGAGTTTTTTCCTTGCTTTTTAAAAATATGTCTTCAAATGTTTGTTTGAATGTCAGGTATCCTGTATTAATTGAAAGGGACATACCCAGTGTTTCTTCCTGGAAACGGGTGAGTCTCTTCTGTCAGGTCACCAGGGTGGTGGGCGGTAAGTTTCGATCAGCCTGCTCAGATGTTGACCTTGGCTTGGGCGTTGCTGTTCTTGCGATGACCTTCAAGGTACTAAGACTTCGGATTCCTTCGTGCTGGGCTTCCAGTGCCGTGTGCCCAGGGCGAGGGCTGGAGGCGCAGAGTTCTTGCTCTGCCCTAAGTTTCCAGCAGCCCCTGTGTGCCCCGCCCGCGGAGGGGACCCTCCACATGCCTGCCTCCCCCCAGTGACCGCTGCTACTCCTGCGGCCGTGCCGGCCAGGCCGAGTCAGGGGCAGGAGGGCTCTGTTGTTCTGGCCCTGGGTCAGTCCCGAGCAGGCCCGTGGGCCTGGGTCTTGGAGGGCGAGGCTTCCTCACTTCCAGCTGCTCCTCCCCGGGATGGTCAGACTCCCCTTTGTAGTGGGGGTGGGTTTGTGCGAGCTTCCCCGCCCTCCCTGTTGTAGCGATCCTCGAAGCACCACATCAGGCCCGGCGCCCGGCCCGATTCCCGGCCCCTGTTCAGCGGGGCGGGTTACCCCTGCACTTCCCCTCCTGCAGTGTGAGTCTCGGTGGTGGGTGTGTGGATGGCACCGCCCCCGGCGGCCTCCGAGGAGCCCCCACCTCCAGCTGAGCTGTTGGAAAGAGGGCTCTTTGAGGAGGGGCGGCCGCGCTTATGGTTTGTATATGCCGTCGAGGAAAGAACTTCAAAGTCTGTGAAAATAAGACAGGGGCAAGCTGCCTCAGGAAGGCACGATTTATTGGGCTCACACGGGCTGGGTTCCCTGCCGGAGACAGAGAAGGACCCCGGCGGAGACACGCAGGGTCACAGGGGCATCCGGCTCGTCCTGCTCCGTCCTCGCCCCAGGGTTCAGACGGTTCGTCGGGAATGTTTGACCTGCCACGCGCAGAACCGGAGGCCGGGCGAAGACTTGGTCCTCACCAGAGGGGCACGGGTGGGGCCCCGTCTGCCGCCGGAGCAGGTGTGAGGAGACCCCTGGTCAGGAGCGGCACGGGGAGCTACAGCACACAGATCTGCAGACCAGGGCGGGGCAGGAGGGCCGGCAGGAGGGCACACACTCGGGTCTGCAGCTCACGGGCACGCACACGGAGGACTGGCAGGAGGGCACACACGCGGGCCTGCAGCTCACGGGCACGCACACGGCGGGTCTGCAGCTCACGGGCACGCACACGGAGGACTGGCAGGAGGGCACACACGCGGGCCTGCAGCTCACGGGCACGCACACGGAGGACTGGCAGGAGGGCACACACTCGGGCCTGCAGCTCACGGGCACGCACACGGTGGGTCTGCAGCTCACGGGCACGCACGTGGAGGACTGGCAGGAAGGCACACACTCGGGCCTGCAGCTCACGGGCACGCACACGGCGAGTCTGCAGCTCACGGGCACGCACACGGGCTTGCAGCTCACGGGCACACAGCAGGACGCCTGGCCGGGGCCGGAGGAGCCGCAGGAAGCCTGGCAGCCCACGGAGCAGCTGGTGTGGCACATGTTGGCGTGGGGCTCGGCCGGTGTCCGGGAGGGAGGAGGGCGGGGACGTCTGGAGGCTCCTTGCCTGGGCCGCCTTTATACCGGGCCGTGGGCGTCCTGGCCACCCAGAGGCACAGCTGTGGACTTCCTCATGGCTGTTTCCGCCACGTTTCCCCAACACCCTCTTGTCCTGAGACACCCTCCCCCATGTGATGCTGCGCTGTAAATTATGTTTAGCTTAGAGGCCAGTTTCTTCTTCTGTAAACAGGACGTCCTGGTTCGACTTTACTTGGGGTCCGTGTCACTTCTCCAGGCCGATACTGTGCCCGGAGCGCCACCGGTTCGACTCAGCGCCGAGCCTTTATTCCTTTTTGCCGTCAGTGGAGGCTTTGGGGCAATGTGTTTTGAGCTTTTATTTTGCACGGGAAAACATTAAAGTAGGGATCTGCAAACTGGGGAGCAGAGAAGTCTGTGGGACAAAGGTGGCCTGCCGCCTGTTTGGCAAATAAAGTTTTATTGGAAACGGCCATGCTCGTTTGCTTACGTGCTGTCTAGGGCTCGCGCTGTAATGTGAAGTGGTTATGAGACCGACCACGTCACTGCAGAGGCTGAAACATTTACTGTCTTCCATTTATAGAAAGGTGACCGACTTCTGCCTTATAGCCATCTATGTAATCATCGATTTGTTCGTGCAACAGACATATACTTTGTGCTGGCTATAGAGATGTCCTAGCCTCACGGGCCTTCCGGGGCAATGGATACATGAGTGCGTACAAATCAACGCCTGAAATAATTACAGAGAGGGCCGAGTCCCAGAAAGGAAAGCAGGCTCAGCAGGTAGAGAGTAATGGGGTGTTGGTGGGTGGTTGGGGGCCTCTGTGTGGAGGTGACGCTGAGCTGGCTCCTGGGAGATGCGGAGGGGTCGGGAGGCGGTGTTCCAAGCAGAGGCAGCCGTGGGAGTGTTAACGACACTGCTGCAGGACGGGCGTGCTCCAGGAGCAGCGGGAAGCGTGGACGAGAGCAGTGTGGATGCTTGTCTTTAGGTGTGGGCGGACGGGTTCAGACCGTGCAGCTGGGGGTCCGGGCATCCCAGTCCTGGGCCGACAGAAGAAGAAAGACAATGTCAACTTGAAGACACGTCGGGAGGAATCATCCAGTCTGAAGAAGAGAGAACAGAATTATGAAAAACGAAGAGGATCCCTGGGACAATATCGGGAAGTCGAACGACAAGCAAGTTCAACACAAGAAGGAGAAGAGAATGATACTGAAGCACAAGAATGTTTTGAATCATGGACAAAATACCCAAATCTGATCTATTAAAAAAATAGATACCTTCTACCTAATAGATATGCTTCTACCTAACAGCTCCAAGAAACTCAGAAACCCCCCAAAGCCCCAGCATAATTTGGCCCAATGGTGAGGACCACGGACTCCAGAGTGAAACCCAGTGGCTTCCAATTCCTGCTGCTTGGCTGCCCCAGTGAGAACGTGCACACAGCACGGAATCCTTCCGAACCTAATTGCACATCCGTGTAAGTGGGGCACACCTGCCCCTCGAATGGTGGCAGGGACCGATAACTAATCAGTTATGAGACGATCCATGTGAGATGCTTAGCACAACACCCGGCACAAAGCTGGGACTCCCTCATTGTTATTCTTGCAATAACGTGGCCACAGCTCTCCCCGATGAGGAGCCCAGCCGCTTGGCCCTGGCCAGGGGGGAAGGCTTTGTAGATCACTGAGTTTCCAAATCAAAACGGGGGACCGCCCCCACCCCCCCACCCCGTCCCCCCACCCCGGGTCTGGTGACTGGGATGGTACTAGTGTGGACAGGGGGCAGGGTGTATAAACTTGGGGAGGACCTTGAACGTCCTGATGTGGAGTCCCCTGTCCCTGCTGACGGTCCTTGGCCATCCAACCTGGGGTCTGAATCCAGAAATCGCAGGGCCGCTGGGTCACCGTGAGCCTGGGGGCTGAGACAGAGTTTCCTGAACTGAGTCACTTCCCGCAGAACCTCCAGGAAGAGACGCACACAGGAGGAAGAGGAAGGAAACAAGCAGGCAACCAGGAGGAGGGCACCTGTGTGGCTTGTTGCCAGGACGCCACAGCCTGGGTATAAAAGCCGCCTGGGGAAGGAGGCTCCAGACCAGCCCCGTTTTCCACCCTGACTCCACTCCAGCCCTACGTCGCCATGTGCCACACCAGCGGCTCCACTGGCTGTCAGCCGGCCTGCTGTGTGCCCAGCTCCTGCCAGGCGTCCTGCCACGTGCCCAGCTCCTGCCAGGCGTCCTGCTATGTGTCCAGCTCCTGCCAGGCGTCCTGCCGCGTGCCCAGCTCCTGCCAGGTGTCCTGCTACGTGCCCAGCTCCTGCCAGGCGTCCTGCTATGTGCCCAGCTCCTGCCAGGCGTCCTGCCGCGTGCCCGTGAGCTGCAAGCCTGTTGTGTACCTGCCCGTGAGCTGCAAGCCCATTGTGTGTGTGACCCCCTCCTGCCAGTCCTCCGGGTGCTGCTGGCCCTCCTGCCCCACCCTGGTCCTCAGGCCTGTTCCCTGCGGCACCCCTAACTGCGGCTAGCCCGTGGCCTCCTGGGACCCCTCCTCCGTGGGGCCAGAAGCAGCTGCTGTCTGAACTCCCGGCAGGCAGACCTCGTCCACCTGAGACCTTCTGGACCCAACTAGACCATCTTACAGCAAAGCCGCCTGATCCCCACTAACCAAGCGGACAGAGTCACCCCCGCCGTCCCCCGACCCCAGCGCGGGTCGTCCACACGGCACCCACCCTGGCTGGTGCAAGCGCCCAGGCTCTGCAGCCGCCAGCACCGAGCTCTAATAAATCCCAGAGCGCATGTGAAGCCCACCCGCGTGTATGCTGTCTCTCTTTAGTGCTTTCCCCAAACTGCTTCCTCCAGGGCTCACTCCCAGGCTTCTGGAAAGCTCCTTCTGCAGAGAAGCCACAGGGGACCAGATGGCTGTGCCTGGGGGACTGACCACTCAAAGGCAGCCCTTTGGGCGCGTGGGCAGTCCTAGCTCAGCCCGACGGGCCCCCAGGGCTTCCTGTGTCCCTTGAACGTGAGGTCAGTTCTCACTCAGCTCTGGGCGGGACCCAGGGTGACCCTCTGACTTTGTGAGGTTAAAAGTCCCCTGCTCGGCAATTACTACGCGAGCCCACCCCGGTCTAACCATTAAAACTGTCCGCTCCATACAGAGTACAGCTCCTCCTGCAAACGTCCGGGGGCACAGGGCTTTGTGGGTAACTTCCGTGGGCCCCGGAGATGTCCGCGTCCCCATGCCCGGAATCAGCGACCGCAGCCCTACAGGCGAGGCAGCTTCCCAGACGGGGTGCACGGAGGGTCTCGCAACGGGAGACGCCCTGGAGTAGCCGGGTGGGCCGGTGTCATCCCAGGGACAGGCGGGAGACGCGCAGAGAGGGCGTGGTGGTCGGCGCAAGGAAGCCGAGGCACACCGGGGTGCCAGGGGGGAAGCTGTTTGGGAACCGAGAAATAGTGTAAGAGGAACACCATCAAGGGGGTCCTTCCTGCAACGGACACATATCTGGAAACTTCCCTTATCGTGAGGTCACGGGATCATAGAGGATGTGAAATTCAGGAGCGGCTCTCAGAGCACCGGCCGTTCGCAGCCCTTCCTCGTCCTTGGTCCGGTTCGGACCCCACCGCCAGCCACTGTCTCACCGTCACAGGTGCTCAGTCGTTGCGTCTGGCCCTCGTTTTGCACACACCCTCCCTCCAGGACCCCGGGGCCACGGGCCCACCCACCAGGCAGCGGGGAGGCCCTCCCAGTGTCCTCAGTGACGCCTCGGAGGGGGCGACTGTCCTGGTCTCGGGCCCGACGGGTGACGGGGTGTCTGGGGTCGGGAGTTGCCCACAGACGGGCTCCCCCGAGATCTGGAGGGTCCCAGAACATGCTGCACCGTGAACGGCATTCAAGAAACTTCCAACGGTAACGACAGCCATCACCTCTGACTCGTTCTCTCCTGGGCAGCGGTCCCTGCTGACGGTGTAGACGTTCTGTCTGAGAGCTGTCTGGCTGACCGTGTAGATGCCCCGTCTGGGAGCAGTCCGGCTGACCGTGTAGATGCCCCGTCTGGGAGCAGTCTAGTCCGGCCGACCGTGTAGATACCCCGAATGTGAGCAGTCTAGTCTGATTGACCATGTAGATGTCTATCTGGGAGCAGTCTGGCTATGTAGATGCCCCGTCTGGGAGCAGTCTAGTCTGGCCGACCGTGTAGACGCCCTGTCTGGGAGCAGTCCACTGACCATGTAGATGTTCTAGCTGGGACTAGTCCTACTGACTGTGTAGACGCCCCTCTGTGAACAGTCTGGCTGACCGTGTAGATGCCCCATCTGGGAGCAGTCCAGCTGACCATGTAGACGCCCTAGCCAGGAGCACCTTGGCCTCAGGGTGGCTGGCCCGCCTTCTGCAGCTGTGACCGACTTTCCCGGGGAGCCATCAGAAGGTCCTGGATGTTCTTGTGCCACGGGGCAGGGGTGGGGGCGGGGGCACGTCCTGCAGGGGCCCAGCCCCTCCCTCCCATGCCCTATCCTGGCACCGTTGTGGGTTGTGCGTTGCTGGTTTCCACGTGAGTCAACATCCGTGCGCTGCACTCTTTTTGGTTCCCGATGAGGCGGAACTTCCTCACGTCTCTCACTCTGTGCTGTGAGGAATCCTATCTGCCCGTCTATCTGTGCAAATGGTGGAATTTTTCTTAAAATTCGAATGGACGAGGTTTTGAATAAATGTGGGGAAACTGAGGGATTTAGGAGTCAAGGCAGGTAACGATCCAGCCCCTTTCTCTTCACAGGCCCCTGGGGATTTTGCTCTGTCTCTGCTTCCCTGGGAGGGGGTGGGGAGAGCCAGCCTCTGCGAGGAGGTACCCCCCTCTCCCGGCTGCCGGCCTCTGCTGTTCTGCTCCCGAGGGCCTCTTCCGTCTGTCCCTGGCACGAGGGACAAATAGGGAGCCCGATGCTGACCTGGTGGGTCTGGCCGGTGCTCGCTGACCCTCTCTAGTGCTAGTGGTCCACTGAGACTGCAGGCTCGTCCTCTTCCACTGTCCTGAGGATTTGTTCACAAGGCAGCGTTTAGCTCCCTGTCTCCTCAATCAGGCCTTGACACCTCGAGCAGAATGCGTGATGCCTGAACCGACCCCTGCACCCCTCCTGGGGCCCGCGGGAATCTGCTGGTGCTTCAGAGCGTCAGCCCTCGTGCCCAGACCAGCACGCAGGCGTTCCTGTGTGTGGACGCCTCTCTCCAAGGGCGTCAGCGCGGTGTTACTGGGCCCTCGGGTTCCCACCAGGTAGGGTCGTGCTGCCCCAGCTCACCTTTAACCTGCACGGGCAGGGGGCCAGGCGTGGGCGGGGCCCAAGGCCCACTCAGGGTGCGAGGCTTCTGCAGCCGCACTCACGTGCCGGGCCCAGCCCGGGGAAGGCCTGGCTCTTCCCGGGGAGGAGGGTGGGGACGCGGGGTGGGAAGGGAAGTGGAGTATGCGGACGGCGTCCGCGTGCAGATCTCCTCTTTCGGGGGCTTTGAACTTGGACTTGGAGGCTACGTCTTTGTCGCTTGCTTTCACCAGGCAGAGCAAACGCTGCCCGCGTTGGCGTGGTCTCTGGGCTCAGAGGAGAGGGAACAACACAGCCATCTCTGTTTCATGATCCAGACATTTTATTGATGATAGCAGTGGCCTTTGTCACCCGGAATGAGAGCAACCAGCCCTGCAGGGGAGGGCTCCAGGGTGCAGCAGCCCCCCCACCCCCCACCCCGTTGAGGGACCTGTCTTTGCAGAAAGGGAAGCCGGGCATGTCCGGATCCCCAGAAGGCAGCAGCTGTGCGTCCACCGAGGGGCAGGGGCGTCCTGGCGCCCCCAGAGGGGTTCCGGGGCTCCTGAGAGAGGACGTCTGTGCTCTGGAGCAAAGATAGCAGCTCTAGAGGCAGAAGCTGGAGCCGATCAGCAGCAGGGCTGGCCCGAGACAGGGCCGCAGCAGGCGGGGCGGGGGCACGTGGGGCGGCAGAGCAGGGACACGCAGGAGGCCGGGCGGCAGCAGGAGGAGGCAGGGGCGCAGCAGGCGGGGCGGGGGCACGCGGGGCGGCAGAGCAGGGACACGCAGGAGGAGGGTCTGCAGCAGGGGCTGGGCTGGCAGCAGGAGGGGGCTGAGCAGGGGGAATCCTCGCAGCACACAGGGGTGCAGCAGACGGGCTTGCAGCACGCAGGGGTGCAGCAGTCTCCCTGGCAGGGGGAGGAGGGGCCACAGGACGGCTGGCAGCACAAAGAGGTTGTGCAGGGGGAGTCCTCACAGCACACAGGGGTGCAGCAGACAGGCTTGCAGCAGACAGGGGTGCAGCAGACGGGCTTACAGCACACAGGGGTGCAGCAGGCGGGCCTGCACATGGGGCAGCAGAGCAGGGACACGCAGGAGGAGGGTCTGCAGCAGGGGCTGGGCCGGCAGCATGAAGAGGTTGTGCAGGGGGAGTCCTCACAGCACACAGGGGTGCAGCAGACAGGCTTGCAGCACACAGGGGTGCAGCAGACGGGCTTACAGCACACAGGGGTGCAGCAGTCTTCCTGACAGGGGGAGGAGGTGCAGCAGGATGGCTGGCAGCATGAAGAGGTTGTGCAGGGGGAGTCCTCACAGCACACAGGGGTGCAGCAGACAGGCTTGCAGCACACTGGGGTGCAGCAGACGGACTTGCAGCACACAGGGGTGCAGCAGTATTCCTGGCAGAGGGAGGAGAGGCCACAGGCTGGCCGGCAGCAGGAGCCAGTGCGGGCCGACTGGCAGGGGCTGCACAGGAGGGTCAGGCAGGGGGCTGGGGCGCAGCACGGGGGCTCGCAGCAGCTCTCTGGGCAGTCGTCCACCTGCCAGGAGGAGTCGGGGCAGGAGTCCGAGGCCCCGGGCAGGCAGACGCGGCTGCCATAGCTCAGGTCGCTGGAGCAGACGGACAGGGTGGACGCGGCCATGGCAGGGGCGGTGGGGCTGCAGGAGGCGGTGTGTGTGTGTGTGTGTGTGTGTGTGTGTGTGAGGAGCTCCGGCTGTCTGTCGGCTTTTATACCTCCCGGCTGCGTGTTGTCCCAGCCGACGGCTCACACGCCTCCTTCCTTGTTGGTCTGAGACCTGCTTGCAGGGTAAGCCCTCATTAGCACTGCTTTATTTTCTACGATTGGATTTTCCTCAGTCGTCTTGTGAGTCTGTTGCAGGACTCTGTTTTCCCACATGTTCATTGTTTGGTTCCAGAAAACTTGTGGAAAATATTTGGGGCAGGTTTTCCTGAGTGAGGTTAGAGGGGAGCCCTTCTCCAAAGTGATGAATTCTGGTTACAGCTCCCTGTTTGGAACTGCTTTAAATATTTTTAAATTCCTTTGAAGTCTGATAAAGTGCAACTCACCTTATAAAATGCAGAGGACTGGCTCACAGAAAGCTAAGTAACCACCCTGTGCCTGTGTCAGGAGCAGTGTTTCCATGCCCCCCGACAGGCTCAGTCTCAGCTCCTCTTCATCCTCCGTGACTAACTCAGAGGCCCCTTGTTATATTTCGAGATACATTCTGGACTTCTTTTTTCCATTTTCATTTGGCTATGTTAGAAGATCAAAAACATTTTTACATGTGGTGGTCGGTTTTATATTTTAGGACTTTTTTCATGTCTGAAATGCAGCAATTTATGATAGTTTGGCTGGGTATAGAATTCAGATTTTTAACTGCTTGTTTCCTGAAAGCCTCAAAGGTACGTTTCCCTTCTCTTGTGCTGCCATTGTTTATTCACCTTTTATCTCTCTCTTTTGTTTTATACTTGAGGAGCACTTGGTTTTCTTTTTATTGTAGTTCTGAACTTTGTATGGTTGGAACTCATCGAGCATTTCAGTGCGAAGGCTCACTTCAGGAAATGTTTGTGTACAACTGAAAAAAATATCTCATCTTTCCTTGTCTCTCTTTTTGTGCTCCAGTTAGACATCAGACCTTCTGGAACCAGCCATTAAAAAAAAAAAATTTAATGTTTATTTATTTTTGAGAGAGATAGAGACAGAAAATGAGCAGGGGAGGGAAAGAGAGAGAGACACACACACACACACACACACACACACACACACACACACACACTATCCAAAATATGCTCCAGGCTCTGAGTTGTCAACGCAGAGCCTGACACAGGCTCAAACTTGTGAACCAGGAGATCGTGACCTGAGCCAAAGTTGGACGCTTAACTGACTGAGCCACACAGGCACCCCTGGAACCAGCCTTTCTATCTCTCAACTTTTCTCTCATTTTCCTTATGTTTGTCATTTGCCCTCTTGACTCTCTTGGTTTTATGTTTTGGACCACGTTTCAGTCTTTAGCCATTTCTAGCCTATTATTTGGCATTATTTACAAGCTTACAGTTTTCAAACATCATCACCTGATTATTTCTTGTTCATAGCAGCTTGATTTCATCTTGTGATGTGAAGGAGATGTGTTCTCCGCAACTCTGATTATGGTACAGGTGTCTCCATGCTTTCCACCGAGTCTTACACGTCTGTTTCATTGGACATCAGGCAAGGCCTGCTCAATGGTGTCAGTTCATTTGATTTTATGAATGAAAAACTTCTGGGGCATTGAGGTCCTGTTCCAATTTATATACAAATCTGTTTCCATCTGCGTCTCTTTTCTACAAACATAAAAAAAATCCCGAGCTTCCTTCTTGCTTTTATACTATTTTGATTTAGTTTTCCTTATAATGTTTGAGATATCCTTTCTGTAGGCCTTCTAGGGGTTGTGGGAGAACCATGCATTTAATCCACTCCCCTGAACGGAAGAATGCAGTGTTGCTATGGGAAATACGAATAACTACCTGGTACTACAGGGTGTTCCGGTGCTTTCCTGTGTAGACACACACAGTCAGGGCGGGCAGCTTCTGAGGTCAGCCACTGTGTGAGGCGCCTCTCGGGGACCCACTTTCACAGATGCAAAAATGCTGGAGAAGTGAACCACTCAATGGTGGGTGGGAAGTTCAAGAGCCCACAATTCCGGATACATCTCTCATGCTCCCTGGTCAAGCCCCCAGGCCTGGCCCCCAAAGCCTGGGGTTTTGTGAGTGGGAATGGGGAGGGAACGCGGGCTTGAGGCCAGTGGGGTCGGGGGAGGCTGACGCTGGCTTTGGGGACAGGCCCTGGTGCCGGTTTGATGACTTCCTCTACTCTGCCCACAGCTGCTTCTGGGGTCCGGCTCAGTCTAACAGGTGTTGGGGCTCATCCTCCTCTTCTGCTTCTGATTTGTGGCCCACGTCCCTGTGTGTGATGCCCTTTCCCTTGGCCCATACACTGCCTGCTTCTCCCTTCTCTGGACGGTCACAGCATCATTCAACTGCCCCTGCTTCAACCACACCTCCTCAGGGTTGCTGGCACCCTGACCCAGGTCCGGACCCCTCTCTGAGACAGGCCACTGTGGGTTGGGGGCCTCAGGCTGGTGCCGGCAGGCCAGGGTCAGTGGGAGATCGAATGATCACATGATTTCTGAAAACAGGAAGAAAAGCTCTGGGCATCTGAGCGGGGACAGAAGGGCAGCGAGCTGGGTCCTGGCTCGCAGGCACGGAGGCGCCAGCAGTGAGCGAGAGTCCGGAAGGCTGTGGCGCAGACAGCCACGTCAGTGGCAAGGGATTCACGTTTCGTGTCTTCCTTTCCAAGCACATGCGTTCTGTTTATTTTGCTGTCATGGCAACAGCTGGGATGCCTGGTACAGCCCGAGCCCTGACAGCAGACCCTCCTGCCTCACTCCAAGGGGGAACCAGAGTGCGTGACGGAGCGTGTGGCCAGGCCGACGTTCATGGCTTTGTGGTGGAATTTGGTTGAACTTACGTGGTTTCTTTGTCTTCCCAGTTTGCCAAGAGTTTTGCTTTGGGCTTTTGAGTAAAGAATGAGTCGGATTGTGTGTGTGTATGTGTTCATCTGTTGGGAGGAATTCTAATGGCTTTTCTGCTCCCACTCTCCAGCAACATTGATCATATTTCTAACTTGCATTCGGACATCGACTCGACTTTTTACTCTTGTCGGGCAGCTCCGTATTGGATGAGCTAACGCTTTGGAATTTCTTACTTTGTATTCTTAGGTGAGCCTGGGTTACAGTCAGTTTCTCTGTCTCCCTCCCTCTAGAGAGAGGTTTTGGCATCAGAGTTTTACCAGGCGTGTTAAATAAACCCAGAAGACCTCTGGCTTTTTCTAAGCTCTGCAATGTTGTGAACGTAACAGGAAAGGCCTCTGTGTTGAAGGCTGGCGGTAGGCAACCTTACCGAGTCTATGCCTTTTGAAGATGAGACCTTTACATATCTTTTCGAGATCTTCTTTGGATATCGTTGTATTACAGTTTTCATCTTGTTAGTCAATACAGGCAACTTATAATTTCTAGAACTTGGTATATTTCATTTACATTTTCTTTTTTTTAATGTTTGTTTATTTTTGAGAGAGAGGGAGCGAGAAGGGGGAGGAGGGGCAGAGAGTGAGGGAGACACAGAATCTGAAGCGGCTCCAGGCTCTGAGCTGTCAGCACAGAGCCCGACATGGGGCTTCAATTTACGAATCATGAGATCCTGACCTGAGCCGAAGTCGGACGCTTAACTAACTGAGCCCCCCAGGCGCCCCTTCATTTACATTTTCTAATTTTAGGATAAATATACTCATATACTACTTTTTTTATGCTTAGAAACAAATATCTCTGAATCAGTGAGCATATTCTTCTGTCCATTTTAAAGTTTATTGTTAGTAAACTTGCCAGAACTTGTAACATTTTACTGATACTTTTATTAAAATTTTTTTCATGTTTATTTTAGAAAGAGAGAGAGAGCAAGGGCACAAGCAGGGGAGGGACAGCGAGAGAGGGAGAGAGAACCTCAAGCAGGCTCTGTTCTGTCAGTGCAGAGCCTGACATGGGCTCGATCTCACGACCCTGGGATGATGACCTGAGCCCAAATCAAGAGTCGGACGCTCAACCGACTGAGCCACTCCTACTCTTTCTTACTTTGTTTTTTGAGGGACAGCTGTGTGGCTCAGTCGGTTAAGTGTCAGCTCAGGTCTGATCTCACTGTTTGTGAGTTCAAGCCCCGCGTACGGGCTCTGTGCTGACAGCTCAGAGCCTGGAGCCCGCTCAAGACTCTGTGTCTCCCTCTCTCTCCGTCCCCCACGCACACTCACACACTCTCTCTCTCTCAAAAATAAATAAACATTAAAAAATAAATTTAAAAAAATTTTGTTTTTTCAAGTATTTTTTTCTAGAGTGTTGAGGGGAACACTTAACCTCTGTCCCGGAAGCCACGCACCAGGGGAGGTGAGGCTTTGTCAGTAATACTGTTCCACACGCTCTTGTTTAGGCTACCGTGTTTTCGGGACTGTCCTACCACCACCGTAAGGCCAGGCCTCCCTAGGAAAGGCTTGACAGACTGCAGGCGGGTGAGTTTCTGCTTCGGAGGTGACAGATGGTGGTGTCACGGCAGGTGCCTCGGGATTCCCGCTGGGTCCCAGGCACGGATAGTATCCGTGAACGTTCTGTGGACACGTGAAGAGCCCGGGCCATTTCCGTCTTGCCGGAGATCGCTGAGCAGAAGTTTAGGAGGTTCATGGGCAGTGAACTTTCCGGGCTTCTGTTGTTTAAAAGCCGTCCTCTGTGGTGAGTGGGGCAGGGCCAGAGGTTCCTCTATTTTCTAGTCTTTTCTCTTGCTAGAACCTTGTAGAAACTTCCCCCTCCTGGCCCCTGCCACCTCGGGTTACCGTAATGCTTTCATCGCCTCGTGTCGTCTTGCTCCTCACAGCGTCTTCTGGCTCCAGGCGCGTTTGTGCAACTTTTATGCCATGACTTTCTTCCGTGACTGGGGTTCGATCCATCCCCTTCCGCTCTGCTCGGGGCCACGGATGCTGGCCGGCTGCGTTTGCCCTCCTCGTGTCCTGAGCTCTTCGGACCTTCCTCGCTCTGTATCGCGTTCTGTGCAGATCCTTCCAGAATTAGCTTTTACCCACACGCTCTACTGCACACACTCTTACGTCTCCTTTTATCTGGAGTGTCGTGCTTTTAGCTTCCAAGAAGTCCCAAGTATTTCCGTCCTTCTTCCCTCCCTCCCTCCCTCTGTCAGTCTGTCTGTCTGTCTTTCTGTCTTTCATAAGCATCCTGTTCTTACTTTAGGAAGTGGTAGCCTCTCCCTTACTTCAGTGTCCGCTTGACCGTTAGTTCAGAGATTTGCTTCTCTTCCACACTTACGCTTTCCTTACGTGTTTGGAGACCTTCGGTGTTCCCGTGTTTACGCGAGGCTCTGGAGAGCTGGGTATTCGTTGGCGGTATGTGCTCTGCACAAGCAAACGTATCCTTCTTCGTGCAGAGCTGACGGCTGGGGCTCTGAGGAGCGAAGGGAGTGTCCTGATCTTCCGGAAGTTTCTAAGAGTGCTGCGTGTTTCTCTCCAACCCTCAACCGGGATGGGAGCCTCCAGGCCACCCCGCCCCGTGTGGTTCCTCTCCCGCCACTGCTCTGCGTCAGCCGGACGCACCGGGGCCGCGCGATGCAGGACTGCAATCCAGGAGTCCCTGGCCCAGGGGTCACACACAGTCTGTCCTCAGGTCAGCCCCTGACGCCCCCACCTCGGGCCGCTCCAGGTCCTCGGAGGAAAGCCACCGCGACAGTCTGCTGACACCTGCCGTACTTCCTGTCGAGGTTTAGAGTCAACCTGCGCTTTCTGCTCAGACTTTCCCAGAAGACCTTTTAAGGGTTTGGTCCCTGGGTGGCCCTCGTCGGTTTTCTCTCCCTGCCCGGGACTCACTGATTCTTGTTTGGATGCAGGGGAAATGGCAGCGTTCGTCAGCAAACCGGTCCAAACTGGAAATGGAATGAGGTTTTGTGCGTGTGTGTTTTAAGTTTGTTTATTTATTTTGAGACAGAGTGAGCGCATGTGAGGAGGGGAGAAAGAGAGAGAGAGAGGGAGAGAGAGAATCCCAAGCAGGCTCCGCACTGCCAGTGCAGGTCTCCACGTGGGGCTTCAACTCACGAACCATGAGATTGTGACCTGAGCCGCAATCAAGAGTCTGACCCTTAACTGACTGAGCCCCCAGGCACCCTGAGGCTTTGTGTTTTTGACAGACTTCTTCTATACAAATGGCTCACCTGCCACCGTGTTGACCTACTCCGGGTGCACGGTCCGTGGTTTTATTGTGTTCGCAGACTTGTGCCGCCACCTCCACGCCTTAATTTTGGGGCCTTTTCACCACCCCTCCCCCTCAAATGTAGGGGTTGTGATGGTTACCAGTCGCTACCCTCTGCCTTCCCCAGCCCCCAGCCCCCCGCAACCTCCAGTCGCTTTCCGTCCCTGGACTGTCCTACTCCGGACATTTCTGATGAATGGGAACCCACGACATGTGGCCTTTTGCGTCTGGCTCTCGCACTCAGGCCCAGCCGTGCTGGGCTGGACGGTGCTTCCCTCCTGATGAGACTCCGTCGCGTGGCCCGGCCACATTTTGTGTGACCTCTTCGGCTGGTGGACGTTCGGGTCGTTTCCACTTTTTGGTTACTGTGCGTCAGGCTGCCGCGAACACCATGTCCGGATTTTGCTGGCACACCTGTTCTCCGTCTTCAGGGAAGGCGCTGGGAGGTGGGCCTGCTGGGTCACGTTGTGACTCTCGGGAACACGTTTGGAACTTTCTTTCTCCAGCCCGTGCCTGGGACCCGGGTTCAGAGGGGGCAGAAGGACACTGCAGTGGGGCCTCCCCGAGGGCGGCTGACACTTCCCCCCGGCACGCTCCCGGGGGACCAGGGCAGGCTGGGCCACGCTGGCTGTGACAGCGGCGTAGGACCAAGTAGAAGAGGAGGGGGAGGGAGCCCCGGGCCCTCTGCTGCCATCCGCTCCCCCTGCGGTGGCCAGAGGACACAGAGCCCGGAGGCTCAGGCCGTGTGGGAGCAGGAAAGCCAGATTCTCTGCTGCCTCAGGCCCTCACTGTGTCCCTCCCTAGGGAACTGGCCGTGCTACCACGAAGGCGGGCCAGCCTGTGTCACCTTGGCCTCTAGCTCTGGGGGTGCCTGTCCTAGGGGGCGGCCTCAGGGAGGAGCAGGGGGGCAGCCGAATGAGATGGGACAGCTCAGCCCGCTGTGCGTGCCTAGCCACCTGGCCGGCTGTCCTCCGTGCCGACTTGCTCGGTCCGTGTGCTTGGGATCCCGGACCGCGTGTCCCGTGGGGCGCCCTGGAGGGGGCCTGAGCCCCAGCCCGAGGGGCGGCGGGCAGAAGCCAAGCGGCCATTTGGAGAGGCCGGGCAGACCTCGGGGTGCGGAAGGGCAGCCTGGGGGGCAGTACGCATGAGTCCTGCTTCCCCCCCCCCCGCCCCACCACCAGAGACGTGGGCATCTTCCCACTCACCTGGGACGTGGGCCTCAGGGGCCTGGTGCAGTGGGGGTGGGGGTGTGGGGGGCTGGGGCTTAGGGAACAGCGGATGTGGGAGCATCAGACCAGGTGTCGGGATCCAGGAAATGGTCAGGAGGCAACCGGGAGGAGGCCGCACAGAGGCTGGCATCCTCAGTCGGTGAGCACCGTACCCCCGCCGGCCGTGCCCGAGAGCCACGGTGGGGGCCTCTCCATCCTGGTGTGGGGTGGGGACAGGCCAGAGGAGAGGCTGCTGGGTGTGGGCAGCCAGCGAGCTGGAAGGGGGAGCGTGGCTCAGGCGCCCGTGGCTGCTGACGGCGTGGGGGTGGACGTCCACTGTGTCCCACGAACCTCGGTCTTGGTTAGAGAGACAGCTTTTCTGAGATGGACCCGGGGGCCACGTGCTGGGGCCGGGGGTCCCCTAGGGCCCACGGGGGCCTGGCCTGTGGGGTTCCCAGAAGCCAGCACCAAGTGTCCACCGTCACCCTGACCCTAGTGTGTCCACAGAAAGACAGGAGGTCGGCAGGAGTCAGAGGCGGCTTTATTAGGACCCAGAGGTGATGTCACTGCTGGGGTGGGGCCAGGTCTGCTGGGGGACAAGGAACACCCCAGAGCTCATGGGGCTGGTGCCGCTGGGTGCCCTTGTGCAACTGGGGTCAGGGCAGATGTGGTGAGCATCCCAGGTCCCTGAATAAGCGGCCAGGCCAGGAGGAGGGCTCTCCTTCCCCTGGCGCTTGTGCCAGCCACAGGGGGCACAGCTGGCTTGAGGTCAGCGTCCTGCCCGGAGAGGACCCTGGGTGATGTCTAGGAAGTCTCAGCAGCAGGACTGGCCCGAGGCAGGGCCACAGCAGGCAGGGCGGGGGCACACGGGACGGCAGAGCAGGGACACGCAGGAGGCAGGGCGGCAGCAGCTGGACCGGCAGGAGGAGGCAGGGGCGCAGCAGGCGGGCCTGCACACGGGGCGGCAGAGCAGGGACACGCAGGAGGAGGGTCTACAGCAGGGGCTGGGCTGGCAGCATGAAGAGGTTGTGCAGGGGGAGTCCTCGCAGCACACAGGGGTGCAGCAGACGGGCTTGCAGCAGTCTTGCTGGCAGGGGGAGGAGGTGCAACAGGACGGCTGGCAGCATGAAGAGGTTGTGCAGGGGGAGTCCTCGCAGCACACAGGGGTGCAGGAAAAGAGCTTGCAGCAGACAGGGGTGCAGCAGGCGGGCCTGCACACGGGGCGGCAGAGCAGGTACACGCAGGAGGAGGGTCTGCAGCAGGGGCTGGGCTGGCAGCAGGAGGGGGCTGAGCAGGGGGAGTCCTCGCAGCACACAGGGGTGCAGCAGACGGGCTTGCAGCAGTCTTGCTGGCAGGGGGAGGAGGTGCAACAGGACGGCTGGCAGCATGAAGAGGTTGTGCAGGGGGAGTCCTCACAGCAGACAGGGGTGCAGCAGACGGGCTTGCAGCACGCAGGGGTGCAGCAGTCTCCCTGGCAGGGGGAGGAGGGGCCGCACAGGAGGGTCAGGCAGGGGGCCGGGGCGCAGCACGGGGGCTCGCAGCAGCTCTCTGGGCAGTCGTCCACCTGCCAGGAGGAGTCGGGGCAGGAGTCCGAGGCCCCGGGCAGGCAGACGCGGCTGCCGTAGCTCAGGTCGCCGGAGCGGACGGACAGGGTGGACGCGGCCATGGCGGGGGCGGTGGGGCTGCAGGAGGGAGTGGGTGTGTGTGTGTGTGTGGAGTGTGTGTGTGTGAGTGTGTGAGGAGCTCCGGCTGTCTGTCGGCTTTTATACCTCCCGGCTGCGTGTTGTCCCAGCCGACGGCTCACACGCCTCCTTCCTTGTTGGTGTTATGGGCTGTGAGGACTGTCATTAGGGCCTGTTCTGTTGTGTCATGATCTTGCCTCAGCTTGTAAACCCAGGACAGTGCTCGTCAGGGCTGGCTGTCCCTGGCACGAGCCTGGTTCCCCTGGGACACCTGCAGGGAAGGCATAGCCTCTCTGCGGCTGACTCCGCGGCTCCCACCTGGCCGGTCATGTGCCGGGGCCCCAGGTGATGGCTCTGGGCTCACGTGCTGTGCTCCTGTGGACCCAGCCTGGCCCATGACCGGGAGAAAAGAGGACAAAGGTGCATGTTGTAGGGCGCAGGCAACGTGGGACTGATCCTTCTGAGTGGCTTATGAACTTCTGTGGTCCCAATGTCAGCCATGGCCAGCAAGGAGGGGGACGTCCTCAGACAGGACCGGACCTCCCTTCCCCAAGGAGGAGCTGGAATGTCCCAGGAGGCCTACACTCCCTAGGTCATTAGGAGGAGCAGATTCAGGGACTGACCTTTGGTTCCGAAATCTCGTTCCCCCGAGCCTGTGGTCAGTGGTCCTGGCAGAGGCAGGTCCCCGCTTGGGGCCTGAGGGTGGGGTGAGATTTAATCTGGAGGAGTGGGCGTGGAGCAAGGGTGATATGGGGACCGTCCATCCAGGACCCTCCATCATTGCTGTATTTCAAAATTCAAAGGGAATCTTTTTGGAATACAAATTAAGGATGTTGAACTATAAAAAATGTTGACAATGTGCCTGATGGATGAAGGTCAATGAAATTGATAAAGTCCTCACAATGAAAGCAGGAGAGGGTACGAAAGAGTCACACACAACGTTCAAGACATTCAAATTTCCACTAAGCACATGGCAACTACCTGAGTTTAGTAATAATCAAATGTTCTCAAAGTAAAACAAAATGTCCTACCTGTGAGCTCAACAAGATTTACGACGTTGATCACTTCCAGTGCTGCTGAGTGTGGGGGCTCACTCCCAGAAGCCCCTAGCAGGCATGATTTTTACAAACAGAACCCATCCATAATATATAAAATTTATGATCATATCCATTTTATTTTTTTTAATTTTTTTAATGTTTTTTATTTTATTTTTGAGGCAGAGAGAGACAGAGCATGAATGGGGGAGGGTCAGAGAGAGGGAGACACAGAATCCGAAACAGGCTCCAGGCTCTGAGCCGTCAGCACAGAGCCCGACGCGGGGCTAGAACTCATGGACCGCGGGATCACGACCTGAGCCGAAGTCGGACGCTTAACCGACTGAGCCACCCAGGCGCCCCAGATCGTATCCATTTTAAAGTGCACAAGTCAGTGGCATTTACAGGAGTCACAATGTTGTGCAGCCACGACCACTGTCTACTTCCAGAACATTCTCATCAATCCAGAAGAAAATCTTGCACTATCTCGGAGCCCCCCTCTCAGCCCCCGTCAGTCACTAATCTGCTCTTGTCTCTATGGATTTGCCCGTTCCACACATTCCACACACAAGGAATCCCGCAGCACGTGGCCTCTTGTGTCTGGCTACTTTCACTGAAAATCATGTTCTCCAGGTTCGTCCGTGTTGTAGCAGGTGTCCGTGCTCCGCTCCTGTTCATGGCTGAGTAATATTCCACCAAACGGGGAGACCACATTGTACTTACCTGTTCGCCAGTCAGTGGACATTTGGTTGTTTCCACCTCTTGGCTGTTGTGAAAAGTGATGCTGTGGACATTTTTGTGCAAGTTTTTGTTGGAATAGCTCTTTTCGGTTCTCTTGGGCGTATATACCTAGCAGTGGGATTGCTGGGGCAGATGGTCACTCTGTGTCTACCTTTCGACGAACCGCCAGACCACTTTCCACCGCAGCCGCGCCATTTTACATTCCCAGCAGTGAGGTGTGAGGCCCCAGTTCCTCCGTGGGCTCCCCAACACCGGTTCCATTGTGTTTGGCATGAAAAACATTGGAGCCATCCTAGTGGGCGTGAAGTGGCATCTTCTTGTGGTTTGGGCACGCATTTCCGATGACCAATGACACGGGGCTTCCTTTTGAGGGCTTGTTGGCCATTTGAATATTTTCTGTGGAGAAATGTCTAGTGCTTTGCCCATTTTTAATTGGGTTATCTATCGTTTTATTGTAGAGTTATAGGAGTTTGTTATGTATTCTGGATATTAAACCCTTATCAGAATTATGATTTGCAAATATTTTCTCTCATTCTGTGGACTGCCTTTCACTCTCTTGATAGTGTCCTTCAATGTACAAAACTTTAACTTTTGATGAAATCCAATCTATCTATGTGTTCATTTGTTTGGTGTCATAACCCGAAAAACCATTGCCAAATCTAAGGTCATGCAGATTTACCCCTATGTTTCCTTCCAAGAGTTTCATGATGTCAGCTCTTATATTTAGGTCTTTGATGCTTGAGTTACTTTTTATATATGGTGTGAGGTAGGGTTCAACTTTATTCTTTTGCATGTGGATGTCCGGTTGTCCCAGCACCATTTGAAGAGACTGTTCTTTCCCCACTAAATGATACTGATACCCTTGTTGAAAATAAATTGACCATATAAATCCATTTATTTCTAGACTTTCAATTTTATTCCCTTAACCTATATATGTAAATCATTATGCCAGTACCACTGTTTTGATTACCGTAGCTTTGTAGTAAGTTTTATTTCTCCTTTCTAATTTGGATATATTTTATCTTGTTTTCTTACTGAATTGTTCTGGCCAGAACTTCCAGTAGTATTGAATAGAAGTGGTGAAAGTGGGCCTCCTTGCCTGCTCCTGGCTTAGGGGAAGGCTTTCAGTCTTTTGCCATGGTGGCTGATGTTTGCTGTGGGTTTTTCATCTGCCCTCTTATTATTTTGAGGAAGTTATTTTCTCACAGTCTGTTGAGGGTTTTATTATGAGAGGGTGTTGCCTTTTGTCAAATGCTTTTTCTGTATCAGTGGAGATGATCGACTAATGTCGTTTTGCTAATGTCGTGCATTGCTCTGGTTTTCATGCATTACATCACTCTTGCGTTCCTGGGATAAACCCACTTGGTTATGGTGTATGATTCTCTTAAAATGCTGCCAGATTTTGTTTGATTCTTTTTGTGGAAGTTTTTAAAATCTTTATCTGTAAAGATTATTGATCTGTAGGTTTATTTTGTTGTCTTTGTCTGGCTTTGATATCAGGACCTCACAGAATGATTTAGAAAGTGTTCCCTCATTTTCTGTTTTTTGGAGGAATTTGAGAAAGTTTAGTGTTAATTGTTTTATAACTGTTTAGCACAACTCATCACGAAATCATCTGGTCCTGGGCTTTACTTGTAGGGGAGGTTTTTCAATGACAGTGTTATCTTGTTACTTGTTTTATGTCTGTTCCAGTTTGTCTATTTCTTCTTAAGTCAGTTCACTCACTTGAGATTCAAAGATACAAATACATTGAAAAGAAAGGATGGAAAAAGATATTTCATGCAAATAGTAACCAAAAGAGAGCTGGATGGCTATAATAAAATCAGACAAAATATACTTTCAGTCAAATATTGTTGTAAGAGACAAAAGGACATCAAATATTGATAGGGGCACCTGGGTGGCTCAGTCGGTTAAGCATCCAACTTCAGCTCTGGTCGTGATCTCACAGTTCATGGGTTCAAGCCCCACATTGGGCTCTGTGCTGGCAGCTTGGAGCCTGGATCCTGCTTCAGATTTTGTGTCTCCCTCTCTCTCTGCCCCTCCCCAGCTTATACTCTGTCTCTGTTTCTCAAAAATAAATAAAGCATTAAAAAATATTGATAAAAGTGTCAATATATCAAGAAGATATGACAATTATAAACACATATTCACCCAGTAGCAAGCCCCTAAAATATACGAAGCAAAAATTACAGAATTGAAGAAATAGTTTCAGTTCTACAACAATAGTCGGAGACTTCAATAAGTCATATCCACTAATAAAAAAATGACATAATAGAACAACTAGATCAAAGATCAATAATGAAACAAAGACTATAAACCAACTAAATCCATGGCATATACAAGACATTTAACTCAACAACAGCAGAATGCGTGTTCTCAAGTGCCCATGGAACATTTTCCAGATTAGACCATATGTTAGGACACAGAAAAAATCTTAGTAAATTTTAAAAGACTGAAATCATACAAAGCATCTTCTCTGACCACAGTGGAAAGAAACCAATAACAGAAGAAAGATAGGAAAATTCACAAATATATGGAAATTAAACAACACACAGTGAAACAATTAATGGGTCAAAGAAGAAATCACAGGAGAAGTTAGAACGTACCTTGGGATGAAAACACAATGAACCGGTACTTACAGGATGCAGCAAAAACAGTGCTCAGAGGCAGATTCATAGCCATCAACACTTAATTTAAAAAGAAGAAACATTTAAATCCATAACCTGACTTTACATCTTAAGGAACTAGAAAAAGAAGAGCAGACTAAACCCAAAGCTGGCAGAGGAAGGAAACAAAGCCCAGATTAATGAAAGAGAGGGGTAGGAAAACCACAGAAAGAATCCATGAACCCAAAAGTCGGTTCTTTGAAAAGAGCAACAGAATGAACAAACCTTTAGTTAGACTAAGAAAAAAAAAGAGAAGACTCAGATTAAAGAAAAATGGGGACATCACTGCTGACCTTACAAAAAGAAGAGTATTGTGAACCACTGGACACCAAGGAATTAGATGCAACACACAAACCCTTATAAACACACACACTACCCAGTCCGACACCCTTGCTAGAGTTCTTCATCCCTAACTATGTCTCCAAGTTTAGTGCCCTTTTATTTCAGCCCAAACGGTCATTTCTTGTGGGGCAGATATATCCACTAATAATGAGTTCTTTTAACTTTCATTTACCTGGAAGTGTCTTAATCTGTCCTCCATTTGGAAAGTGTATGTCTAACATGGACTTCTTGGTTGGTGGTCTTTTCGGGACTTTAAACACATCATCCCACTGCCGCCTCACCTCGCATTTCTGATGAGGAATTGGCTACTATTATTCCCACTTGCTGCTTTTAAGATTCTCTTTGCCTTTGCCTTTGGATAGTTTGGTGATAATGCATCTTGGTGTGGATGTCTCTGAATTTATTCTACTTGGAGTCCTTTGAGCTTCCTGTATGTGTAGCTTCCTATGTTTCTTTAAATTTGGGAACGTTTTGGCCATTATTTCTTCAGAATTTTTCCTGCTCCTTTCTCTCTCTTCTTTCTTTTGGAGATTCCTGTCAAGTGTATGTTGGTCTACTTGAAGGTGTCCCCACAGATCTTGTAGTCTCTGTTCATTTATCTTTATTCCTTTTCCCCATCTACTCCTTGTACAGGAGTATTTCAACTGGACTGTCTTCATATTTACTAATCCTTTCTTCTCCTGATCACATGTGTAACTGAGCCCTGCTGGTGAAGCTATCAGTTCAGTTATTGTGACTCATTCAATGACCCTAGAATTTCTTTTTGGTTCCTTTTTATACTTCTGTCTCTTTATTGACATTCTCAGTTTGATGAACATTATTCTCTTGGTTTCTCTTAGTTCTTTGCCCACGGTTTTCTTGAACTCCTAGAGTATATTAAGAGTTTATTTAAAGGCTTTGTCCAAAAATTTCAATCCCTGGGCTTTTTCAGGGACATTTTCTGCTAATTGCTTTTTTCCCCTGTGAATGAGCCATCCTTTCTTCCTTCTTTGCACACTTCATAGTTTTTGTTGAAAACCAGAGATTTCCAATATTATAATGTAATCATTCCAGATATCAGATTCTCTCCTTCCCTATAGTTTGTTGTTGCTGATTGTTGTGACCTGTCATTGTGTTTTGTTTAGTGAACCTTCTAAACCATTTTGGAAAAACTATACTCTTTGTCAGGTGTGGTCACTGTTCCATTAGCTTAGTGGTCAGATAGTGGTTTGGCAGAGAGTTCCTTGAACACCTGGAACCAAACAGTATTTGTGTCCAGTCTTTGTGGCTGGGCTCTGCTTGTGTGTTGGGCCATGCCCACAACCCTGGGCTGGGCATTTACAGCTCTTCACCTCCACTTCCTGCCTTTCAGAGCGGGATATGCAGCTGGCAGTGAGTGCGTGGGGCCTTCTCAGGTCCTTTCTGAGCACGGGCCCCTCGTGGGCATGGGTGGGGTCTTCTGGACTCGTGGCCATCTGTAGAAGCATTGAAAGCCCTATTCCCCCAAGAATTTCATTCCCCAGGCTTTCTGTCCTCGGTGTTTTGGGGTGTCTTCTGTTTGCCACAACTGATACCCTTTCCCCAGGCGGCAAGGGGTTAAGTTGACAGACACTCTGTGTAGCTGCTTCTCTGCCTTGAAAGAGTTCCGAGTTAGGAGAAAGAAAGCCAAGCCTTTGGTGTGGGCGCCTCCAGAGGCCACTGCACAGACAACCACCCTTCTGGTAGAACAGGGGAACGGGCCCGCTCTCTCCCTCCAGCACCAGGCCCCTCACCAGGACCAAGTCCACCAGGCTGCAGTCGCTTTCGTCTTGATGAAGCATTCCCTTGGTTGTTGTAAACCAGATGATTCAGATGAAATTGACTCCCACAGCTTTGCCAGTTTCTTCAGTGTCTGGGGCTGGGGAGCGGGCCCTTAGAGTTCCCTATTCCCGGTCTTTTCTGACATCACTCTCAGTAGGCACACTTTTCAAAAGTCCTTTTGAGGGCACTTGTTGACATCTCTCAGGATTTAAAATTGGCAAACGCTCTGACCTGGAAGTCACTTTGGAATTTAGGTGTGGTGAAAACGCACGCCAGTGCACACAGGGAAGTGGTGAGGACCTCACAGGACGCTGTTTGTGATAATCAAAAGGAGAGAGACTTTAGATGCCCGTTCTCCTGTTTCTGCAAAAATAACAGACTCTTTTGAGAGAGAGAGAGAGAGAGAGAGCAGGAGAGAGGGGCAGAGGCAGAGAGAGAATTCCAAGCAGTCTCCATGCTCAGTGTGGAGCCTGACGTGGGGCTTGATCCCACAGCCCTGAGATCATGACTTGAGTGGAAATCCAGAGTCAGATGCCCAACCAACTGAGCCCCCGAGGCACCCCTGTTTCTGCATAAATAAAATGGCATATCCACACTTTGGGAGGCTATATGTCTAGGCAAAAAGGAACAGCGAGAAGGTATTATTCTCTATCAAGTTGGCAAAGATAGAAGAACGTGGGCTCCCCCCTCCCCTGTGGGACAGCCCGCACCTGTGCCCACCCCCTGTGGGACGGAGCTGCTTCTACCCACGGGGGGTGGTGGTGTCTTTGTTCCCAGCCCAGGTGGTGCCCACAGATTTCCCCAAGAGCAAATCTTCATACCTGTGATGGTGGCCGGACAGCAGAGCGATGGCCCGAGGTAGACACGGCTGCCGAGTGTCACGTGCAAGAGCCCCCGGTCCCCCGGAGGTGGCGATCTAAGCCCCAGAGAAGAGTGGCAGAGGCCCTTGGGCGCTGGCTGATGGTCACGTGCCTCCCCTGAGCCCCCATTCCCAGATGAGCTGTGGGTCTCTTCGTCAGCAGAACAGCCACAGGACACAGAGGGAGAGGGTGTCAGACATGTGAGGGTTCGCTGGGGGTTATTCTTCAGACGGGGAGTTGCATGGCCTGCCTGACCCTGGGGTTGTGTGGGGCTGAGGGAGTCAGCTCCTCGCCTGTCGGGCCCCGAATGCCCAGGAGGGCCCATGGTGTCTGCCTTTCAGGGCATCCTGGGGACACTTTGGGGGCATTTTCGGGGGGGGCTGCAGGTGTGGCTGGGTCAGGCCTGGAAGGAGTTCACGATGATGGATTCACTGGCTGCGAAAGGGAAAGGCTGGCGTGGCTTCTTCCTGGGTCGAGGGTGGCCTTGGGGGTCAGCAGTAAGCAGGGTCCTACAGGTGACGGCTTAAGTGAGACGGGCAGGACCCTGAGGGGAAGCTCACGGGCGCGTGGCCGGCTGGGCTGCAGGAGCTCCCACGACCCCGGGGAGAGGGCGGCGAGCAGGGACACAGCCCAAGGTCTTGGGGGGAGCTGGCTGGCACGTGGGGGCTGGGGGCTGGAGGGAGGTCAGCGTGGAGGTCGGGGCCGGTCTGGAGGCCCCTTCCCTGGGCGGCCCTTAAATGGCGTCATGGCGGCCAGCCACACGGGTGCCTCTCTGCTGTGTTTTCCCAACTTTGTCCCGGGAGCACCTCTCTGTGGGACGCTCCTCTGGCTGTTATGAACATGTCTGCTTGGAGACCGGTTCTCCAAGTAGGAGAGCTCTTCTGGCTTTGGATAGAAGCTGCAGGCTTCTAGAGCGTTCTGTGCCTACTATGTGGAGAGCCTTAGCCACGGCTCAGGGGGTGGGTCAGAAACTGCCCTCAGCACTACCTTCGGGCCTGGCCCCAGTTCCAGGGGACCCTGCTCAGCTCCCCTCCAGCTGTCTCAACCCCCTGCCTCGGGGGTGAGGGGTCCAGGGGCCAGTAGCAGTGTCTGGCCAGAGCCAGTGACCCCCTTCTAGACCACGCTCACTTCAGTGCCAACCCCCCGGATGCCCACCCAGGTGTCCCCAGGCCTGCCAAGGGCACACATGGGTCCTTCCATGGTGTGCCCAGGGTGCACTCCCCAAGGCCCCGGGGGCCCGAGGGCTGGTGGACGGGGCTTGTGAGGAGCAGTGCGGGGCTGGGAAGAGGAGGGCAAGGCCGCGTTTGCACCCTCACCCAGGGCCCTGACCCTGAGTGTGGGAGCAGTCTGGTCTGTTTTGGGCTGTTGGGCATATGCTTCTCAGTCCCCCTCTGCCAGCGGGGCCCCCGACACCCTGTTTAGCCTGTAGCCTTCTGGTACCTTCCCAGCCACCATGACCACTCTTTGTCTCAGGACTGTCCCAGCTGCAGCACAAAGCACATGACAGAGGCCACCTGGTGGTCGGTGGGGACAGCCACCCCTGCTCAGGTGTGGGCCAGGCTTGGACCCGCCGTGGCAGCCAGGAACTGCCCCGTGGGCAAAGACTGGCAGGTGCCCTCGGGTGATCGGAGAGCGGGCCCTATGACAGCCGGTGGCAGGGTGGCCCTTGGGGCGTGCACCATCCACGCCACTTGGCCACTTGGGCCACGTCACTCAGACCCAGAATCCCATGTCTCCCGTGACGTGTAAACGTGCAGACAAACATCATCCTGGGGCCAAGAGACGCTTCTGTCACAGAAAAGGAGTTCTGCCGCAGGGCAAAGTTCACGTCTACGAAGTTCTCCCACAAAGGCAGCAGCCGGACCACCGCCTGGACGGGGCTGGCCGTCCCGTGTGTGGCCTCAGCTTCCTCGTCGTGAGGGGCGTGAAGAGGTCTGAGAGCAGGGACCACAGTGAGATTAGCTCCCGAGGCCTCCTGGTGCCTACAGCTGTGAGGCCCAGAGAAGGGCTGGGCCAGGCCACTGCTTCTTGTGAATACATCCACAGAATGGCAGGTGGGCTCAGAGCCCACGGTTCAAGACCGTGCGCCTTACGGAAGCGACAGGAGAGCCCAGAGGGCCCGGGCAGGAGATGCACACCAGACGGGATCAGCAAACTGGGGCATGGGAGTTTATTAGCACACCTGCAAGGGGTCTACACGGCTGGCTGGCTGGAGGCAAGGGGCCTGAGCCAGAAGCACAAGACAGGTTGGTGTGGACAGATACTGGAAGGGTCTTCACCAGCCGGGCTGGCACGGCTCCAGAGACTGGAGAGAAGCCCGCAGAATCGCAGGTCACGTGTGCAAACCACTCAGGACAAGTGTTCCTAGGGTGGGGGCAGGGGCCGGGGTGGGACGATCCCGGCCACCGTGGTGGGTGACCTCACTACATATCCCCGCCCTTGTCAGCAGGTGCCCTCACGTGCGGCCAATGTCACCCTGAGGTCAGAGTGCACTGTCACCTACAGCACTCGGTACATCGTGGCCTGACGGGGTCCTCAGTTCACAGGGAGGGCCCTGCACCATGACTCCGTGTCCCTCATAGCCCCCCGGGCGGAGCCTAGCCTACCAGATGGTGGCCCCCAGAGTCTGGCCCGGGACCACCTGGGGGCCCTGCCACCCACCCTCATACTTTGTTTCAAACCTAGTCGATTTCCACGAGAGGTTGGAGCACCGTCTGCCCCTCTCCATCACCTTTCTGCTAAATGGGTAGAGCCCTCGGGAGGACCACAGGGCGACCCCAGGCCCGTAGAGGCTGTGAGCCTGGAGCCCCCAGGCCTGCTTGTCTGGGGCCGGTTTGCCCGGATGGGGCAGTGGGTGGAAACGGGCCAGGCCACGACCCGTGTGCAGGTGACCAGCCTGGGAAGCCCTGGGCACTGGGCCCACAGGCACGGAGCTTCCTGGGCCAGGGCGTGAGTCCCACCCGTGGCCCTGCCCACACGAGGTAGGCCCGCCTCTGGGACTGCTCAGTCCCTCGTTCCTAGAAATGTTCGTGGCTGGAGGAGACCGTGTCTGGGCAAAACCCTGGGGTCCCCGCACCCCCATGAGGGTCAGATGAAAGGAAGCAGATCAGCTGGTGAAGTGAGTTTATTGGGGTACCCAAGGAGGTACTGACAGGTTAGGAGTCGAGGTCAAGTGACCCGAGCAGAGAAAGGGGGAGGGAAGGACAGGTGACCCAGAACAGGTGCAGGTGCCTCCTGGGAGCAGAAGTCCCGGGAAGCCGCGGGGTCAGCATTCCTGGGAGGCAGGAGGTCAAGGTCAGGTCAGGAGAGTGGACACATGGGGGACCCCGTCCTGGGTGGGGGCAGCCCCCTAACACAGGTCAGGACTGACTGAGGGGTGGCCGGGAGGACCACAGTCACCAGGTGGGACCTGAGCCCGGCTGGCCCCGGGGGGACGTGCCCATCAGCAGCAGCACTGGCCTGAGGCGGGGCCGCAGCAGGCAGGGCGGGGGCACGCGGGGCGGCAGAGCAGGGACACATAGGAGGCTGGGCGGCAGCAGGAGGAGGCAGGGGCGCAGCAGGCGGGCCTGCACACGGGGCGGCAGAGCAGGGACATGCATGAGGAGGGTCTGCAGCAGGGGCTGGGCTGGCAGCAGGAGGGGTCTGAGCAGGGGGAGTCCTCGCAGCACACAGGGGTGCAGCAGACGGGCTTGCAGCACACAGGGGTGCAGCAGACGGGCCTGCACACGGGGCGGCAGAGCAGGGACACGCAGGAGGAGGGTCTGCAGCAGGGGCTGGGCTGGCAGCAGGAGGGGCGTGAGCAGGGGGAGTCCTCACAGCACACAGGGGTGCAGCAGACGGGCTTGCAGCACACTGGGGTGCAGCAGACGGGCTTGCAGCACACAGGGGTGCAGCAGTCTTCCTGGCAGGGGGAGGAGGTGCAGCAGGACGGCTGGCAGCATGAAGAGGTTGTGCAGGGGGAGTCCTCACAGCAGACAGGGGTGCAGCAGACGGGCTTGCAGCAGACAGGGGTGCAGCAGACGGGCTTGCAGCACGCAGGGGTGCAGCTGTCTCCCTGGCAGGGGGAGGAGGGGCCGCACAGGAGGGTCAGGCAGGGGGCCGGGGCGCAGCACGGGGGCTCGCAGCAGCTCTGCTGGCAACTGTCCACCTGCCAGGAGGATCCAGTGCAAGCACCACTGGGTGAGCAGACGCGGCTGCCATGGCCCAGGTCGCTGGAGCAGACGGACAGGGTGGACGCGGCGATAACACAAGTCCTAGAGCAGCAGGGGTCAGCCATGCTGGAGTTTTGTGCTGGGAGCCGAGCTGGACAGGGGTGTGTGTGGCAGGTGCGAGGGCGAGGTGCTCCGGGCCAAGGGCTTTTATATCCCTCCCTGGGGTGCTGTGCGTCGCCGGAGTGTCGACCGGACTTCCTTTTCCTTGTTATTGCCGGCGTGTCTGCTGACGATGCTGATTGGTTTACCTCCTGCGAGGTGTTTGCGGCACCATCTCCAAGACCGTGAGTGTGTCTGGTGGTGGCTGGTGGCTCGTGTCCAGAAAGCAAAGCCTGGGATGCAGAGTTTCCGTTGGCTGAGAGGCCGGTGGTTGGGTGTGTCCACTCCATTTTCGCCTGTGTGCCTTTGGTGTGAACTCCGGTCTCTGCAGGTGCTCCGCACGTGGCCCAGACCCTCCTCGCTGAACGAGGCTGTGTTGGCCGGAGGGGTGTCCCCTTGCCGGCTCCACCTGCAGACTCTGGCAGGTGCGCCCAGCCCTGCCGGGTGCGTGTGACTCCCGTGGTCCGTTCCAGACCCTTTTCTTAATTCCCTGCTTATCTCACAGCTACCAAACGATGTGCGTTATTCTGTTCTCTCCCGAGTTTGCAGTTTCATTATTTTCTTTTAATTTTTGACTTTTTTCCAGTTTTTATGTTTATCACCTGGTGCTCATCCCAAGTGCCCTCCCTGATCCCCATCACCTGTTTCCCCCATCCCCCCCACCCACCTCCCCTCTGGTGACCGTCAGTTAGTTCTCTGTAGTTAAGAGTCTATTTCTTGGTTTGCCTCTCTCTCTTTTTTCCCCTTTACTCGTTTGTTTTAGTTTTTAAATTCCGCATGTGAGTAAAGCCGTATGGTATTTGTCTTTGACTAATTTTACTTAGCATAATACTCTCTAGTTCCATCCATGTCTTTATAAGATTTCAGTCTTTTCAAAGGCTGAGTAATATTCCGTTATATGCATATATCTATCTGTCTATCTCTGTATCTACACACACACACACACACACACACACACCCCTTCCTGGTCAGTCGATGGACGTTTGGGCTCTTTCTAAAATTTGCTGTTGTAAGTAATGCTGCTATAAACATTGGGGTGCACATATCCCTTTGAATTAGTATTTTTATATCCTTTGGGTAAGTATCTAACAATGCAACAGCTGGATCGTAGGGTAGTTCTATTTTTAACTTTTTGAGGAACCTCCACACTGTTTTTCAGAGTGGCTACACCAGTTTGCATTGCCACCAACAATGCAAAAGAGATCCTCTTTCTCTGCATCCTCACCAACATCTGTTGTTGCCTGAGTCGTTAATGTGAGCCATTCTGACAGGTATAAAGTGGTATCTCATTGTGGTTTTGATTTGCATTTCCCTGATGATGAGTGATGTGAGCATTTTTTCATGTGTCGGTTGGCCATCTGGATGTCTTCTTTGGAGAAGTGTCTATTCATGTCTTTTGCCTATTTCTTCACTGGATTATTTGTTTTTTGGGTGTTGAGTTTGAGAAGTTCTTTATAGATTTTGGATACTAACCCTTTATCAGATATATGATTTGCAAATACCTTCTCCTATTCTGTAGGTTGCCTTTTAGTTTTGTTGGTTGTTTCCTTCTCTCTGCAGAAGCTTTTTGTTTTGATGTAGTCCCAGGAGTTAGTTTATTTTTGCTTTTGTTTCCCCTGCCTTGGGGAATAAATATAGAAAAATGTTGTTATGGTGGATGTAAGAGCAATCACTGCCTGTGTTCTCTTCCAGGATTTTTATGGTTTCAGGTCTCATATTTAGGTCTTTATTTTGAGTTAATTTTTGTGCATGGTGTAAGAAAGTGGTCCGGTTTCATTCTTTTGCACATTGTCGTCCGATTTTCCCAACACCATTTGTTGAAGAGACTGTCTTTTTCCCTTTGGATATCCTCCCTTGTTTTGTCGAAGATTAATTAACCATATAACTCTAGGTTTATTTCTGGAATTTTCTATTCTGTCCTATTGATCTATTTGTCTATTTTTGTGCCAGTACCATACTCTCTTGATGACTACAGCTTTGTAATATAACTTGAACTCTAGAATTATTACGCCTCCAGCTTCGCTTTGCTTTTTCAAGGTTGCTTTGGCTATTCAGGGTCTTTTGTGGTTCCATACAAATTTTAGGACTGTTTGTTCTAGTTCTGGGAAAAATGCTGTTGGTATTCTGATAAGGATTTCATTACATGTGTAGATTGTTTTGGGTAGTATAGACACTTTACCAATATTTGGTTTTTCAATCCATGAGCATGGAATCTCTTTCCATTTCTTTGTGTGCAGATCTTTACCTCTTTGGTTAGGTTTTATTCTTAGGTATCTTATTATTTTTGGTTCAATTGTAAATGGGATTTTTTTCTTAATTTCTCTGTCGACTTCTTCATTATCGGTGTGTAGAAATGCAACAGATTTCTGTACATTGACTTTGTATCCTGTGACTTTACTGAATTTATTTATCAGCTCTAGCAGTTTTTTGGTAGAGTGTTTCAGGTTTCTTATCTATAGTATCATGTCATCTGCAAACGGTGAAAGTTTGACTTTCTTCTTACTCACTTGGATGCCTTTGTTGTTGCTGTCTGTTGCTAAGACTTCTAGTACTATGTTGAATACAGTGGTGGGAGTGGACATCTCTGTCTTGTTTCAGACCTTAGGGGAAAGGCTGTCAGGATGATGTTAGCTGTGAGGTTTTTATATATTGCCTTTGTTTTATTGAGGTATGTTTCCTCTAAATCTACTTTGTTGAGGTTTTTTATCATGAATGGATGTTGTACTTTGTCAAATGTTTTTTCTGCATCTATTGAAATGATCATATGGTTCTTATCCTGCTTTTATTAATGTGGTATATCACATCAATTGCTTTGCAAATATTGAACCATTCTTTATATTGAATAAATCCCAATTGATTGTGGTGAATAAGTCTTTTTAAAGTATTGTTGGATTCAGTTTGCTAATATTTTGTTGAGGATTTTGCATCTGTGTTAATCAGGGACATTGGCCTGCAGTTCTGTGTGTGTGTGTGTGTGTGTGTGTGTGTGTGTGTGTGTGAGATTTCTTTATGTGGTTTTGGTATCAGGGTAATGCTGGCCTCATAGAATGAATTTGGAAGTTTTTCTTCCTTTACTAGTTTTTGGAATAGTTTGAGAAGAATAGGTATTAACTCTCCTTTAAATGTTTGATAGAATTCCCCTGTGAAGCCATCTGGCCCTGGACATTTTTTTGTTGTTGGGATTTTCTTGATTATGGATTCAAATTCTTTGCTGGTAATTGGTCTGTTCAAATTTTCTATTTCTTGCTGTTTCAGTTTTGGTAGGTTATATGTTTCTAGGAATTTATCCTTCTCGGTTGTTAATTTGTTAGTGTACAGTTTTTTATAATGTTCTCTTATGATTATTTGTATATCTATGGGGTTTATTGTTATTTCTTTTCTCTCATTTGTAATTTTATTTTTGGGTGTCCTTTCTCTTTTTGTCTTGATTATTCTGGCTAGAGGTTTATAAATTTTATTGAATTTTTTTTCAAATAACTAGCTCTTGTTTCATTGATCTGTTTTGCTGTTTGTTTTGTTGTTGTTTGTTTGTTTTAGTTTCTATATCATTAATTTCTGCTCTGATCTTTATTATTTCCCATCTTCTTCTCGTTTTAGGCTTTATTTGCTATTCCATTTTTAGATCCTTGAGGTGTAAGGTTAGGTTGTATATTTGAGTCTTTTCTTGCTTCTTGAGGTAGAGCTGTATTGCTATAGACTTCTTTCTTAGAACTGCCTTTGCTGCATCCCAAAGGTTTTGGACCCACTTGTTTTCATTTTCACTTGTTTCTATGTATTTTTTAAAAATTTCTTTAATGTTCTGGTTGACCCATTCATTCTTTAGTAGGATGTTCCCTAACCTCCATGTATTCGTGTTCTTTCCAGAGTTTTTCTTGTGGTTGACTTGAAGTTTCATAGTGTTGTGGTCAGAAAAGGTGCATGATATGACTCCAGTCTCTTTAGATTTGTTGAGGCTTAATTTTGACCTGATATATGATTTATTCTGTAGAATGTTCCATGTGCCCTTGAAAAGAATGTGTGTTCTGCTGCTTTGGAATGGAATGTTCTGAATATAGCTGTTAAGTCCAGTGTGTCATTCAAAGCCACTGTTCCTTGTTGATTTTCTGCTTAGATGATCTGTCCATTGTTGTAAGTGGGGTGTTAAAGCCCTTTACTATTATTGTATTTTTATAAATTAGTTTCTTTGTGTCTGTTATTAACAAATTAGTTTCTTTGTGTTTATATATTTGGGTGCTTCTCTGTTGGGTGTGTAAGTGTTTACAGTTGTTATATCTTCTTGTTGGATTGTCCCCTTTATTATTATATTGTGTCCTTCTTTGCCTCCTGCTACAATCTTTGTTTTTAAATCTAGTTTGTCCTATATAAGTGTGGCTACTCTAGCTTTCTTTTGACCTCCATTTGTACGATAAATGTTTCTCCATCCCCTCACTTTCACTTAGCAGGTGTCTTTAGGTCTAAAATGAGCCTCTTGTAGGCAGAATATAGATGGGTCTTGTTTTTTTTTTTTTAATCTATTCTGTCACCCTCTGTATTTTGATTGAAGACTTTAGTCCATTTACATTCAAAGTAATTAATTGATAGATATGTATTTATTGCCATTTTATTGTTTTGTGGTTGTCTCTGAAGATTTTCTCTGATCCTTTTTTGTCTTTCTTTCATGGTTGAGACTTGCTGGTTTTCTTTAGTGATGTATTTGGAATTCTCTTTATTCTTTTCATATTTATTAGTAGGTTTTGACATATGGTTACCATTAGGTTTGTATATAACCTCTTCTGCATATAGCAGTTCATCTTAAGTTGATGTTCATTTAATTTTGAACCCATTCTTCTTCTTCTTCTTCTTTTTTTAATTTTTGAGAGAGAGAGAGAGAGAGAGAGAGAGAGAGAGAGAGAGAGTCTGTGAGTGAGGAAAGGGCAGAGAGGGAAGGAGAGAAAGAATCCCAGGCAGACTCCATGCTGTCAGCGCAGAGCCCAGTGTAGGGCTCAATCTCATGAACCATGAGATCATGATCTGAGCCAAAATCAAGAGTCAGATGCTTAACTGACTAAGCCACCCAGACACCCCATGAACCCATTCTTTACTCCTCCCCGTATTTTAGGTATATGTTGTTATATTTTACATCCTTTTATTTTGTGAGTTCCTGCACTGACTTTTTACAGAAATATTCATTTTTTACAGAAACATTCATTTCTTACCTTCATCCTGCCACTTTTGGTCGTTCTTTCCACTCAAATAATCCTCATTAGTATTTCTTGCAGGGCTGGTTCAGTGGTCGTGAACTCCTTTCATTTTTGTTTGTCTGGGAAACTCTTTATATCTCCTTCTATTCTGAATATTAGCCTTGCTGGATAGAGTATTCTTGGCTGAAATTCTCCCTTTCAGCACTTTGAATATACCATGCACCTCCCTTCTGGCCTGGAAAGTTTCTGCTGGAAAATCTCCTGCTCGCCTTAGATGTTTTCCCTTTTAATATAATTCTTCTTTTATCTTGCTGCTTCTCATATTTGGTCTTTATCACTGTATTTTGCAATCTTAAATACAATATGTCTTGGTGTGGATCTGCTTTTGTGGATTTTGTTGGCGGTTCTCTGTGCCTCCTGCATCTAGATATCTGTTTCCTTTCCCAGACTAGAGAAGTTTTCAGTTATTATTTCTCTGCCTTCTTTTCTCTCTCTTCTTCTTCTGGGATCCATATAATATGAATTTTATTACATTTTGTTACATTTCACGGATTCACTGATTTCCCTAAGTCTATTTTCATGTTCCATAATTCTTTTTTTTTTCCTCTTTATTCACCTTCGTTGCTTTCCATTACTCTGTCTTCTAGGTCATTGACTCATTCCTCTGCTTCTTCCAACCTGCTGTTGATCCTATACAGCATGTTTGTCATTTCATTTATTGAAACTTTTATCTCTGCTCTTATACTTTATCTCTGTGTTAATGGTCTCACTGATGTCCTCCACTCTTTTCTCAAGTCCAATGAGTATCCTTACGATCATTGGTTTAAATTTTCCATCAGGCACGTTACTGATATCTATTCCTCTTAAATCTCTTGCCGTGACCTTGTCCTGTTCTTTCATTTGGGACAAATTTCTCTGTCTTCTATTTTGCCTAAGTCTGTGTGCCTGCTTCTGTGTGTTAGGAGTCACTCTCCTGTTCTTAAAGGTAATCGCCTTATGAGGAAGAGGACCATTAGGGCCCCTAATGTAGTGTTCCCTGTTCCCCAGAATCTGATGCTTCCAGGAGTGTCTCTGGTGTGTTCTGTGTGTACTCTGCTGTTATGTCCTGGCCACTTTATCTTTCAAGCCAGTCATCTCTAGGCTCTCTTTGCCTGTTGTGGGAAGTGTTTGGCTCCTGGCCTGAATGTGGCACATTTTAACGAGTTGTGCTCTGGCCTGCTTGTGAAATGAGACCTGTTGCCACCACCACCGGAACCAAGGTCTTGCAAAACTCCTGTGTTGGGAAGTGCAGTGTGAGCAGGGGTTTGGGCTGGTCTTCTAGGGGAGGGGAAATGTCATGCTGGGACTGTGGTGAGCATGACTGGGAAGGGTGGCTCTTCTGGAACACGGGGGAATGAGGCTTGGTGTAAGCAAGGTAGATAGCCAGTGTCAGCACTGGGCTGGTTCCTGCAGGTGGCCCTGTGCTTTTGATGGAGGTTGTAGGAGGGAGATGGCATTGGCCAGTTCCTTTGTTCACAGAGAAGTCTCTCCGTGAATGCTGCCTCTCTTGGATATGCTTCTAGATGAGCGAATAATATCCCCACTGTGTGCCCCAGGTGCTCTTCAGATTGCTGTTTCCATGCTGTATGTCTGTGGACTGTTTGCCTGTCTTTTCTCCAAGAGCAGCCCAGTGTCCTCTGCGCTGTCCCAGAGACAAGCACACTGATCTTTCAAACTCCAGGCTCTAAGGCCCACTGGTTGTAAGAATTCATGAAACTTGGGCCCTTTCACTTTCTTTTTTTTTCAACGTTTATTTATTTTTGGGACAGAGAGAGACAGAGCATGAACGGGGGAGGGGCAGAGAGAGAGGGAGACACAGAATTGGAAACAGGCTCCAGGCTCTGAGCCATCAGCCCAGAGCCTGATGCGGGGCTCGAACTCACGGACCGCGAGATCGCGACCTGGCTGAAGTCGGACGCTTAACCGACTGCGCCACCCAGGCGCCCCGGGCCCTTTCACTTTCTAAGCCACCTGCAGTGGGGCTTTGTTTCCCCCGTGTGCTTCCCTGTGTGTTAGTCTGTCTCTCCCCCTTCTCCACAACCACTGTTCCTTTCCCACTGCAATGGCCACGATCTGTGTCTCTTTCAAGCCACATCTCTGCACATCCTACCTTCTTTGATGTGACCTTTTCTCCCCCATTAGTTGTGGGGTTTGTTCTGCCAGTCTTCAGATCAATTTCTGGGGTATTTAGGATGACTTGATGGTTGTCTAGTTGTATTCATGGGACAAGGCCAGCCTGGGGTCCTCCTACTCCAGTACCATCTTTCCCCCTTCTTGAGTCTTCAGTTTTAGATACGATGTGAGTTTCTGTTGTGGAGGAAGGCACTTCCTCATATTTTCCACCAGGCCCATAAAAAGTTCCTTTTCCTAGAAGGCAGCAAAAGTTGGTCAAATCGGTGTCAAATCTGTATCATTTTAACCAGGGTGTATTGCTCATAGCCAGGTCTGTGTAGTGGAGCCAGACTTAATTTCCTCATTTCTACATGTTTTGCTTTTGCTTGTGTTTTTCTGTTCTTAGAGTTAACAATTGCTTCTTATGTTTATTTGCTTATTTCTTTGTGTACCTATCATTAAATCATCCCCAAATCCTCTGACTAATGTCTCCCCAAGGTCCACTCAAGAAGGTTGAACATATTGGGTAGTCTGCCAGCTCCATTTATTTTGTGGAAACATCTCTCCAAGAACTCTTTCTATTTGCGGGCTGTTGTCTGCTGTCTATTCCCTCAGCTGCACGTGTGTACAGGTGTCATCCAGGGATTTCCCCTCACCATTGTCTTTGGATTTTCCTCCATATCTCTCCTACCATGAATCTCTTATTTCCTGAACGTGGTGTTCTTTTCTTTCTGGATTTATGCCTTTATTTTGAGGAAGCACACCCTCTGGTAGCTTTCTGAAAACGGGTGCATGGGAGATAAATTTGTGAGCATGACATAACTAAAAATTATTTTATTTATTCTCCACTTATTCTTGATTAATAATTTAGCTGGGTATAGTCCTCTGGATTGGAAAGGCTTTCCCTTAGAATATTTTTTTTTATGTATATTTACTTTTGAGAGAGAGAGAGAGAGAGAGGCAGAATGAGAGAGGGGAGGGGCAGAGAGAGAGGGAGACACAGAATCCAAAGCAGGCTCCAGGCTCTAGGCTCCAGGCTGTCAGCACAGAGCTTGATGTGGGGTTTGAACTCAAGAATTGCGAGATCATGGCCTGAACCGAAGATGGACGCCTAACCAACTGAGCCACCAAGGCGCCCTTCCCTTACAATATTTTGTTGAAGACAGAATGTTTCCAGAATCCCAAGTGTTCCCTTGTGCTGTTTCTCCATTAACCCACCTCCTCCAAGGAGTCGCTATTCCACCTTATCTCTGCCTGGATTGGTTTCGCCTCTTCTGCCTACTCCTTGGTTTATGGCTCCTTTTGTTCAACACAGTGTCTGTGATAAGCATCCATGTTGCTGCAGATTCAGTAGTTCGTTCTTTTTTTGCTGTGCCATAAAAGTTGTTACGTTAAACCTGCTATGTGTTATTGATTCACTCTCTTTCCCAGTGATGGAGTTTTGGATTGTTTCCAGATTTTGGCTAATATTAATAATGCTGCTATAAAAATTCCTGTGCATTTTGTTTTTGGTGGACATATCTGTCAATATCTCCTTAATGAGATTCCATGAGTGGGATTTCCAGATCAAATGTTAGGCACAGGTGCAGTTGAGCAGATATATTTTTTTGTCCAATGGCTTTCTAAAAACATTTACGTTCCCACGGACCAATCTTACGACTTCTAGTCACTCTGAATCTTTTATAAAAGAGGTATTGTCAGTCTTTTGAAATTTTTACCCATTTTGGAAAGGGTGTAGGGATACCACATCATTACATTAATTTGCATTCCCTGATGAGTAAAGCCGCTCATTAAACATTTGGATGTCTTTTCTTGTGAGGTGCCAGTTCAAGTCATTTGCTTGTCTTTTTGTTAAAAGTAGGATTATTTGTATTTCTCATTGGCTTATAAAAATTTATTATATATTCCAAATATGAGTTAGTTGTATGTATGCAGTGGTGTGTGATAAATGTTTAATAATTGGCTCTCTATAAAACAAAACAAAACAAAAACAAAACAAAACAAAACAAGCCCTGATTTGTTGCATGTCCCTGCTTCTGTGCTGTAAACACACCACAGCTACCACCATGATGTTCTGAGCGCAGACCTGGGAAGAGCTGATACACGTGTGCTTCAGCACTCCATTGGATATGAGCATTACACAGGACTCTTCCTAGAGGGGGTTTCATTTCCTCATCTTCTTGATGGTGTCCTTTTAAAAGAGTCAACTTCAGGGGCACCTGCGTGGCTCACGATCTCACAGTTCGTGGGTTCGAGCCCCGCGTCGGGCTCTGTGCTGACAGCTGGGAGCCTGGAGCCTGCTTCCAATTCTGTGTCTCCCTCTCTCTCTGCCCCTCCCCCGCTCATGCTCTGTCTTTCTCTCTCTCAAAAATAAATAAACATTAAAAAAATTTTTTAAATAAAAAAGTCAACTTTATTGAGGTATGATTACATACTGGAATGTGTATCCATCTAAAGTTTCCATTTGTTGAGTTTTGGGAAAATCTGCCCCGGCATGCCCACTGCCATGAGCAAGATAGAGAACTTTTCCATCATCCCCCAAATTTCTCATGTGTTCTTAATCCCACCTCCTTTTAACCTTGACCTGGGAAATTCCAGATCTCCTTCCCATCTAGGTTAGTTTTGTCTTCTCTACAGTTTCACATAAATTAAATTACATTGCACCAACTCTTTGGGTTTCACTTCCTCCCCTGAGTATATTGAGATGTATAAACATGTACGCGATTGCCTTCTCTCTGTGCTGAGTAGCATTCCATCGTGTGGATATAACACAATTTGTTTATCCACTCAGCTGTTGATGCACATATGGCTAGTATGAACATTCGTGAGCAATTCTTCATGTGGACTTGTGTTATCTTTGCTCTTGGGTAAACAGCCAGGGGTGGAATGTCTGGGCCACATGGTTGGCATATGATTAAGAGACTGCCAAACCGGTTCCAAAGTGACTGTACCCGTCCACGTTCCCACAGGCGCACGTGTACGCTCTGGTCCTTCCACATCCTCCCTGACACTCGGGGTAGTTAGACTTTCTGACGTGCGGCGTAGACTACCCCGAGTTAGTCTAGTTAGGCGTCCTAATGGATGTGTTGTGGTTCATGGTGTCCTTTGACGAATAGGAGTTCCTAATTTTAATGAAGTCCAACGCAGTGATTCTCTCCTTTTATGTTTAGTGTTTTTTTAATGTACTATTTCCAGTCTTTGCCTACCACACATGGTGAGGATGTCCTCCTGTGTGTCCTTCTGGACCTCCACTATTTCACCTTCCACATGAAGCCCTAAGATTCCTGCCTCCCCTCCATTAATTGTGTGCGTGGTGTGAGGTAAAAGGCAGTTTGTTTTGCCCATACGGAGAGCCGGTGGGCCGGTCTCACCACTACCCCGCTGAACCGCAGTGACATCCTGATTGGGGATCAGGTGGCACTGGGGGTGAGGGTCGTTACCGGGCCCCTGGGGGGCCCCTTGGTCTGTAAGTCTGATCCACATCTGGATCTTGTGCTTTGTGTGACAGATAGTGTCGCCCTGTCCTTTCAAGTTCTCCTAGGATCCCTATCTTTTCAAGTGTCTTAGCTTTCCTGACACTGATTTCAGGGATGATCTTTTCCTAGACAGTTATCCCCTTTGCCTAAAAAGTTTGATTGTGTTGACTTAAAGATGTATATTTTTCTGTAATTTCACATTTTCCCCATCGCCTGTCGTGTGCCTGTTTTCATATTCAATACGCATTATCTCTCTTTCAGTTTTCCAACATTTTTAATCTTTTATAGACCTTTTAAAAACACTCCATTTTCTTGATTAGATCTACTATTGCTTTTTCTGTTTTTAATTCATTAATTTTATTAATTTGTTTCTTTTTTTTCCTTTGGAAGTTTTTTTTTTTTAACTTTCTGAATTGAAATCTTACTTATTGTAAACTTTGCTTATTTTCTGCTGTATGTCCTTAAGGATTTGATTGCCCCCCGAATCCTGCTTCACTCAAACCCCCAGGCTCTGAGATGTAGGACTTGGCTTCCTTTATGTCCTGGGAACTTGCAATTGCGTTTCTGTTTCTTTTCCAGTTTGAGAAAGCAACTTTAAATTTTCCCAATGAAACTTCTATTTATTGCTCTAAGTTTGTCTTACTGAATCTGGCTCAGGAATTGGTCTATGTAACATATCTTTACTTTTCTGGCTAGTATTTTGATTATAAAATATTTCAAAAAGCATAGAAAATAATATAATAGACATCCACGTACCTAGGAATTAACAGAAATCTTAACCTTTTGCCATACTTACAGAATATTCCAGATGCCGTCAACACCCTCATGTGCCCACCCCACTCCCTCCCTTGGGGTAGCCAGCCCCTGTTTGGAGGCTGGCGTTCACACCCCCACACACACACACACACCTTTGTAGTTTTAGTAGAGTTGTTTACAGTCGTGAAGACAAGATACTCCTCTGTGCTTTTAACCTTCCGATGTGTGCTCTTCTGCATGGACCGGTTGCAACGTGATTCTTGTTCTCACTCCATGTTATGTTTTTGAGACCCATTCACGTCGATGTGTTTCTCCGGTTCAGTCCTTTTAACCGCTACATGCACTTCCTTTGTGTGCACACGCGCACTCTAGCTGTCCATTCTCCCACCGAGGAGTGCCCGCTGGTTTTTAACACTGACGCCTTTTGAGCTCCGTGAAATAACCCACGTGGGGGTCAGGTGCAGCCCGTGAGGTCTTCTCCAGGAGAGCCACCTTGGGGTGTGCACGGACTCGGCCTCTCCGGGTTGTTACCACTTTGCCCCAAAACAGGAGGACTGTCGCCGGCAGCACCGAACAGAGAGCCGTGCTTGTTGTCAGACTTGGACATTTCCGCCAATCTGACGGGGGGGGGGGTCCCCAGGATTTGGTGATTTGCCAGGGGACCTCGCAGGACTCAGCACACACAGCACAAAGGCGCACGGGGAAAAGTCGAGGGGCACGAGGCACACGTTTCCAGAGCCCCTCCCAGTGGAGTCATACAGGATGGGCTTCACTCCCCAGCTAGGAGCTGTGACAACACATGTGATGTGTCGCCCCCCACTCCCGCCCCCACCCAGGGACCCATCAGAGATCACGGTTTCTATCAGGGCCCGGTCACGTGGGCACCCTCTGCCTGGCTCGTACCCAAATTCCAGACCCCCAGGCAGAGCAGGTATTCAGCACAAGCCATGGTATTTGCACAGTGTACGCCCATTGGGGCCCTCCTATCACCTGGGTGGGAACCCCAAAATCCACATTCCCAGACAACAGCCAAGGGCTCATGCTGTGAGCAGGCCTAAGGGCGGCCGTGCCGGGCCTGCGGTGCTAACTCCCAACTACACAGGGCCCGTGGCATCCATCCTTCTGGAGTGTGGGGGCTGGAGACAGTCTGGGTCCAGGGAAGTCGCCCCGAAAGGTGGCTCTTCCCCGGGGTGGATCACTCAGCCCTTATGTCCTTGACACTGTGCTCTGTTTTGGACACACACGTAGCCAGAGGCACCGCCTCAACCGCTGAAGGCCAGGAACATGCGGGCCTGGGGAAAACCACAGGCCGCGCTCGTGGGGGATGTCAGGCAGGGGTCTTTGTTGGAAAGCACAGAAATGCATCCTGGTTAAGTTGATAAAGAAAAGAATTTATTGGAGGAACCGATAGCTTGTGGGATGAGGGACGATAAAGAAACCAGCTCGGGAGTCAGTGGGGGAGCAGGGGCCACACAGGGTCCAGGGGTGACGCTGCGGATACTGTATCTTCTCTCCCTCCACTCCACATACGGTCCGAAGGCTGCGGGAGGCCCGGCTGGGGTCACTGCCAACCCAGGCTGAGGAGGCAGGGCACGCTGATTTGGGAAGTCAGCACTTGAGCAAACGAGTGAGCTGTTTGTAGGAGGACAGATGCAAAATGGGGTTGGTGGCTGGTGTCCACTGTAGGGGCCCAGGAAAGGGGACCTGACACCTGTCTCGGTGCCTTGTAAAGAACCTACAGTGTGCGGAGGAGCTCTCGAGATTCAGGATGCCCTTAAAAAGATAGCTCAGCGGCAACACTCCTGGCCCGAGGCAGGGGTGCAGCAGGCAGGGCGGGGGCACACAGGGCGGCAGAGCAGGGACACGCAGGAGGCCGGGCGGCAGCAGGAGGAGGCAGGGGCGCAGCAGGCGGGCCTGCACGCAGGGCGGCAGAGCAGGGACACGCAGGAGGCCGGGCGGCAGCAGCTGGGCCGGCAGGGGGAGGCAGGGGTGCAGCAGGGGGAGGCAGGGGCGCAGCAGGCGGGGCGGGGGCACACGGGGCGGCAGAGCAGGGATAGACTGGAGGAGGGTCTGCAGCAGGGGCTGGGCTGGCAGCAGGAGGAGGCTGAGCAGGGGGAGTCCTCGCAGCACACAGGGGTGCAGCTAACGGGCTTGCAGCACACAGGGGTACAGCAGTCTTCCTGGCAGGGGGAGGAGGTGCAGCAGGACGGCTGGCAACATGAAGACGTTGTGCAGGGGGAGTCCTCGCAGCACACAGGGGTGCAGGAGAAGAGCTTGCAGCAGACAGGGGTGCAGCAGACGGGCTTGCACACGGGGCGGCAGAGCAAGGACACGCAGGAGGAGGGTCTGCAGCAGGGGCTGGGCTGGCAGCAGGAGGGGGCTGAGCAGGGGGAGTCCTCGCAGCACACAGGGGTGCAGCAGACGGGCTTGCAGCAGTCTTGCTGGCAGGGGGAGGAGGTGCAACAGGACGGCTGGCAGCATGAAGAGGTTGTACAGGGGGAGTCCTCACAGCAGACAGTGGTGCAGCAGATGGGCTTGCAGCACACAGGGGTGCAGCAGACGGGCTTGCAGCAGACAGGGGTGCAGCAGACGGGCTTACAGCACACAGGGGTGCAGCACACGGGCTTGCAGCACACAGGGGTGCAGCAGACGGGCTTGCAGCACGCAGGGGTGCAGCAGTCTCCCTGGCAGGGGGAGGAGGGGCCGCACAGGAGGGTCAGGCAGGGGGCCGGGGCGCAGCACGGGGGCTCGCAGCAGCTCTCTGGGCAGTCGTCCACCTGCCAGGAGGAGTCGGGGCAGGAGTCCGAGGATCCGGGCAGGCAGACGCGGCTGTCATAGCTCAGGTCGCTGGAGCAGACGGACAGGGTGGACGCGGCCATGGCAGGGGCGGTGGGGCTGCAGGAGGCGGTGTGTGTGTGTGTGTGTGTGTGTGTGTGTGTGTGAGGAGCTCCGGCTGTCTGTCGGCTTTTATACCTCCCGGCTGCGTGTTGTCCCAGCCGACGGCTCACACGCCTCCTTCCTTGTTGGTGTTTGCAGCCCAGGGGACTCTCATTAGTTCCAGGTTTATGTTTGGTTCTATGAGATGTTGGTTGCTTAGCTATAAAACTCCTAGTACATTTTTGAGTCTGTTGACGCACCCTGAGCTTCCAGAACGTGCGTTGAGCTAGAAAAGGTGTGAGTGTGCAGATACCATGTTCTGTGGCTGCGTAAGAAATCCAGATATTCCAATTCCTTCTGCCCTTTTGAGGCACGTGGATGGGTTTTGCGCTCACGGGGGGGATCCGCTTGTCAGGGTGGGACAGCTTCCAGAGTGCCAGGCTAGAGGAACCAGGGTCAACGGGGGCGTGCGGCCAGAACTTTCCTGGTCGTGACCCCCCGGAACTCTGTGTGGTGCCTGAGGGCACTGGTCAGGTGGCAGGCAGGGAAAGGTGGGACAGTCAGGTGTCCTTGGGTGGCCGTGCATGCCCCTGTCCTCTGCCTGAGCACTCACTGAGGCCGGAGATGCCATCTGTCCGTGGCCTTCTGATTCCCACTTGCATTTACCCCAAACGCTGTGAAGCGTGAGTACAGACGGACCCCCTGTTTTCTCCCTGAAGAAAGCGTAGCCTCAGCTGAGCCTCTGTATGGAAAACAGTGACTGCTTTTGCGCTGATCAAATCCTGTTGATTTTCTTGGTTGTGAACTGAAAAATTCCTCGGGTGACTGCAGCCAGGAACGTCATGCAGGCCCCTTCCTTTCTTCTGCAGATGCTATCCAAGTGGCCATCACGTGCTTTGGGGGTCCTCTGCTGGATGAGTTTCCATCCTCTCCGGTCCTGGAACCTTCCAAGCATGAGTTTATTCACTGTGGAGCCACGGCCTCCCCACCGTGTGCTGGAAATGTGGGCTAGCACCAGAATTGAACCTTCAGTGGGCCCTGCTGGCCCGGCACAGGGAGCCTTGTGGGCCAAGGAGGCAGGCTCTCGGTGCCCTGTGATACCAGAGAGAAGCCGACTCAGCAGCAGGGCAGGAGAGGCACCCCGGTGGGAGGGCCTGTGACGCCCCCGCCCCGGGAAGTCCCTGGGCTCAAATTCTCACCTTTCCCTCCCGCCCTTCTCTTTCCAGCAATGGTTCTTACCCCGGTGAGAGGGGTTCATGACAGTCCAGGAAGGGGTTGTGAGAATGCAGTTAAACTGTGGGCCGAGTCATCTTTCTGTATGTCTCGAGCTATAAAAATAGGATAGAGTCGAGCCTGGCATCCTGTGCTCAGGCCCCTCTGGAGGTACAGGAACTGATCCATAAGCTGGACGCGCGTGGCCGAGCAAGGGGGGGGGGTGTTTGCCTTCCAATATGCTCCTGCCGAGGACAGCGTAAAATACAAAAACGTCTGCGTAAAACATTTGAAGGCTGCTGATGACACTCAGCATTGAGAGTCAACAGGTGGAGATGGGGTGACTTCCGAGAGGCGAGCTGGCATCTCTGAATGGCTTTTCCTGAGGTACCACTGATGAATCTTGGTGTGGGGTTCGAGGGGAAGTAACTAGCACATAGTGAGGCCGGCAGAGCTTCTAGAAACCTTGGGGGGGTGGAGAGAACTGTGGCAGCAGCGGCAGCGCGGACTCCAGGGGACAAGCCTAGATCAGTGGCGGGCACCAGGGGGAGCCCCAAAGCTGCAGGTTAAACGTCCAGGCATTTGGCATGCTTTCATGCCATGCGGGAAGGATGCTGAGGAAGCCAGCAGAAAGCCAGGACAGCCTGAGCAGAGCCTTTACAGCCTCAACCAAGGAGGCAACGACTCTGATGACTGGCCAAGGCGGAGTGGCTCTGGGTGGACCCCTGGACAGCTAAATCCCAGGAGCAGCCTCACGTCAGTGAGTCCCTTGCCCCCACTCAGGCCACCAGCCAGAGCGAGAGGTGAAACTCTTCGGAAGGAGACAAACTCATCCACAGCTGCCAGAATTTTTCATAGACGATGTCAAACATTCAATCAAGAATTACAGTCACGCCAACAGAAAAAACAGATGATAGAAACAAACCTGAGATGACAGGGGTGGAGTCCTCGGACAGAGACTTGCAAAACAATGGTGGCGAATGTGCTCAGGGAAACGGGTGTGACACCGTAAAACTGAAACACGCGTGAAGAGACAAGTAGACATTCTAGACTGAAGAGAACAGGAGCGGCGTTTATCGACTCTTAGGTGGGTGTTGCGGTAGCATGGGTGGCGGAAGGGCCAGACAGCAGGAATGGAACAGTGGGGCGGCGTGTTTAAGGGCAAAGGAAAGGGCTGCGCAAGTGGAATATTGCTCCCCAAGAGCGCCACCCAGAGGTGAAGGTGCCCCAACACATCGCCAGACAAACAGAAATGGAGCACGGGCCACACCGGAAGATCCACTTTAAAGTAACTCCCAAGGGAGGGTTTCAGGTAGGACGGCGAAGGACAGAAATGCAGGAAGGTTGAAGAGAGCCTGGAAGGGTAAACAGAAGCACAGTTGAAGTGACAAATGGCCCACGTTTCCATTCACAACGTTACAGTATGTATTATATTTACAATTTCCCGTGAGCTCTAAACTGTACGTGGAAATGAAACCACGCATCATGAGAAGGACGAGGCCCTTAGGCTGTTGCTCTGGGAGCGGCCCACGCGCCCAGGTCCCTCAGATTTGAATATTCCAGGAAGGTACGCTGTGGCCTCTGGGGCAGCCGCGGAGAAAATCCCCAAACTGCGTACAACTAGTATTGAGTGAAAGACAGGAGATAAGTGATAAAAAATACCCAAAGCAGTCAGGAAATGAGTTTTAAATTTTTTTCCATGTGTATTTATTTTTTGAGAGAGAGAGAGAGACAGAGCATGAGTGGGGGAGGGGCAGAGAGAGAGACACGGAACCCGAAGCAGGCCCCAGGCTCCGAGCGGTCAGCACAGAGTCCGATGTGGGGCTCGAACTCACGAACTGTGAGATCACAACCTGAGCCGAAGCCAGACGCTGAACCGACTGAGCTACCCAGGCACCCCGGGAAATGATTTTTAAAAGGAACATGAAAATTTGAGAGAAATAGAAGACATACACTCAGATAGTAGACATAAACCCAATTATCAATAATGAAATTAAATGTAAAGTATTAAACAGTTCGATTTACAAAGAAGGACCGTTAGTCTGCTTGGAAATCACGAAAAACCTGTGTGCTGATTCCAAGAGCTAGATCCTAAATATAAGGGCACGAGAATGATGGAAGGGCAAAGATGGGAAAGAATACAAGTCAATACACAGGACAGTGTGAAGTTCTATGCAGCTGCAAACTAGAAAGAGAAATCGTTACATATTCACGGGAGCTGCACGTTGTATTAAGTTACGAAAATGCCAAGTGGGTAGAACACGATACGGTCTGTATTTTGAAAACGGGTACACACAAATCCATTCTATGCGTATGTACACATGTAGAGAGAGAAGAGATGTAGAGAGAGGATGAGGTGGATAGAGTCGATCTCATTGTTCATGGATTCTTTATTTGTGGTTCACCTACTCGCGAAAATTTACTCGTAACCCCAAATCACTGCTTGTGACGTGTGCACGGTCACGCGAGGACATGTGCAGAAAGCCCCGACCTTGAGATGCCGCCACACACCCCCGGCTGACGTGGAACGAGGCGGCGCCTGCCTTCTGGTTTCAGCCCCCAGATGTGAGCGTGTCCTTTCCACCGTGTCCTGACCTCTAGCGCCTAATCCCCAGGGGAAGAGGTGCTTGAACCACAGGGAAACCCCCTAACGCGGTCCTCCCGCAAAGTGAGCACTGCCCTGGGGCTGCCCCGGCTGGTGCCCCCAGGACGGTCTCAACACACTTACCCGACACCCTCCACCCCTGCTTGGAGACCCAGGGTTGGGGCCTTGTCCATCCCACTCCCGCTCCCCTGGGACACAATGGGACCCGCTCTGAGTCAGATGCTCTGGGAGATTTACGAGCTACGGACAACATGCAGGCAAATAAACATCCGTAATGCAGCCTGGGAGCCGGAACTAGAGGCTTGTGGGGCCTGGGACACAAGAGCCAAGAGGGTATAAAAGTGGTCAGCCTAAGGCACCTCACACACTCTCACACACACTCACACACCCACACCCACACCCACTCCCTCCTGCAGCCCCACCGCCCCCGCCATGGCCGCGTCCACCCTGTCCGTCTGCTCCGGCGACCTGAGCTATGGCAGCCGCGTCTGCCTGCCCGGGGCCTCGGACTCCTGCCCCGACTCCTCCTGGCAGGTGGACGACTGCCCAGAGAGCTGCTGCGAGCCCCCGTGCTGCGCCCCGGCCCCCTGCCTGACCCTCCTGTGCGGCCCCTCCTCCCCCTGCCAGGGAGACTGCTGCACCCCTGCGTGCTGCAAACCCGTATGCTGCACCCCTGTCTGCTGCAAGCCCGTCTGCTGCACCCCTGTGTGCTGCGAGGACTCCCCCTGCTCAGTCCCCTCCTGTTGCCAGCCCAGCCCCTGCTGCAGACCCTCCTCCAGTGTATCCCTGCTCTGCCGCCCCGTGTGCAGGCCCGCCTGCTGCACCCCTGTCTGCTGCAAACCCGTGTGCTGCACCCCTGTGTGCTGCGAGGACTCCCCCTGCTCAGCCCCCTCCTGCTGCCAGCCCAGCCCCTGCTGCAGACCCTCCTCCAGTGTATCCCTGCTCTGCCGCCCCGTGTGCAGGCGCGCCTGCTGCACCCCTGTCTGCTGCAAACCCGTCTGCTGCACCCCTGTGTGCTGCGAGGACTCCCCCTGCTCAGCCCCCTCCTGCTGCCAGCCCAGCCCCTGCTGCAGACCCTCCTCCTGCGTGTCCCTGCTCTGCCGCCCCGTGTGCAGGCCCGTCTGCTGCACCCCTGTCTGCTGCAAGTCTGTCTGCTGCACCCCTGTGTGCTGCAAGCCCGTGTGCTGCACCCCTGTGTGCTGCGAGGACTCCCCCTGCTCAGGCCCCTCCTGCTGCCAGCCCAGCCCCTGCTGCAGACCCTCCTCCAGTGTATCCCTGCTCTGCCGCCCCGTGTGCCCCCGCCCCGCCTGCTGCGCCCCTGCCTCCTCCTGCTGCCGCCCGGCCTCCTGTGTGTCCCTGCTCTGCCGCCCCACGTGCCCCCGCCCTGCCTGCTGCGGCCCCGCCTCAGGCCAGTGCTGCTGCTGATGGGCACGTCCCCCCAGGGCCAGCCGGGCTCAGGTCCCACCTGGTGACTGTGGTCCTCCCGGCCACCCCTCAGTCAGTCCTGACCTGTGTTAGGTGGCTGCCCCCACCCAGGACGGGGTCCCCCATGTGTCCACTCTCCTGACCTGACCTTGACCTCCTGCCTCCCAGGAATGCTGACCCCGCGGCTTCCCGGGACTTCTGCTCCCAGGAGGCACCTGCACCTGTTCTGGGTCACCTGTCCTTCCCTCCCCCTTTCTCTGCTTGGGTCACTTGACCTCGACTCCTAACCTGTCAGTACCTCCTTGGGTACCCCAATAAACTCACTTCACCAGCTGATCTGCTTCCTTTCATCTGACCCTCATGGGGGTGTGGGGACCCCAGGGTTTTGCCCAGACACGGTCTCCTCCAGCCACGAACATTTCTAGGAACGAGGGACTGAGCAGTCCCAGAGGCGGGCCTACCTCGTGTGGGCAGGGCCACGGGTGGGACTCACGCCCTGGCCCAGGAAGCTCCGTGCCTGTGGGCCCAGTGCCCAGGGCTTCCCAGGCTGGTCACCTGCACACGGGTCGTGGTCTGGCCCGTTTCCACCCACTGCCCCATTCTGGCAAACCGGCCCCAGACAAGCAGGCCTGGGGGCTCCAGGCTCACAGCCTCTACGGGCCTGGGGTCGCCCTGTGGTCCTCCCGAGGGCTCTACCCATTTAGCAGAAAGGTGATGGAGCGGGGCATACGGTGCTCCAACCTCTCAAAGAAATCGACTAGGTTTGAAACAAAGTATGAGGGTGGGTGGCAGGGCCCCCAGGTGGTCCCGGGCCAGACTCTGGGGGCCACCATCTGGTAGGCTAGGCTCCGCCCGGGGGGCTATGAGGCACACAGAGTCCTCCCTGTGAACTGAGGACCCCGTCAGGCCAGGATGTACCGAGTGTTGTAGGTGACAGTCTGCTCTGATGTCAGGATGACATTGGCCGCACATGAGGGCACCTGCTGACAAGGGCTGAGATATGCAGGAAGTCACCCACCAGGGTTCCAGAGCTGTTGCAAACCCGGGACCGGAGTCCCCTACCGGTGAAGGATCAGACGGACTTCCACCCTTCCTGAACCCCCCATGGGGACTGGGTGTCGGCCCCCTGCCCCCGCGCTGCTTCCTCTCCCCGTGGCTGTGGCCATGGCCAGAACCCACGAAAGGAGCCGCTGCTGTCCCCAGGACCTCAATCTCCTTCCCTGAAACCCTGCCACCTTCCACCCCATGCCTCATGCCCCGCCTGCAGCATTTTCCTTGCCCAAACCCTTCTCCCCACTTACCAGTGTTTTGCTAATACTTCCATTAAAATTGCCTTTTTGAGGTGCAATTTACATGTAATCAGATGCACCCTATTTCATTGTTCAGTTTGACGAGTTTTGAGAAAGGTCTTCATCTTGCAGCCTCCACTTGTGTCAAGATTTCCCTCCAAAGGTTTCTTTGTGGCCCTTCCCAGCCACCACCGCTGGCCACAGCCGGGCACCACTGCTCTGCTGTGTTACTAAAGGAGTGCCTTGAGAAGAGGCAACACTATGCGTGCCCGGGGTCTGGCTTCCTTTACTTGTCCCTTTGTTGTGGATACTCGCAGAGAATTCATTTTAATTGCAGGGTCATGTTTTATTGAATGGATGTGTCACAGTTGTTTGTTTACCCATCGAAGTACATGCGGGGTGTCTCCAGGTGTTTATGATTATGGATGATCCCACTGTAAACACCTGGACTCTGTGTGCTCTCACCTCTCTTGGGTCAGTACCTAGGGGTAGGCTTACTGGGTCCGTGGCCAGGGCAGTGGGCACAGTGATATTTGCATCTCCTGCTGACGGATCTGTGGGGGTAGGTCAGTGGCTCACCTGCCTCTTTCCCATTCGGCGAAGCATCTGTTCAAATCCTCTGCCCATTTTCCATAATTGGATTGTTCGAGTTCTTATTCATTGTTCAACTTAAAAATTTTTTAAAATGTTTATTCTTTTTTGAGAGAGAGAGACAGAGTGCGAGTGGGGGAGGAGAGAGAGGGAAGGAGAGACAGTCTGAAGCAAGCTCGTGCACTGTCAGCAGAAAGCCCAACGCGGGTCTGGAACTCACGAACTGAGAGATCACGACTTGAGCTGAAGTCAGACGCTTGTCTGACTGAATCGCCCAGGCGACCCTTATTAAATTGTTAAGTGTTCTTTATGTATTCCAGGTACCATGCATTTGTCATATATGTATATTGCAAATTCCTCCACCTGTGGCTAGACTTTGCATGTTCTTGACCGTGCTTTTGGAGAGGCTGGCATCTTTAATTTTGATGAAATTCAATGAATTCCCTTTCTTCGGTGGTGCTGAGAAATCTTTGTCTACACGCAGGGTCACGCCGGTTTTGTCCTGTGCGTATTTCTAGAAACTCCATGGCTTTAACTTTTATGTCAACTTCTATAATCCCTTTCTAGTTAATTTTTGAATGTGCTGTTGGTTGGTGAGCATCATTTGTCGAGAGGACTATCCTTTCGCCATTGAAGTATCCTTGCCAAAAAATCCATTGGCCGTGTGTATGCGTGCATCTATTTCTGGACGCTCTTCTCTCATCTTCTTCTGCATTTGTCCTTGCACCAACAACATGCTCTCTCCATCAGTGGAGCTTCAAATTAAGTCTTGAATTCCAGCACTTAGTCGACCAATTCCTCTTTCCGTTTTCAAAATTGGTTGGCTATCCTAGGTCTGTTACATTTCTGTATTGATTTTAGAATATATTTTAGAATCAGCTCATTGCTTTCTAAGGAAGAACTTGCTGGGATTTTTATTGGAATTGCATTAAACTTGTAGGTGAATTTGGAAGGAAGTGATATTTTAACAAAACCAAGTCTTTCAATTTATAAACATAGTATATATTTCCAGTCACTTAGGATGACTTTTTTCCACAATATTTTGTCATTTTTTAGTAGATAGATGTTGTACATATGTTAAGTTTCTCTATCACTTCACTTTGCAATGTTTTAGATAATGGTTTATTTATTACATTTCCAAGTATTCATTGCTAACATGTAGAAATTTAATTAATTTGCGTGTATTTACCTTGCATCCTGTAACCTTGGTAACTACACTTATGAATTCTAATAGCTTTTTTGTATATTCCTTAGGACTGGGCTTGGTATTTTCTTGGTGGGAAGGATCTTAACTATAATTCAGTTACTTCAACTGATAGAGGGCTATTTTGTTTTTCTGTATCTTCTTGTATTCGTATTTATAATTTATATCTCTCCAGTTATTTGTCCATTTCACCTCAGTTGTTGAATGTATCAGCATAAAATTGCCTTCTTCTTTTATTGTTCTTTTTAAAAATTCTAATGTTTATTTATTTTTGAGAGAGAGAGAGCTACACACAGAGCATGAGCAGGGGAGGGACAGAGAGAGAGGGAGACACAGAATCCGAAGCAGGCTCCAGGCTCTGAGCTGTCAGCACAGAGTCTGACATGGGGCTCGAACTCATGAACCGCAAGATCATGACCTGAGCTGAAGTTGGACGCTCAACTGACTGGGCCACCCAGGCACCCCTTTTATCATTCTTTTAGTGGCTATAGAATCTCTAGTGATAACCCTTTCTTTATTCCTGATATTGTTAATTTATTTCCCTTTCTTTCTTTCTTTTCTTTTGCTTGAGTGGTCAAGGTAGAAATTTATCAATTTTGGTGATCTTTCAAAAAATTAGACTTAGGTTTATTAATTTTGTCTCTTGTTTGTCCATTTTCTATTTGGTAGATTTCTACACTTCTCAATTATTTCCTTCCCTCTACTTATTTTGGGTTCAAATTGTGCTTCTTTTGTAGCTTCTTAAGGTAGAAGCTTAGATAATTATAGACCTTCCTTATTTTCTAATATAAATAAAGCCTACACATTTCCTTCTATATATTGTGTGAGTTGCATTCCATAAAGCTTATTTTCATTTTATTTAAAATATTTCCAATTTTCCATTGTGATTTCTTCTTTGACTCATGGACTGTTTTGAAATTTGTTATTTAATATCCAAATATTTTTCAGTTTTCCAGATATCTTTCTGTTCATGATTTCTGATTTTGTTGTGGTCAAACAGCATTCTCGGTATGATTTCAATCCTATTAAATATACTAAGACTTGTTTTATGGCCCAGCATACGATTTATTTTGGTGAATGTTCTATATACACTTGAAAAAATGTGAACTCTACTGTTGTTGGATGGAATAAATGTCAACAAGGTCATGTTAGTATATATTGTTTCTCAAGTTTTCCATATATTTCTCAATTTCATCAAATTTGGAAGAGTTATTTGTTCATTATCTCTTTAAATATTTTTTGTCGCCCACCACCTGAACTTTTTCTCAGGTACTCTAATTATATGTATGTTAGACCACTTAATATTGTTCCTCATATCACTGAGGCTCTGTTAATTTAATTTTTTTTCTTACTGTCTTTTGTTTTGGGTAATTTCTCTGATTATGTCTTCTAGGTCAGTAATCCTTACACTGAGTGTAAACTCATCCTTTAAATTTTTTATTGTTAATATTATGTTTTCCAGCTCTTGGAGCTCCATTCAGTTCTCTTTTGTACCTTGCATTTCTCTCCTCATTGTGTTCATTTTTTCCTTGAAATCCTCGAACATATTTATTGTAGTTGTTTTTACTACCTTGTCTGCTAATTCCATCAACTGTTATTTCTGGGTTTATTTCTATAAACTGTTTTGTCTCTTGATTATGAGTTAGATTTTCCTCTTCTTAATGTTTCTAGAAATTTTTATTGGTTTCTGGATTTCAATTAAATAATGTTGTCATACTGTTGACTGTCGTACTTTGTTTCCTTCTTTTAAGGAGTGCTGCGCTTTGTTCTGTCTGGCAGCTACCACCTGTGGGATGGCTTGATAATTGTGATGCTTCTATGCTTGTTTCTACATTTTGTTACAGCAGATCTAGAGAAGCCTTTATTCTCAGGCGGGTTTAGCACAACTATTATGTGATTTCTGGGATCTGTACTGAATGTCTCTGGTACTCAATGAGGTCTCTCCACTCTGGTTTTTTGGAACTCCAGTGTCTCTCAGCCTTGCATAAGCTCTGGGAATTGTTCACCTTCGAGCTCCATGGTTATTACTGTCCAGCCTCATGGGGTTCTGAGCTCTGAATGAATGGCTTGGTATCAACAGTGGTCTCAGGGGGTTCCCATGGAGCCTTTTGCTGTATATTTGCCTCTTCTCTTGTGTCTGCCCTCGTAAATTCCCAGTGCCTCAGCCTCCTTGACCCTGATTTCCCCCTCTTTAGCTCGACAAAACACAATGCTGATAGCATTCCCCTCCATGTACTGTGGCCTAGAGACTCTCTTGGCCCTTGAGCCTGGGCAATCGTAGGGTTCACCCCCTCTGCTTTTCTTCTCCCAGGGATCCAAGTTCTGCACTGTCAGTTGTCCAATGTCTGAAAATGGGTTTCTTGTATCCTTTGTCCCATCTTCTACTTATTTAAGGTGGGAGGACAAATCAGGTCCATCGTGACCCAAAGCAAAGCCCCACTCCGTGTTTTTGAGACTGCTGTTTCTTTTCTAGTCAATCCCTTGCTTCCCTCTTTGACTATTCAAGATCTTTCCTGACTCTGAAACTGAGTCTGCCTTTTTCACTCTGGGAAATGCTCCAGCTAGACCCAATTCCAAACTGACACATACCTGCTGCCCAGAACTGGAGCATGCAACCAACAGTCTCCCTGTAGAACTCTCATAATGGGTGCCGGAGCCTCAGCCTAACTTTTCTGGGGTTCCAAGCTCCATGAGAAACATCACCAACCCCACATCCCAACCAAGGTTCAGTGGAGTCCTGTTTGCACATACCCCATGGTAAGTATATCAAGCCCCAACTGAGGGCCCCATATGTCCAAAATCCAGATTCACAGCTAAGAATTTTGTGGGTAAGAGTGGTCAAGGGAGGCGCTTGGACTTTCATCCTGGCATTGCTGATGGTTTCTAGTGAGTAAATGAACAGAGGGCATTTCTGGGGAGAAATGGGACATGTGTAAAGAGTCTGAAGCCAGTCTGAGAGGCAGAAGCATGTGCTTAGTTATGGGCCTTACAAATTCTCCAGGTTAAATATATTCAATCAGACTGGTCTGTAAGGGTCCAAAACAAGCTAAGGAAGTGCTTCACCTGGTGATAATGAATTTCACAGATCAGGGTCCGTTCAAGGGCGTGGGAACATTAGGTCTTTGTTCCAGGCTCTGAGGATGCAGACAGGGGCATCCCAAAGGTGCTGGTCTCTGTGCCTAGTGAGAAGCACCAGTTATTCAAGGGGGTAGATATGACCTCTAGTCACGGTCTTTGTCTCTCGAGTCACCAACATTTGTATTGTCGCTAAGTTAGAAATTGAAATAATATCTCTTAGTGAATGAAAGACCAATGAAGAGAGTTTTGTTTTTTGTAAACGAATTCTTCATGAGATGAGGCGCCACCCAAATGGCCAATGGAAATGGGTAACAGCGTTGGATATCTTGGTGAGGTCTGCTCCCTGCCTAGCAAATTACTTTCTGCACTCAGAGTTGACTTCGGCAAGCACACTGATTGCCTTGATCATGAATGGCCATCTCTGCTGGGCCACAGCAGGGGAGCAGCACTTCATTTTAAAGAAGACTCTCCCCCAGAATTCTCAATCTTTGGATGATCTTTACCCTCTTGTCCCATGTATTACAGTTGGCACACTGAGCTGGTGGCTGAAAACCTGTGTGATGAACATTCTCATCCATCCTGGAACCAGGCTTTCGACATGGTGGGTACTCTGGTATCCCGGACAATCTCTGCCTCTTCTGCGGTCAAGTTGTAGGCAACTCTTGGACACCTTCACTTAAAATCCTTTTTGATTTTATAATCGTTGGAAGAGAATCGGTACTTCCTGCAAGGACTCCAACACATCAGTATTCCAAACATAATTTTTAAAACACTGCTAAAATACCCAGAAATCATGACAGTGTCTTCATGTTCTGACCAATCCACCTGTGCCCCACACGTTCAGTGATCAGAATGTGCTTGCCCTTTGCCATTATTACCAGTCCTTGTAAATATCGTAGGCATGAGTCCTATTAATCTGCCCATGGGGAGGACGCAAAAGCCCAGAGAGGGTGAGGAAAATATCTCTGCTCACACAGGATGTAAGCAACAGATTACACCCCTGGGCGGCGATATCAGTGGGGCATGTGAGAGGATTTCAGGCAATACAGAGATGAAAACCCCTAATGCGAGTGTGTGCCAGGTTCTCTGGTTTTCTCTTCACACCCTCCTGGCTTGTGCTGTCCTAGCAGCAGGCTCCCCACACCCTCCCACCCTGGGTGCCAAGATTTTTGAATGTTGGTTCCTTGCAGAACCAGCCACCGCTGTTTTCCTTCCAGAGGTCCTTGCTCTGTTCACAGAACTCAGGAAATTGGCTTGGGAGTCTTTCCCTGTGTTTAGTTCGAGAAAGAAAACTTGGGGGCGGAGTGTGGTTTCTTGTTGTTTTAGCAGGGGTCACCGGGGGCCAAGGTAGAATCCCTGTGTGTTGGGTGCTGGGTCCTAGGTCCTGGTCTGGGGCGAGTGCTTCCGCGGAGTGCCCTGCTGGCTGAGCACAGTCATGCGCCTCTGTGCTTGGCAGGTTATTTGGTTTCTAAATAGCGATGAGTCATGGTTTGTATGTGGCGCTCAGTCGGTCACAGTAACGAAGCACCACAGACCGTGGCTTAAACAACAGATTCACTCTCTCACCGTTTGGAGGCTGGGGGTCTGAGATCAAGGATCGGCAGGGTTGATTCTTCCTGAGGCCACGAGGGAGAACCTGTCCCGTGCTTTCCCAGCTTCTGGTGTTCGCTGGCAATCTGTGGGTTCCTCGGCTTGTAGAAGCATCTGCCGATTTCTGCCTGCATCTGCACACGGCACCCTCCCAGGGTGCCTGTCTGCATCCACATTCGCTCATTTTACAAGGACACCAGGTCGTGTTGGATTAGGATCCCTCTCCCCCAATGACCTCAATGTATCTTGATCCTCTACGAAGACCGCCTTTCCAGCTAAGGTCACATCTGCGGGTACCGGAGGTTAGGGCTTCAGCACCCTCCTGGGGACACATTTCCACCCAGAGCGAGCACCTGCTTTGAAGCAGATCCAGAGCCAGAACCTGGGAGGGAAGAAAATGTCGAGCAGGTCTCCTTTCTCGGAGACTCCAGGCTGCAGCAAGTGAAGGACGGGGTGCAGGTAGCACGTGGCATGACAGGCCAGCAGCACACACACATCTGCTTGTCCAGGCGTGGCTGAGCTCACGGGACAATTTTTGGTTTTGTGCAGTTGGCAGAACACTTGTAAAAAGAGGACGGAAGATTTACGGATGCCCCTCGCCCAGCTTCCTCTAGTAACATCTCACATACCCATAGATCGATGACGAGTCTTAGAAGTCAATGTTGGCACGTTACTAGTCACTAGAGGACAGACCCACTTCCCACAAATGTCCCCTCTCTGGTCCGGGACCCCACGCTGCATTTGTAAGGTCTCCCTAGTCTTGTAGGGAAGACTCAGTCTGAGAGTTTCTTGGTCTTTCCTTATCCTTTCTGTCTTGACAGTTTTGAAGAGCCCTGACCAGGTGTCTTGTAGAAATTTAGGGTCGTCCGAGGTTTTGTCACAACTAGACCAAGGTTATTATATTTGGGGAAAGAATCCCACAGTGAAACAAGGGCACATGATGTTGATGTGTCTTGTCACGGGGGATATGGTTATATTTCCCTTTGTAATTGATAAATATTTGTGGTGGGGGAGGTTCTATGAAACTTCGCAGATACCGCGTTTGTCCAATGATTTTAGCGTCCCTCTGGGGACTGTGCCTGCAACAAGGTCCCTGTGGTATTCTGATGGTGAGTTTCCACTTCCCCATCCCACCTCCACTTATTAACTGAAATCCTTCTATAAGGAGGAGTTGCCCCTTCTCCTCCACTTCTTTACATGTTTTTATTCATTTCAATGTGACTTAGAGAGTATTTGTTGTATTATTTGAGTTATAATCCAGTATCATCATCATTTATTTTGTTGTCCGAATTGTCCCAGCTTTGACCATTGGGACCTCCTTCATTTGGCTCTTGTACCTTTCAGCACACCTGCAGCTTTCCAACATCTCACTTCTGGTCCCAGCTCTTCTCGAATTCTCCCCGTCCCCTCCCTACAACCCACCCCTTCTCCAGGGAGTCCTGGTTCTTTCAGCGGATGATGGCATTTAGAAGCCAAGATCCGGAGCTAGATGGGCTCGTTGATGCTGGGCTCCAGTGGGCCAAGCGAGGAGGTGTGGGTGTGCACACTAGCACATCCCTGGTCTTGGGGGGAGGCGTTCAATATTCATGCCAGTTGGACCGTGGTCGTGGTGGTTTTGTCTAGATTAGCTTTCTCAGGCTATAAAGCTCCCTCTCACCACTGAGAGATTTTATCCTGAATGGATGTTGGGTTTCATGGAATGCTTGTCATGTACCTGTTGAGATGATTGCGTCATTTTCTTTATCAGTCTCTTCATACAGTGAATTACGTTAGTTGCTTATTAATGCTTTTTATTTTGATATTTACAGGAAATTGCAAAGCCAGTACAGAGAGGTTCCGTGTACTCACATTAATTGACTTTTGATTTTTGAGCCAGTCTTGAATTCCTAGGTAAACCTCACTTGGTTGTGATGATTGTCCTTTTTATATGTTGCTGGATTTGATGTGCTAACATTTTATCCAGGATTCTCATGTCTGCTGTGATGAGGATACAGGTCTGTAGTTTTCTTTTATTGCAAGGTCTTCAATTTTGATAGTGCTGCCCCCGCGAAAGGAGTTGGCAAGGGTTCCTCCTCTTCTACTTTCTAGAAAAGATTGTGTAGAGTCAGTGTTTGGTCTTCTTTAAATATCTGGGAGAATTTCCTAAGAAACTGGAGTTTTCTTTAACAGATACAGGACTTTCTGGTCATCTTTCTTCTTGAATGAGTTTTAGGAATTTGTGCCTACTCGGGAATTGGTCCATTTCACACAGGGTTTGAATATATAAGCATAACGTTGTTTGTGGAGGTCCCTCCTTAACCTTTTAATTTGTGGAAAATGGTTGGTAATATCCCTCTTTTGCTCCCGATATTGGTAAGTTATTTCTTCTTGTTTTTTCCCCCTTGTCAGTCTGGCTGGAAGCTTATCAATTTTATTCATCTTCTCAAGGAAGCAGCTTTGATTTCAATTGATTTCCTCCGTTTGTCTTGTTTTCACTTCCTCTGAGTTACATTACATACAATTACATTAACTTATCCTTCTGCATTCAAGTTTCTTAAATCCAAGTTAGTTGGTCGGTCTGATACCCGTCTTCTCGTCTAATGGAGCACTTAGTTCCATAAGCTTCCTTCTCCTCTAGCCGCACACTACCGGTCCTCCCTGTGCCAATAGCCCTGATAGGTCAGCCCTTTCCAGCTCCGATTCCAGAATCCCTGGGCCCAGTGCACACGTTTGAAGGCTAATAGAATCAAGGAGGAGTCGCACACAACGGGATCGGAAGGCAGGTGAAGCTCCAGGTGCTGAGCGGTTTGGACTTTCCACATCCTGCAGCCTGGGGCCACTGTAGCCAGATTCAGCCTCTCATCCTGTTCTCACTTGCCAGAAGGACGTGAGATAAGGGAACACGGGAAGCTGGCTCGATCGCAGAGATAATCTTGCCTGGCGGGGGAGAGCAGTGTTTTTATTATAAAGGTCCCCGGGGGGCAGGGACTGCCCCTTCATGTTCGCCTCTCCCACCTCTCAGCTCCTGGCAGAGGAGATTAGAGGTGGCATCTTGCATCAATAGGGACAAGTTCTGTGGGTGGGGCCCTGCGGGCAGCTGAGCATCCTGTCTCGGGAAGAGCTCAGATCAAACCCGCTTGTCCCCATGCCAGCCTTGCGGTCTGTGTGATACGTGACCCGTGTTTCGCCTCCTGAGTGTCCGTGTGTCCACTGAGGCCGGGCAGTCGCTAAACCTAATGGACAACACTGGAGAAAGGAGGGAAGAGAAGGTTCCGGGTTGGGGCTGGCAAGTGTGGGTCCAGCAGGTGGACTCGTTCCAGCTGTGTGTGTATTTTTCTGTGTCAGCTGCTTAAGGCACCCCGGATACCCTATTGCCGATTTAGGCAAAGCGGATGTAACACCACGCTGTGTACTAGCCGTGTGGATGTGACTCGGCTTCTGCTTAGCCGGCCCTGGGAGCCTGCCTTCCTGCAGGCAGCTCCATCCTCCCACAGAACCCTCCTTGGGGTCAAGGGTACTCAGCGTGCACGCTGCCCAAAGGGTCAAGCAGACGGTACAGCAGGGACTGGGGCCTTTGCGCCCAGCTCTCCTGAGACCTGTGTGTCCCAGAGCCTCTGTCATTGGCCCAGCACAGGGCTGACTGCCTCGTGAGGGGCAGGCAGTCCGTTTCCAGATCAGTCGCTGTGGGGCTGTCCATTTCTGGGGAGCGACTTCTACCTGCCAGACAGTATTTCCAATCCCTCCTACAGCCCTGCAAGGAAGGGGGATACCATTCCCTATTACTAAGGAGGAGACTGAGCCTCTGAAAGGCCAATGACAGAGGCTCTGGGACACACAGGTCTCAGGAGAGCTGGGCGCAAAGGCCCCAGTCCCTGCTGTACCGTCTGCTTGACCCTTTGGGCAGCGTGCACATTGAGTACCCTTGAACCCAAGGAGTTAAAGCAGACTTTGGCGGGAGACTGAAGCGGATGAACATGGATTGAAAAGTGTCGATGTGCGTAGAGGGCTTAGCTCTGGCCGGCCACGGGCACTCTGTTATGCCTTTTCGAGGTTATTCTTGGTGTCATTGCTATTTTGGCGCCTCCCTGAAAGTGCAGTGGTCCAACTGCCACACTGCTTTTGCCTTCGCCGGTTTTGGATGTGTCCGGGCTGCAGCCCCAGAGAGCCTCAGGGTCCCGCTCAAAGCCCAGTGTGTCAACCTCTTCCGTATCCCTCGACTTCCTTTAAAACAAGTTAAGAAAAGCAGGTTTGAACACACAAAAGGGACATGAGTTATTTTCCTATTCCTGCTCCGTCTTTACATTGTTTTCCTATTTCCTTTTTTAACCAGTATAACAGGAGAAAAGTGGTCTTTTATTAGGGTTAATTTGCATTAATCTCCTTATTGACTTGAGTATTTCGTCATATGTGAGCCCTTTGGGTTTCTTCTTTTCTAGGTTGCCTACCTTTGTTTTTGTTGCTGTTGTTGGGGTTTTTTTGGTGAAGATTGTTCCTATGTCTTCCTTGTTGGTTTTCAGGGGCTTCGTGTTCCTTCTGTACCTTTCTTGGTGTGACAGACACCTTTCTTGTTCCGTGCCGGGACTATTGGCTTTGCCCGTGGTGTGACATGAGCAAATGTACCGGCTTCTTTCTAATGGCTCGCGTTTACTGAGCTTGTTTGGGGAATCATCTGTACCCCAAAGTCACAGAGATAGCCACCAATCCTCCAACTTGGAACGTTCACCGTCCGCCCTCCTGGGAGGAGGAGGGAGGGACGTCCTGGGAGGGACGACTACACGTCCTGTTCAGGGAGGAGTTCAGCCTGGTTTTCTCCCCACAGACACCCAGCCTTGCCATCACCCTCTCTTGAATGCCCTTGATCCATGCGGACTACTGACCCGTGGGCATTTGAATTCTCCATCTCTTGTCTGCATGGGTCCACCTGCCTCTTCTTAGGCCCAAACTGGCCTGATTTGTGATGATGGCTATACAATCTTACTGTCCCACAGAGCAACACTTATAATACCCCAACCTAAATTCCTGGAAATAAACTTCTCCTGGGCTCTGGGCACACAATTTAAATCAATGAAATCCCCAGAGTAAGGGGGACTTTCTTGGCCATTGAGTTCTGCCTCCTTTCCCACCGCAGTGGGGGAGCCCCCCTTCTTGGAGGCCATCTAGAGTGTCAGGGTCCAGCTGGCTGAGGAGCTGTGGCCCACACCTGCACTGCCAGCCGACGCAGGTGGCCTCTCCCGAATAACCTGGGTCTTGACGGGCTCCAGTACAGAAAGCCCTCCCAGGAAACAGTTCTGGAGCGTGAAGGGCCTGGCTCCGGGCCAGAAATCCTATGCGTGACCTATCAGCCCAGCCGCAGTCAATCACGAAGGCTTCACCCGGCGGGCGGCACGAGAAAGCCCCGCCACACACCGGGATTGGGACACAGCCAGGGCACTGCCATCCTGGGGAAACTGCAGCAGGGACCCAGGCCCGCCAGCCATGCTCCGACTACATGTGCATTTCTAGCCCTGGCGCCGCCATCAGAGGCCTCCTCGTGGGATGCCTGGAAGCCATTCCCCACCCCCCCCCGACTCAGTACCCGGTGCTTCATGCCCAACCCTCCCTCCCGCTCCTCCCCACTCCAGGACTCCTGGAACCACGGGAGGCTTTCATCCTGGGCTCCTGGGCATGACCCCCACCACATGCCTTTCCCTGTGGGGGGGGGGGCAGTCCGTGCTTCCTCTGGTTTTCGCCTCTGGCTTAGACTACCGCAGTGAGTGATGACAGCCTTCACTGCTTCCTCCGCTTTGCCTTGCTGCTGTTACCGGCTCACCCACCCAGCGGCTCAGCTGGGTCCCTGACAGGGGACGCCCCCACCTTCCCATCTTACAGATGAGAAAACCGAGGCTCTGAGCGTTTCAGTTTCAGTGAGTTAGTTGTGGAACGGCTCTTAAGATCTAGAGGCTCGTTTAGGACCTACGTGTGGCCGGTTTTGAGTTCATGTATTCGTGGCTACCACCGCTAAATTGTAAGTACCCTGAGGACAAGTACCCCTGAAGCTGCGCTTTCAAGAAGCCTCTGTAAAGGAAGACCCCCTAAATGAGAAGAAGCAGGGGCTGTTTCTTCCAAGCTGGCTGTGACAGGGGGCCCCCCACCAGCACCGGGTTTGGCAGACTCCGAGCCGGGGAGGGAGGGAAGTCATAGGGGCAGAAGAGAGGCTCTGGGCAGCCCGGAGACCGTGGGGTGGGGAAGCTGCAGGCAGCCAAGGCGAAGCCCGGCCTCCGACGTGAGCGGTTAGGGGTTGGGGGAGGGGGTCAGTCGTCCGCCAAGTCCCGGCTCCTTTGGGCCGACGGCTTCGGGGCCGGCCGCTGTGGAGGCCGGGAGTCGGGGTCCCGTGGCCATGGGCACGTAGCGTGGTCACATCCTGCACGAGATGTGGTCACGGTCGGCACGCGGCGGGGTCGCGGCCCGCACGCGTACGCAGCCTCCGGGCGGAGGAGGGCGCTGCGGTGCGTGTGTGTCCCGCTGGTTAGAACTAACTTGCCGAGCGTCTCCGTGTGCATCTGAGTGTCCTGCGGTGGCTCTGCCTCTCGTAGACTCGGTCACCCCTCCTCCCTGCCTCCAGCGGGAACACCTCCAGGGAGGCAGGAACTCCCCGCCCGCGCCTGCAGACGGCACGCGGGGCGAGGGTGGAGACCCGGGGGCCGCGGACCGAGCGTGTGTCGCGCGGCGGAGCCTGCGCGTCTGCATGGCAGTGGGGGGAGGGGGCCCAGGAAGAGGCTCTTTAGCCAAACAACGGAGGGAGGGAAGGGCTCGCGGGGGGATCAGCCAGATTCGGGGCTCCCCGTGCTGCTGACGCACCCTGATTGCCTGTGTCCGGGGCGCAGCCGGGCCGAGGCCCGTCCTGGGTGCTGGCGGCCTGCCTGGTGGCAGACGCGCGTGTCCTGAACGAGGGGCCAGAGCCTGGTGGGGCCTCGGCCTAAACCGGCCGGCCGGGCCGTGCACCCAGCGTCTCTCGGCGTTTTGGGGGGTGATCGTGGGGCACAGTGTTTCCTTAGAGCCTCACACCCCCCAGGGGCCCCACCCAGACACAACCCCAGAGGACTTGGAGTCCGACCCTGGTGCCCCTCCTGCCCCAGGCCTCGTCAGGGTTAGGTCCCGGAGCCCAGGCTCGCCCCCACCCCTGAGATGCCAGTCTCCTCCCTACAGTCGGTCTGGGACCCTGCCCCCCCCCCCACAGCTGCCTCAGGGGTGACCCCTGCCCTTGGCGTGCAGACCCTTGAGGGACGCAGACCCTTCTCCAGGAGGGAGGTCTAGCGCCGCTCTTTCCAAGAAGCCGACGGTCTCCCGGCTCTCCACGTGCCATTTGTAACACGGGAACAATAGTGACAATGCTGATATACCCGCCCCTCCTCACAGCGCCCCCCAGAGGCATCCGTCGTTGTCCTCCCGACCCGGTTCAGGCCCCTCTCGCGCCCCACCGGCCCCCACGCGCCGTGCACACGCTTCCTCCTGACCAGCGACCGGCAGGGATCTGACGGTGAAACCCATGGGGGGTGGGGGGCGTGGAGGGGGTGGGGGGGGGGCAGGTGTGATCTGGGTCGTGCTCCATGCTCCTGGGCAGCGTGGGAGGTCCATGGTCCCCGCTGCAATGGCTGCTCTGCGCTCCCCTCCTGTGAGCCCCGGGGGCACAGCCCTGCTCGGTGTCCTGCTGGGGGCATTAGGGAGCCGGAGTATCCATACTGGGTGCCCATCGTTCTGCCCCCTCCGCCTGGCCCCCAAGTCCTGATGGCACTCAGTGCTGCAACCCAGCAGCGCTTGGGACCCGTCTTCCCCGACTCCGGACCACACGCGCACGACTCGCTGTCTTGTCGTTTCTTCTTTGCACCTGGTGCCTGTCCTCTGAACTCCTGTCTCAGACTTTGCTTCTCAGGTCCCTCTGATCCGAGGGGGGGAAATGTGCCCTATCCTCACGGGTCCTGGTCCCAGGCCACCTGGCTGCTCAGCCCTGCAGGGGGTGGCCTCTGACGGGGCTGCTGGCCGAGGGCAGGGGCAGGGTTTGCAAGCTCAGCCTGCCCTGTCCTCAGAAGGGGGTCCAACTGGGGAACAGCAAAGCCCCTCTCAGATGCATCTCACAGAAATGGGGAGTCGTGATCATGTCGTCCCCCAACAGGCTGGAAGTGACCCCAGACCCCCACCCCCCCGAGCCAGAGCCCTTGCTTCAAGGAGGATCACTGGTTCAACCCCTAAGGGAGGGTGTCCCTGGGTTTTCTGGATTATTCTGTGGGCTGCCTGAGAACTGTAGGTGTACGTCTGCCCCGGCTGCTGGGGTCTGGTCCGGTGTGACTGCGGTGGGTGGCCATGTGACTCAGGAGAGGGAGTGATGTTCCCCAGCCTCGCTGGGAAGGAGCTCTCCACTCTGACTGGTCACCTGCTGTCCTCACCCACATTCAGAGAGCAGACAGAGGGCTGGGTGCCCTTCCTCTGCACCCTGATCAAGGCCTTCGAGGTTTTTCCAGGCACAGGGAATCGGTCACGTCCTCTGTGCGACACCAGCCTGGGCCAGGTGTGCATGAGGTGGACGTAGCCCGCAGGGACGCCTGGAAGCTGGCAACCGTCCCCAAATTTTAGCCGTCTGTCCCTGCCAGCGGGGACTGGGCTCGGAACCCGTACAACAGGAAAGGTGTGCCGAGAGCCTGTGAGGACAGAGCCAGCCAGAGGGGCGGCAGTCACCGCTGAAGTTTTCTGGGTTTTGTTGGTGACGGCGACCCTGCTCTGAAGAGCTGTTCCCTTGGTAAACCAGAGGACTGGTCAGTGACGGCCGAACGTCCATCTACTTGGAGCCAGCCACGAACCCAAAGTGGCGCTGTGTGCTCACGGGAGGCGGTCTGGGTTCCTGGGCCCAGCACCTGCTACAAACTACTCTTGCCGCTGTTTCTCTGCCCACGCCCTCACCATGAGCGGCAGACACAGCCTGTGTCCCTCGAGGCTCTCAGCCTGTGGCGGCAGGCACAACCCATGTTCAAGACCCTCTGCAGGGTACCCCGCTTTCCCTGCCCAGTTCACACCAGTGTGGCAGACATTTATCCAGCGACGACGATAGGCCAGGGGCCGGCCACACACTTCTGGGGAAATGGAGGTACCACAGTGTCCGTCCTGGACAGGCCTTGCACTTGGGAGAGGACACAGGTCACTATGTCCCAGACCAATGCAAGCGGGTGTATGCCGTGGGCCTCGCCAGGCTGCGACGGCACAGAAAGCCCTTCAAGACCCCGGTCATGGGGCCTCCTGTCCCAGGGAAGCTTCTCCCTCCTGGAAGGCACTGAATCAAGGGACCATGGCTCCTGTAGGGACGGAGGGAAGGACACCTGCGACAGACCACACTGGACCTCAGGTCAGCCTCCACTGTCATTGCCCGCTGACCTCGCGTGGCCGGGTCGGGAAGGGTCCGGGCGGCAGCCACGGGCTCTACTCCAAGCCGGCACCTCCCTTCTGGAGGCCGGGCCCTGTGAGCTGGTCCAGAAACAGCCTCTCTGGGCACAGGTGACCCCCTCGGGGCTCCCCATTTTCCTTTCCCATCATCTGGCCTCAGCTGAGGCAGGCCAGCCCCTCAGCTGTGTTTCTGACGACCTTGAGCTGTAGGACGGAGGCTCTCCGGGAGCATGTCTGCCCCTCTGCAGGCTGTGTGAGGAGCAGTGCCCGTCCCACGGCGGCCCTACCTTCCACAGCAAGCGGGGACATGAGTCACGGAGCCCCGCTGAGGCCACAGGAAATGCCATGCTCCACGTTCCAGGGTCCCTGAACTCCTGAAGCCCAGCCCTCGAGGGGACTCGTCCGTCCTCTGTCCCCTGGCTCGCCCAGCACAGGGCTCGGCTATCAACTGGGAAACAGTGGCACCACGGGATGTGCTCCGGGGTTTGGCGGAGAGGGGAGGGGTCGCCACAGACTCAACTGCCGTCTTAACCCTCGGGGCCTCAGTTTCCCCACTGGTTCAAGGGGAAACTCGTAGGGGCCCCATGAGGGTTCAGAGCCTGCCACGCCAGGCACCCCGTAAGCACCCGCATAACCCACGTGTGGTTTCCCTGACACAGACCTGCGCCCCCTGGACATCCTGGCAGAGGCCCTCCCTCCAAATGGCGCTGCGGGCGGAATCAGGGTGACACAGGCGAATGGCGTGCGAGGACTCCAGCTCTCGGTCGCCGCCCCCCACGCCATGAGCTTCCCCGCATCGAGGATTTTCTTCCAATGCGACCTCTTCCCTGAAGAATTTTCGATCGTCATAACCTTGAAAGTTCCCAATCTTCCCCCTAAGGTCAGTGATGCTTTTTACTCATGTTCCTTTGTGATGTCCTCACTGCCCCCGCGTACAGCGGGCACGGCCGCTCCAGACTGTGGCCAGGCTCCAGCCAGAGGCTCCTACGGTATCTGTAGGGTCAAGAGTGGCCGGACTCGGTAGGTAGTGAGGTCCCCGTCACAGTGTGTGTGCAAGAAGAACCTGAGGCACCGTTTGCTGGGAATTCATACCGGTAATTCCTGCAATGGAAATTTTTCTGGTGGGCTGAACCGTCGAAGGCTAGGGATGATGCTTAGAGTTTTTACTTTGCCGTCTCTTCACGGGAAATGTAGACAATTAAACGGTAAGAACAGGCCCTTTTGGACGTGGTTACCTGCGATCTGGGGTTTCATCCACCTCAGATCCAGCTAATATTCCCATCCCCCCACCAGGCTGGAAGCCCCCCAAGGTGAGGCCCCCAGGGGCCCGTTGCTGCTTCCCCGTGGGGCCCAGGACAGTGCACTTCATAGGTGTGTGACCAGGTCAGAGTCCTCAGTTAGGAAAGGAGGGCCCTTCCACCCCCAGTCACGGTCCTTGTTGGCTTGTGCTGTGGAAGGCGACACTCCCCGATGGGTCAGTGACGTCTGCTCACGAAAGCCCCTCTCTTTCCTGCCGTCAAGCCTGCCGAGTTTTCTACTCCATTCGCTGCATTTTCCCCTTTCTATAATTTCTGTTTTCTTCTGCTTTACATAAATTCCACTTCTCAGCGTAAAGCCTCTGTCTTGTCAGCTACTGTCCTGAACACAACTCCAATAGTTGGATGCAAGGACTCTACTCTGGACGACTCTGATGTGTGTACCGCCCACGGACTGGCTGTGCTGTCCGCTTCATCTCTTACTTTCTGCTCTGCTCAGTGATTATTTCTTCGGGTAAAACTTGTGTTGCAGAAACGTCTTTTATCCTAGTGCTTCTACGTAGGGGATTAAGTACAGCATGTGGTGAACACGTCCTGTCACCCAGATAGCGCTACCCGGGGGACTCAAATTACATCACTCCGGGAAGCAGCTTTTATACAAGTGGCTTTCTTTATGTTGTATTTAAAGTTTATTTATGTATTTTGAGAGAGGGAGGGAGGGAGCAGGGGAGGGGCAGGGAGAGAGAGGGAGAGAGAGAATCCCAAGCAGGCTCCGCAGCAGGGCTAGAACCCACAAACCCGTGAGATTATGACCCGAACACGGGTCGAAATCAAGAGTCGGACGCTTAACCGACTGAGCCACCCAGGCGCCCCAGGTCTTCTCATCCTTAAAACGGGGGTGTTTTCCCACGGATTTATATTTTCTTTAATGCAACAAAATGATGTTCTACAGCCTCTAGAGTACCAGTCTGACAGTTACTTTGTTCCTAAGGATTTGTTCATCTGACGTATATAATTTCTCGGCACACAGTTGTTCATAGCATTTCTCTGTAATCCTCTTTGTTTCTGTAAAGGCTGACAGCACTGTTCTCTCTGTCATTTCTGATTCTCACCATTTGAGTCTTCTCTCTCTCTGTCTCTCCGTCTGTCTCTCTCTCCCTGATCAATGTAGCTGAAGGATTGTCAATTTTATTGATCTTTTCAAAGAACCAGTTTTATTGGCTTTATTGACGTTTCTGTATTATTTTTCCATTCTCTGTTTAACTTATTTATGGTCTGATCTTTATCATTTCCTTCCTTCTGCTTGTCTGCCATGTCTTAAAGTGGAATATAGCAACTTACAGCTGTAAATCTCTAAGAAGCTGCATCCTGTAAGTTCTAGTATTTCGATCTTCACTTTCATTCATTTAAAAGTATCTTTTTAATTTTTAAAAATTTAAAAATTTGTTTTTGAAAAAGAGAGTGAGAGATCACAAGCAGGGAGGGGGAGAGAAAGAGGGAGACACAGAATCCGAAGCAGGCTCCAGGCTCTGAACTATCAGCACAGAGCCCGATGCAGGGCTCCAACCCACAGACCATGAGATCATGACCTGAACTGAAGTCGGACGCTCAACCTTCTGAGCCACCCTGGTGCCCCTAAAAGTATTTTATGATTTCCCTTTTGAATTCTTCTTTGACCTTTTCGTTATTCAGGAGTGTGTTGTTTAGTATCCACATATTTATGAATTCCCCCAATTTCTTTTCTGTTACTAATTTCTAATTTCATTCCCCTGTGGTCAGAGAACATACTTTGCATTTTTGTATCCATTTTAACGTACTGGCGTTTGTTTATGGCCTAGCCTATGCTCTGTCCTATTGGATGTGCCATGTGCGTTACTGAAGGACGTACATTCTGCTGTTGTTGGTTGGGGTGTCCTACAGATGTCCATTAGGTCTTGCTAGTTTACAGTACTCTTCATGTCCTTGGTGATCTTCTCACCAGTTGTTCTTTCCATTGTTGAAATTGGGATATTGAGGTCTTCAACTAATGTTATTGAATGGTCTATTTTTTTCCTTTATGTGTGTCAGCTTTTGCTTTGTCTATTTTGGTACTCAGTTATTATTTGCGTATGTGTTTATAATTGTTACATGTTCCTCATGGATTGACCTTTTTATCATTATAAAATATCCCTCTTTGTCTCTAGTAACAATTTTTGTTTTAAAGTCTACTTTATCTGATGTTAGTAAATATTAATATTTTCTTGTGGCTGCTGTTCGCATATGTTTTTCCTATCCTTTTACTTCCAGTCTAGCTGTATCTTTGACTCTAAAGTGTGTCTCCTATAATGAGTATATAGTTGAATCTCAATTTTATCCAGTCTAACAATCTTCCCCTTGATTGTATTATTTAATTCATTCACAATTGATGTTATTATTGATCCTCGTTATTCATGGATTTGGCATTTGCAACTTCAGCTACTCACTAAAATTGATCTGTAATCTCAAAGTCAGTACTCACAGTGCTTTCACAGTGTTTCATGGACGTGCATAGAGCAGCAAAACATTGGGTGTCCCCACACACAGGTTCCCAGTGGAGGTCAAACAGGTGTCTTGTGCTATTTAGTGCCACATTTTCCATGATCCTGTGCTTCTTTTGGTGATGTCACTGCTTGACATGGCCTCATTATGCAAGAAGGCTGCAATGTGCCTCATGGAGAAAATACATGTGTTAAATAAGCTTCCTTTGGGTGTGAGTTATGTTGCGATTGGAGGTGAGTTCAGAGAATCAGCAATGAATGCTAGATATTCACTGTGAAATAATAATGTATGTTGAGATATATAATATGATATATATATAGAATATGTGTATAATAAAATATATGTGTCTCTGTCCCTGGTTCTTGCTAATATTTGGTCTTTGACCCCAGTTCCTGACACAGAGCTCCTAAATGCCTTGGAACTTCCTGGGTGGTAGGAATGATTTCTGTTCTAATGAGGTGATTGACTCTGGGTTAGCTTCAGGATGGGGGCTACTCACCAGAACGACCAAGCTTTGGTTAGAAGCTTCATGCTGTAGGCTCCATTCCCATCCTCAGGAAAGGGGAGAGTGGCTAGAAACTTAGTTAATGACAGATCGTGCCTGCATGAGGAAGCCTCTGTAGAAACCCCAACGTGCAGAATTCTGAGAACTTCCAGTCTGGTGAATGTGTCCATGTGCCGAGGAGGGTGGCGCACCCCAACTCCACAGGGAGAGAAGCTCCTGTACTCGCCGCCCCCCGCCACAGGCCTCGCCTTGCGCATCCCTCCATGCGGCTGTTTATCTGAATCCTTTAAAATAACCTTTGTAACAAATCAGCAATAGAGCTCATCTATTTCCCTAGCAAAGTAATAAACCCGAGGGGGAGGTCATTGGAACCTCTGTTCTGTAGCCAAGTCAGGCAGACGTTGTGGGTAACTGGGCACCTACTACCGGTGGCTGGCCTCTGAAGTGGGGGCAGTCTCATGGCCCGCACCCTTAACCTGGGGTCTGCGCTAGCGCTGGGGAGTGTCGGAATGGAACTTAATCATGGGGCACCCACGCAGCTGGCGTCAAGAGCGTTATGTGCGGGTGAAGGGAGACGCTGTGTTTTTTCCTGGACACACATGAAACGGGGTTCTGTATTGATCGGTTGATGAAAATGAGACCAGGGGCTCACAGGAACCTGACTCTAGCCCCCCAGGAGCCAAGCGTCAACATTTGCTAATCCAGCGTGAGCGGTGATTTTCCATCACGTGACCGCCGCCCGCGGGGAGAGCCAGCCGCAGCTGGAGGGAGCACCTGCTACCACCCGTTCCTCTCCCTCTGCGTCTCACATCACCCGCCTGCGTTCCTCTCATCCTCCGTTGGCGCGTTCCTGTGCACCTAGTGAATGTTTTCTCAGGCGGCTTTTTTATTTAATGATTTTTTCACTTTAAAGAAAAGTTTTTCCTAGTGTTTGCTCTCTAGGGCTTACGCATGTTTATTTTACCTTAGCCGAATTAGCTTCTGATTTATACCAGCTCCACTCCCGTGACATAAAAACATTCTCCTTTTCATACAGGACGCTGTCCCTTCTTGTCCCTTTCGTATGGGATGCTGTCCCTTCTTGTCCCCTTTCATGGTCTTGCTGTTAACACACACTCCATCGGTCCATGTAAAAAACCCAATAATGTATTGTAATTATTACCTAATGCCTTTTATGACTTCGAAGAAGCTGAGAGAAGAAAGGAAAACAAGATGAAATGCAAGGCTTTTGCTCTCCTGGCCTTTTCATCGTTTCTGGTTCTCTTCCCATTTTCCTGTGGATCCACGTTGCCATCGGCACCCTCGCCGCGACGTGTCTGTCTGCGGGTCTTTTGTGCGTAACTTATTTAAGTGCGTTGAGCCGCCTGGATGTGTAGATTAAAGTCTTTCAATAGATTCGGTAAGTGTTAAGCCACTATTTCTTTGAGATAATAACATTTGTCCACTGAGGGCTGACTGGCAGAGCCCCCAGTCCCATCCATCAGGGGTCAGTGAGGCTTTAAACCCGGAAGCCCCTGGGCCCCAACAAGCCCCCGCCGGAGGCCTGCAGCTTAGAGTACCATGGCCGAGTGTCCACGAGGACGTGAGGGGCCACGTGGGGTGTTATGTGCTCGCTAGGTCTCGGGTGTGGAAGCAAGCATGGGGCACGAAGCGGCGAAGTAGACACGTCGCCCCTCACGGTCATTCGTATGGTGCTAGCCCACGCCTGTGACCCCGGCCCCTTCTGTGAGCCAGTCTCTGCCCCCAGGACACTTTGTCCTCACACCTGCCCCAGGACTCCCTCCCGGGAGAGCGAGTCCAATCTACGCCCACTGCAACCAGCGGCATCACCTCACACGGTGCATCCTGCCCCGTGGCCAGGCCGGCTGAGCGTCGTCAGACCTGGCTCAGAGCCCAGATTCCAGGACTGCCCCCCTCCTCGTCCCTGCCCTTGGAGACAAGGTCTGTTTACACGGGCAGTCCCCCACGGGATGGAGCCCGGGCTGTCGCTTCCAGAAAATCTCCTGATTGCTACGGTCTCCGCAAAAGCATCAAAGCATCTCTACTGTCTCTCCTCCGGGACGAACGCAGGTCAGGATGGCCTGAGGTCCACTCAAGAGCCTCACAAGCCAGCAGCTTTTGGACTGGGAAGCAGCATAGTGAGCACTCAGCAGAACACCAACCACCAACAAGGAGGGGAGCTTCACTCAGCCTGCTGCTGGGACAACACACAGCCGGGAGGTATAAAAGCCGACAGACAGCCGGAGCTCCCCACACACTCACACACACACTCACACACACACTCACACGCACTCCCTCCTGCAGCCCCACCGCCCCCGCCATGGCCGCGTCCACCCTGTCCGTCTGCTCCGGCGACCTGAGCTATGGCAGCCGCGTCTGCCTGCCCGGGGCCTCGGACTCCTGCCCCGACTCCTCCTGGCAGGTGGACGACTGCCCAGAGAGCTGCTGCGAGCCCCCGTGCTGCGCCCCGGCCCCCTGCCTGACCCTCCTGTGCGGCCCCTCCTCCCCCTACCAGGGAGACTGCTGCACCCCTGCGTGCTGCAAGCCCGTGTGCTGCACCCCTGTCTGCTGCAAGCCCGTCTGCTGCACCCCTGCGTGCTGCAAGCCCGTGTGCTGCACCCCTGTGTGCTGCAAGCCTGTCTGCTGCACCCCTGTGTGCTGCAAGCCCGTGTGCTGCACCCCTGTCTGCTGCAAGCCCGTCTGCTGCACCACTGTATGCTGCAAGCCCGTCTGCTGCACCCCTGTGTGCTGCGAGGACTCCCCCTGCTCAGCCCCCTCCTGCTGCCAGCCCAGCCCCTGCTGCAGACCCTCCTCCTGCGTGTCCCTGCTCTGCCGCCCCGTGTGCAGGCCCGCCTGCTGCGCCCCTGTCTGCTGCAAGCCCGTCTGCTGCACCCCTGTGTGCTGCGAGGACTCCCCCTGCTCAGTCCCCTCCTGCTGCCAGCCCAGCCCCTGCTGCAGACCCTCCTCCTGCGTGTCCCTGCTCTGCCGCCCCGTGTGCCCCCGCCCTGCCTGCTGTGTGCTCGCCTCGGGCCAGTCCTGCTGCTGATGGGCACGTCCCCCCACTGCTACTAGGACTCCCACCCCAAGTATTCGGAGCCTCGAGCCCAGTCTGGGGTCTCCTTCTGCCCCCAGGTGCCCACCGCAGCAGACAAGGCTGAGCCCTCACTGTCGGGCTGGCTCCCTGGGGCAGCCGCAGCTTCCCGAGGGCCCTGTGTGTCACCCGGTGTCCTCCTCTCTATCATAGCCGGATTGAGGTCACTTTGTCCTGTCCTACGTGAGCGACCTATCTGTTAACCAATAAAGTCACCGTCAGCCCCTCCGAAGGCCTCGAATGCGCGTCTCGGCCAGCAGGAAGGGCTGCGATGTTGCACGCGGGCGGGGCTGCTCTGAGAGGCCTGGAGCCGCGTCTGTCACAACAGCACCGGCGGGCAGGGCGGCCACCCGCACCCCCTGCTGGGCCTCCTGCGCTGGCTGTCCCCCCGCAGCCCCACAAGCCGGCCCACCTGGGAGGCCCCTAGAGCCCTTCACCAGTGAGGGACAGAGGGCCATGTGTCAGGCCCTGAGCCTTTGCCAGGGACAAAGGAGGCCCGGTTAATAGAGCTTCCGCCTTGGGGGCATGCGTGGTGCCAGCCACTCTCCGGTGGCCCTCGGCACAGGGGCGAGCGCGTCCCTCTGTGTGAAAATGCCGGGAGCATGAGTGCTGTGCGCGGTGATGACGGGAGCCCGTGTCGGTCAGGGTGCTCCAGAGACACAGCCAATAGGATGTGTGCGTAAACATGTGGCGGTTTTGAGGCATGGGTTCACGTGAGTGCGGGGGCCGGCAAGTCCAAAATCTGCAGGGCAGGCTTCCCAGGGATGAGCTGATGTTGGAGCTTGAGCCCAGAGATGGTCTGCTGATAGACTCCGGCTACCTCTTGGGGGACCTCTGTCTGTGCTCCGAGTCCTTCAACTGATTGGGTGAGGCCCACCCACCATATGGCAGATAATCTGCTTCACTCAGAGCCGACCGATGTAAATACCAGTCTGGGCCTTCACGGCAATGTTTGTATGTGTTTGACCAAACAACTGAGCATGATGGCCTGGCCAAGACGACGCATAAAATCAACCATCTCCCCGGACCAACAGCCCAGGGTCTGGCGTACTGAAAATGGTGGGTCTCATTGGGCTGTCCCCTCAGGATTTCAAGTGTTCAGGCAGGTCACCTTGGAAGAAACGGGGAGGAGGGATTCCCACCGGCCCTACAGGCACGGTGCCCAGCAGGCACGTGCCCTGGGCCACGGATGATCCCCAGTGAGGAAGGGCCACGTCTGGGAGGCCTCACAAGCCCTCGGGCCGCATTCGAGGGAAACCATGCCTGGCAACATTGTGATGTACCAACTTGCGGTCAGAAGGAAGCAGGTGTCCCTTGGGGAGCGTTTCCTGGCACAAAACATTGTGACTCCTGGATGGCTGGCCGGCCAGTCACCCGGAATCCCTGTGGATGCCAACGTGCCCCCCCACTGTGGTGCAGGGTGTGTCCTGTCCCTCGTCCCCGGTCCCCAAGTCGCTCGGTGAACAGCCACACCCACCCACCCAGCAGCCTGGCCTCTCCCTGGGCGCCGCCCCTCCCCTCCTCTGCCCCATCTCACTGAGTTTCAGCTTCTGGCCCCCACCCCACCCTCCCTGCCAGGACGGCCCGGGCGCCCGGCCCCGTCCTGCTTCTCCCTGAAGACCCCTCCTCCCCTTCTTCCTCTGCCCTCCCCGGCGGGCGCCTGCCGTTGACTTGTGGTCCCTTCGACCCCCGGAACCGCTCACTCCCGAGTCCCAGTCGGCCAGACTGGCACGTGCCCTGGGGGCCGAAAGCGACTCTGGGTTCTGCTAAGTGCTGCGGATCAGAGCAGGGGTGCTTCCCTGGGCTCTGACCCGGGATGAGAAGAGAGGAGTGGCATCTTTAGTCTCACCAACCTGTACCCGACATCCAGCGCGTCAAGTGGTTGTGAACAGCCAGCAGCCCCGAGTGGGTCAGCAGGGCCCGAGCCTTTGCGGCCGTGGACATCAGGTGTGCGGGCCTCACGGGGACAGCTGGCCCCACACTCACGGATGGCCGGGCGGCCGGCACCCACCCCGCAGGACATCACCTGGGGCTCACTGGAGGAGTGTGCTAAATCACTCGCTTGTTTTCAAGTTTCAGCGTGCCTTCCTGTAATCGGTGCCCTTTGATTTCCGTCAGGGTTTTTCTTTCTTCATTTAGAACCAGCTGACGCCTTGTCAAGCTGGCGGGGAGCGGGGGCAGGCACAGAAAGGGTCGGGGCGCCCGGCACCCTCTGGCCGCGAGCAGCTCTCTGTCTGTGGCTCTGACCACCAGCAGGACGGTGGTCAGCCCCGCTCGCCCACGGGTTCCCGGAGGTGAGGCACAGCCCCCGTGACGCCCCGACTCTCAGGAAGGATCGTGTGTGTCCCCCTGTCGTTTGTGGACCCTTAATTCTCGTGGGGCCCTTCCCTGTCAGCCACGGTGTCTTTTCATCTGTCCCTCGTGGTTTTCACGGCAGGTGTGTGTGACCTGACCGGAGAGTCGGAGGGCCCCCGAGGGAGGGCGGGCGGCAGGGAGAGCTGCCCAGTGAGCCCCCGACGTGCAGGAGGCGGGCGGTCCCCACTCCGGGTCAGCGGCACCTCAGCGGGAGGCGGGAGGCAGCTGAGTGCGGCACACGGCCAAGCACTCCTCAAGGCCCTTGGGTCATGATGGTACCACCACCTTTCTGGGTTTTGGTATGACGAACCGTTTCGAGAGTTTTGTTGTCTAATAAAAAATAGTAGATGAAATGTACTTTGGGTGTTTTTTTTTTTAGTTTATTTATCTTAGAGAGAGAGAGAGAGAACATGAGTGGGGGAAGGGCAGAGAAAGGCAGAGAGAGAGAGAGAATCCCAAGCAGGCTCTGAGCTGTCACCGCAGAGCCCGACTCGGGGCTCAGACCCACAACCCGTGAGCTCATGACCTGAACCGAAGTCGAGAGTTGGACGCTTAACTGACTGAGCCCCCCAGGCGCCCTGCCCTGAAAGATGAGATGTCCTTCGAAACCGACGGCTGAGCCCTGCCTGCTGTCATTTTCTTTTTGTTTCTGCTGCTTCTTGTCTTTAAAATACCCACCATGGATGTTTTTCTTCTACTTTCCCTGCTGTTTTGAAAGACACACATCCTGTTTTCAGTCACTCTAGTGAATGTCTAAGTCTCCCTTCATATTTGTGTTTCAACTGGTCAAGTCACGAATCAATGATACGGCGTGAGAAATTCCTCCTTGAGACGGAATTGGGTGTTTCTCCCACCATCTGGCCGCGCCCCACGCCTTTCAGCTTTCTGGGATCATCTGAAGGGCCACCGTCTGACAGAAACATGGTACGAGCCACATATGTATTACAGCCGTCCCAGCAGCCGCATTTAAAAGTGAAAAAGAGGGGGCGCCTGGGGGGCTCAGTCGGTTAAGCGTCCGACTTTGGCTCAGGTCATGATCTCACGGTCCATGAGTTTGAGCCCCGCGTCGGGCTGTGTGCTGACAGCTCGGAGCCTGGAGCCTGCTTCCGATCTGTGTCTCCCTCTCTCTCTGCCCCTCCCCCGTTCATGCTCTGTCTCTCCGTGTCTCAAAATAAACATTAAAAAAAATAAACTTGTAAAAACTCAGCAGTATGTGTGCAGGGTTGACTCAAAGTGCGTGATGCTCTTGAAACCCACAAGGTCCTCCAGCCCACATGCACACGTCTTGTCCATTCAGCTCCGGGCAGCACACCCTCTGTTACTTCTTTGACTGTTTTTTTTTTTTAAGTTTTTTTGTAACGTTTATTTATTTTTGAGAGACAGAGAGAGAGAGCAGGAGCAGGAGAGGGGTGCAGAGAGGGCGGGGGGACACAGAATCCGAAGCAGGCTCCAGGCTCTGAGCTGTCAGCACAGAGCCTGATGCGGGGCTCAAACTCACAAGCCAAGAGATCATGACTTGACCTAAGTTGGACGCTTAACCGACTGAGCCACCCAGGCGCCCCCCAACCCTTTTTTTAATTTCTTTGAATGTTGTTTTGTTTTGATCTTAGCTGCTCCTCTCCCTCTCTGGCCACTGGGTTATCGCGTTTGGTCTCGGCTGAACACCCCGTCCGTGCGTTACATGCTGTCTGACCACATCTGTGGGTGTTTTCTTGTGTTTTTGGGGGTACCACCAGCATTTGTCCTTCCGACTGCTGACATGATTGCTCTTTCCTGCCTCTGTTGTGAGTCTTTAATCCAGCTGCTTGGTGTTCAATTTCCTTGAACACTTGCCGTCTTCCGCCATTTTGTTAGGAATGAGGAAGTCCCGGTTAGAGCGTAGATCCCGTATGCGCTGGCTTCAGTCCCGCTTCAGCCACGTTGGGCTGCGTGACCTTGAGTAGGTTGCTTAACCTCTCTGTGCCCAGGCTCCCTCCTCTGTTCATTCGCAGTATGGAATGACGTGTCACTTAGTTGATGTGAAAATTAAGTGGGTTACCAGATGTGAAATGCTCAGAGCCCCCACTGACTCAGAAAATGGTAGCTAACGTCACCAACATCGCCATTAGTGCTATTTTGAGGGTCTTCTCCTAGGACGTTGAATTCCCGCCCCCCCCCCCCCCCCTCACCTGCACACGATGACTTTCTGTTCTGGGTTCACTGGGACCATACCTTCTTGCATCCCACGTTGCCTGACGTCTTCTTTTGAGCGTTGCCGTGGATCCACGAGTGTCCATCACTCTCACGCAGTCTTCAGGAGATGTGCTCTCTCTGTCCACACTGTGTGCTCTGGGGCATCGTCCTGGGGTGGGGGGGTGCTGTGCTCAGCCGTGGGCGTGGAGGGAACGGGCACCTGCTGAAGGCCACCTGTGCGTGAGTGGAATGTCGATGGAAACTGAATGGCCAAGCAGCGTACTGGTCCTGCGCCCTGGGACCCCCACGGTTGCATCTCAGCCCCTCCACGAACCCAGACCCGTCGTGGAGTTTCACAGCGTCCCACTCTAGTCCCTTAATGCTCCTTGCAGAGAGAGAAGGAAGGGAGAGGCAAAGAAGGTACTGGTAGAGAAGCTGCCGATCGCTGACACGGACAATGAGGGGAGCGGCCTCACTGGAGGCCCCCCGGACCCCCCGGGAAGTGTGATAAGGGGACATCATGAGCCACGTGACGTGCGTGGATTCGACAACCCCAGTGAAATGGACAAGAACGTACTTCTCCACTCAAGAGGAAATACATAACCCGAACAGCCCCATTCTATTAAAGACATTGGATGTGTCCGTGAGAACCTTCCCGCAGCCCGCCCGTCCTTCAGCAGGCGAACCGTAAAGCGGCACAGAACATCGGACCACAGAACCGTGCCTGCGTCTCAAAGGAGCCAAGTACGAGAAAACCTCCGACAGTGATTCCCCTTCGGCAACGGCCTCGGTACAGCCAAGGAGTAGAGGTGGAGAGGCGGGCGTGCGCGGCCAGGGAGGCATGTGCTGGGTGTAGCCGTCAGGGGCACCGGAGGGGGCCTCTGGTCGCGCTCACACTGACCGCGGTGGCCGTATGATCCACAAATACGAACACTGCAGAGAGGCACATGCATGCCCACACAGAGACACATGCACACGGAGATGCACACACACACACACACACACACACACACGCACAGACCGATGTGGGTAAATGTGGTGGGATCTTGGGTGGCCGATCTCTTGGTTGTGACTGGTGCTAACGTTACACAAGTGGCCATCACTGAGGGAAATGCGTAAAGGGCGACAGGAGCTCCCAGTATAATTTTTTATAACTTCTGGTGAATCTATAATTTAAACAGATCCACGTAGAAACCCCCAGACCCACGTGGCTTCACTGCTGGGTTCTATCAGGGGGACACCGACGCCAGGGCAGGATCCTGCAGACCCGCCGTCCGCCTCCTGGCTGACACAAGACGCTGTCCCCTGCTGTTGCCCCGTCACCCCTCGAGCTTACACCAGGGCACTGCCCAGATCCCCGTCAATGCCACGGATTCGCCAAAATCTCTGAGAGTTGTCCTGTGCTGTCATCACTGCTTCCGTGACACCCACACCGCCTCCCCCATGGGAGCACCGCGCACCCATGGGCGTAAGAGACAGACCCGCCCCGGCTGCCTGCCTCCCTCCTGGGGCTGCTGTCTGTGTGCTGGGACCCTCGCGCCCCGCGGCCACACCCCCGCACCTCAGCCGCGGGTGTGCATGTGACAGACCAACGACCCCAGGCTCCCGGTGGCACCAGGTGCCTGCGACGCTGCCCTCTGCTCCCGCCCAGCACGTGGCCCCCCCCCCCCCCCCCCCCCCGGGACCTGATGTCCTCCTGGGCCCCCTGGGGCAGTGGGAGCAGGTCTGCACCTTTCTCCCACAAACCCGCGGAACCCGGTGCAGCCACAGGCAGCCCCATGGGGGGCCGTCACGGCCGTCTGCCACAGGGAGGCACGGACACCCTTCCCTGACTCCCCACAGGGACCCCGGCTTCCCCGAGGGCCAGACCCGGTCAGGCGGTCATCAGAACTTCCCGGGCAACTGACTCATCTGATGTGGCTTCCCTGACCTGGCACCACACCAACAAGGAAGGGGGTGAGGCTCCTGTGGGGACAACACAAGCCCGGGGCAGATATAAAAGCCATGGCGTCCCAGGGTACCCGGCACACATACGCACTCACATACACACCCACACCCACACCCACTCCCTCCTGCAGCCCCACCGCCCCCGCCATGGCCGCGTCCACCCTGTCCGTCTGCTCCAGCGACCTGAGCTATGGCAGCCGCGTCTGCCTGCCCGGGGCCTCGGACTCCTGCCCCGACTCCTCCTGGCAGGTGGACGACTGCCCAGAGAGCTGCTGCGAGCCCCCGTGCTGCGCCCCGGCCCCCTGCCTGACCCTCCTGTGCGGCCCCTCCTCCCCCTGCCAGGGAGACTGCTGCACCCCTGCGTGCTGCAAGCCCGTCTGCTGCACCCCTGTGTGCTGCAAGCCCGTCTGCTGCACCCCTGTGTGCTGCAAGCCCATCTGCTGCAGCGCTGTCTGCTGTGAGGACTCCCCCTGCACAACCTCTTCATGCTGCCAGCCGTCCTGTTGCACCTCCTCCCCCTGCCAGCAAGACTGCTGCAAGCCCGTCTGCTGCACCCCTGTGTGCTGCGAGGACTCCCCCTGCTCAGTCCCCTCCTGTTGCCAGCCCAGCCCCTGCTGCAGACCCTCCTCCAGTGTATCCCTGCTCTGCCGCCCCGTGTGCAGGCCCGCCTGCTGCGCCCCTGTCTGCTGCAAACCCGTCTGCTGCACACCTGTGTGCTGCGAGGACTCCCCCTGCTCAGTCCCCTCCTGCTGCCAGCCCAGCCCCTGCTGCAGACCCTCCTCCAGTGTATCCCTGCTCTGCCGCCCCGTGTGCAGGCCCGCCTGCTGCACCCCTGTCTGCTGCAAACCCGTCTGCTGCACCCCTGTGTGCTGCGAGGACTCCCCCTGCTCAGCCCCCTCCTGCTGCCAGCCCAGCCCCTGCTGCAGACCCTCCTCCTGCGTGTCCCTGCTCTGCCGCCCCATGTGCAGGCCCGTCTGCTGCACCCCTGTCTGCTGCAAGTCTGTCTGCTGCACCCCTGTGTGCTGCAAGCCCGTGTGCTGCACCCCTGTGTGCTGCGAGGACTCCCCCTGCTCAGGCCCCTCCTGCTGCCAGCCCAGCCCCTGCTGCAGACCCTCCTCCAGTGTATCCCTGCTCTGCCGCCCCGTGTGCCCCCGCCCCGCCTGCTGCGCCCCTGCCTCCTCCTGCTGCCGCCCGGCCTCCTGCGTGTCCCTGCTCTGCCGCCCCGCGTGCCCCCGCCCTGCCTGCTGCGGCCCCGCCTCAGGCCAGTGCTGCTGCTGATGGGCACCTCCCCCCGGGGCCAGCCGGGCTCAGGTCCCACCTGGTGACTGTGGTCCTTCCGGCCACCCATCAGGCCTGACCTTGACCTCCTGCCTCCCAGGAATGCTGACCCCGCGGCTTCCTGGGGCTTCTGCTCCCAGGAGGCACCTGCACCTGTTCTGGGTCACCTGTCCTTCTTGCCCCCTTTCTCTGCTTGGGTCACTTGGCTTTGACTCCTAACCTGTCAGCACCTCTTCAGGAAGCCCAATAAACTCACTTCACCGGCCGATTTGTTTCCTTTCATCTGACCCTCATGGGGGTGCGGGGACCCCAGGGTTTTGCCCAGACACGGTCTCCTCCAGCCACGAACATTTCTAGGAACGAGGGACTGAGCAGTCCCAGAGGCGGGCCTACCTCGTGTGGGCAGGGCCACGGGTGGGACTCACGCCCTGGCCCAGGAAGCTCCGTGCCTGTGGGCCCAGTGCCCAGGGCTTCCCAGGCTGGTCACCTGCACACGGGTCGTGGTCTGGGGATTCTCAGCCCCTGGCCCGTTTCCACCCACAGCCCCATCCGGGCAAACGGCCCCAGACAAGCGGGTCTGGGGGCTCCAGGGAGTTCTCCCATAGGGAGAACATCCTCTGTGGGCCTGGGGTCATCCTGGGTTCCTCCCCCGGGCTCTACCCATTTAGCAGAAAGGTGATGGAGCGGGGGAGGCAGTGCTCCAGCCAAGGTGGGGTAACAGGGACGGGATTCCTTCCCACCTGGGCCAACTCTGAAAGCTGACAAGATCATGAAGCCAGGGTGTCAGATCCCGGGCCCAAGACGCGCAGAACCAGTGCACTTGTGAAGGAGATAAGCAAGGTTCCTGTCACTGCTGGTGCCCTCACCACCTGGACAGGATCTCCAGCCCCCGTGCAGGAGGGCGAACCCCACGGAACTCCAAGGACCCCGAGTTCCATAGACGGCCTTGGGAAAAGCCCGGGCAGACAGTGTTGGGGTCAGAGAGCTGGAGAAGAGGCCCCGTCCCAGCGGTCTCCCCACCTGAGACCCTCTGTGCGCTGCCGTGTCCCCTCCCCGGCCCTGGTCCCCGTGCTTCTGCTTTCTGTCTCTGAAGCTCCTCACGTAAGCGGAATCACATTTCACTCGGCCCAGTGTCCTCAGGCCTCATCCGTGTTCTAGTCCGACTTGCTTCCCTTTACGGCTGAATAACGTTCCACGGTATGGACGGGCCACATCTGCTCATCCATCCATCTGCTGAGGGCACCGGGGTCACTGTGAACATGTATGTCCAAGCATCTCTTCGAATCCCTACTTGCAGTTCTTCTGAGCATATTCCCAGTATAATCACCAGACCATAGAGTAAGTCCGTTGCTACTCCTTCAAGAACCACCACACAAGCTTCCACGGTAGCTGGGCCTTTTCTCACTCCTACTAACGACACGCGAGGGCTTCGGTTTGTCCACGTCCTCATCAACACTTGTTATTTTCTCCTTGTCACGTATGTAGATTACGTGTTATCTCCTCCTTGTGTTTCTATTTGCGTGAATATTCTATATGATATATGTGGTTAATTCCTTGTATTTACATTTATATAAATATTATGTTATATATTATGTATATATGTTTACCCTAATGGACGTAAGGTGGCTTCTCATTGTAGTTTTGATTTGTGTTTCTCTAGTGATTAGTAACGTGGAGCCTCTTTCACATGCTTGTAGGTCACGTAATTTGTACTTCTTCTTTGGCAAAATGTCTATTCAAGTCCTTTGCTCATTTTGGAATTGGGTTGTTTTGTTTTTTGTTGTTGAGTTTTGGGAATTCTCCACACGTGTTATATATAATTTCTTATCACATGATTTTCAAATATTTTCTCTTATTGTATTTAGGTTACCTTTTCTTCTCCATTGGTATTGCCTTCTGATGCAAAATATTTACAATTTTTGTGAAGGCCACTTTTTGTATTTTTCGTATGTTGCCTGTGCCTCTGGTATCACATCCAGGAAATCACCGCGAAATCCAATGTTGCAAAGCTTTTGCCCTGTGTTTTCTTCTAAGAGTTTTATAGTTTTAGGTCTTCCTTTTAGGTCATGGGTCTATTTTGAGTTCATTTTTGTGTATGGTGTAAGGTAAGAGTCCACTTACTTTCTTTTCCCTGGGGATAGTCCGTTTTCCCTGCACCACTTGCTGAAGAGACTGTCATTTCTCCATTGAATGGACTCGGTGCTCTTTCAAAAATGATTTCACCTAATATGTTTATTTCTGGACTCTATTCCATTGGTCTGTATGTCTGTTTTTATGCCAGTATCACCCTGTGTTCATTATTGTAGCTTTGTAGTGGTTTTTTTTTTTCATATAATTTATTGTCAAGTTAGCTAACATACAGCACGTACAGGGTGCTCTTGGCTTTGGGAGTAGATTCCCATGATTCATCGCTTACATACGACACCCAGTGCTCATCCCAACAAGTGCCCTGCTCAGTGCCCATCACCCGTTCCCCTCCCCCATCAACCCTCAGTTTGTTCTCTGTATTTAAGAGTCTCTTATGGTATATGTTACAAGACGTAACAAGACGTATAGATTTGTAGTTTTGAAATCAAGGAGTGGGAGTCCTCTAGCTTTGTTTTTTTTTTTTTTTTTCAGGATTGTTTTGGCTATGCAGGATCCCTTGATTCCACATGAGTTTAAGGATGGGGTTTTAGGTTTCAGTAAAACACCTCACTGAGATTTCAGTAGTGATTGCGTTACATCTGTAGATTGCTTGAGATGACAGTGATATCGTAACGATATTGAGTGTTCCAATCCTTGAACATGGAATGCCTTTCCATTTATTTGTCTTCCTTACTGTGTTTCAGCAATGTTTTGTAGTTTTCGTTGGACAGCTCTTTCGCCTCCATGGTTGTTAATTCATTTTACTTTATTCTTTTTTGATGCAATTGTAAATGGAATTGTTTTGTAAATTCCTTTTGGGGTTGTTCATTAGCAATGTATGGAAACGCAACTGAATTTTGACTTTGTATCCTGCTGTCTTTCTGAATTCATTTGCTAGTGCTAACGGGTCCTTAGGGTTTTCCACAAATAAGATCACAGCGTCTGTGAACAGAGATGATTTTACTTCTTCCCTTCCAATTTGGGCTACTGTATTTTATTCTCTATTCTCCTAGAACTTCCAGTCTTGTGGTGAATAGAGGCAGTGAAAGTGGGCATCTCTGTCTGTCCTGATCTTACAGGAAAAGCTCTCAGTGTTGAGTGTACTCTCACTGTTGAGTATGATGTTTGTTGTGGGATTTTCACATATATATTTTATTTTGTTGAGGTAGTTCCTTCTACTCCTAATTTGTTCAGTGTTTTATCGTGAGAGGGTGCTGAACTTTTTCAAATGCTTTTTCCGCATCAATTGAGATGATCATGTACTTTTTTCTTTATTCTGGTAATGTTGGCTATTATATCGACTGGTTTTCATATGTGGAACCACCCTTAAATTCGAGAAATAGGTCCTCCTTGGTTGTGGTGTATAATTCCTTTACTCTGCTGCTGAATTCAATTTGCTAGTGTTTTATTGAAGATTTTTGCATCAATGCTCATAAGGAATATTGTTTTGTAGTCTTCTGTTCCTGTAGTGTCTTTGCCTGGCTTTGTTGTCACAGGATTATAAATCTCATAAGATGAGTTGGGGAGTGTTCCCTCCTGTTTAACTTTTTTAAAGTTTATAGTGAACTAGGAATGATTGAACAAACTCTGAACCTGATATAAGGCATCTGTGAAAAACTTACAGCTAACATCATACTTAATTGTAAAAGACTGAATGCTTTCTGCTAAAGATGAGGAAGAAGATACAGATGTCCTCTCTCACTGTTCCTGTTCAACATCACACTGAAGCCTTACCTGTGCGACAAGCAAGGAAAAGAAATAAAACGCATACATATTGAAAATGAAGAAATGCAGTTGTCTCCATTCCCAGAGGACATGATCATCCACATAGAAAACCCCCAAGAATATACAAAAAACTCCTAGAAATATAAGAGAGTTTGGCAAAGTTGAAGTATGTAAGCCTAAAATAATAAAAATTAATTCATTTATTTTTTTATTAAAAAATTTTTTTGACGCTTATTTATTTTTGAGAGACAGAGCACAAGCAGGGGAGTTTCAGAGAGAGGAAGAGACAGAATCTGAAGCAGGCTCCAGGCTCTGAGCTGTCAGCACAGACCCCGACGTGGGGCTGAACTCACAAACTGCGAGATCATGACCTGAACCAAAGTTGGATGCTTAATTGATTGAGACACCAGGTGCCCCCAAATTAATTCATTTCTTTTTTTTTTAATTTTTTAAAATGTTTTGCTTATTTTTGAGAGAGAGACAGAGTGTGAGCAGGGGAGGGGCAGACAGAGAGGGAGACACAGAATCTGAAGAAGCCGGATACGGGGCTGGAACTCACAAACCACAAGATCACGACCTGAGCTGAAGTCGGATGCTCAACCGACTGAGCCACCCAGGAGCCCCAATTCATTTGTAGATAATAGCAATAAAGAATTGAAACTGAAAATTTTTGTTTAAAAGTTTGATTTACAACAGAGTGAAAAATGAAAGCTTAGGTATAAATCTCACAGAATGTGTGCATGAGAATGATAAAAAATACTGATGGGAGTAATTTAACAAGACGTAAATAAACGGAGAGCTCGAGTATGTTCTAGGTTACGGTCGAGTAATTGTCGTGACGTCACTTACCTGCAGACTGATCCACAGGTTCAAGGCAATCCCAGCAAGAGATTTTTGTCAATGTGAACAAGCTAATTCTAAAATTATTTGGAAAGGCAAAGAAGCTCCAATACCCAAACCATGTGAAGATGATGAACAGAGTTGGTGGACTTCACTACCTGATTCCAGATCTGCTTTAAAACTATAGTAATCAAGACAATGTGATGTCGGCAAAGGGACAGAACTGTGCAGATTAATGAAACAGGATAGACACACACACCCACACGAAAACAGGCAACTGATTTCTGACACATCAGTGACACAGTGTGTTTGGAACATCTAGATGACCATATGCAAAAAAAAAAAAAAAAAAAAAGTGAATCTTGACCCATACCTTACACTTAGTGTAAAAATGTAATCAAAATTGATCTTAGGCCTAAATGTAAAATGTGAACGTTTTAAACTTGCAGAAGAAAACACAGGAGAACATTGTGACCGTGTGTTGGGCAGAGTTCTTAGGTTTAATACCAAAGGCATGGTCTGAAAAAGAAGAAAATTGATAAATTGGACTTTACCCATATTAACTCTGATTGCTCCTCAAAAAAGCCGGTAAGAGATACACAACATACAGATCCGTGTCCATCGACCGTGTGCGTGATCAGTAGGGCTTCCGGTCAACAGCATGCAAGAAACAGTTAAGGTCTTGGGGAGTCAAAGTTATACACAAATGTTTGACGGTAACTCCCGTGTTAGCCGGGGGTCCACCGTATGCATCCGCAGTGCGTAAAGGACTCTCAAAATTCAATGTCAAGAAAACCTACAAAAGGGAGGGGCCTGAACCCTTGCAGAAATACCAAAAAGACGCATGGATGGCAAATACGTGAAACGATGCTCAACACCGTTAGTCATCAGGGCAATGCAGAGGCAAATACAGGAAGATACCCCTGCTCGCCGATTAGAATGGCTACTGGTTAACAGAAAGCCGGCAGCCTCAAGTGCTGGCAATGACACACGGCGACTAGAGCTCTCCATGCTGTTGGGGAGGGAGGGAACGCAAAAAGGCACAGCCACTGTGCAAAACAGTTTGGCTGCTATTTATTTATTTATGTAGAGAGCATGTGCACAAGCAGGGGAGGGGCAGAGAGAGAGGGAGGGAGAGAATCCCAAGCAGGCTCGGTGCTATCAGCACAGGGTCCGATGCAGGGCTTGGAGCCACGAACTGTGAGATCATGACCCGAGCCGAGATCGAGAGATGCGTAACCACCCAGATGCCCTGTAGTTTGGTGGTTTTTTATCACGTTAAAGAGGCTCTTGCCCTGTGACCCAGCGACGCCACTCCTAGGTGCTTACCCTGGAGAAATAAAAACTCACTGCATTGCAAAAACCTGCACACGATGTTTGTGGCAGCATGTTCATAACCCTCAAAAGCAGGAAGCAATGAAAATGTCCTTCACCCGGAGCGCCTGGGTGGCTCAGTCGGTTAAGCGGCTGACTTCGGCTCAGGTCATGATCTCGCGGTCCATGAGTTCGAGCCCCGCGTCGGGCTCTGTGCTGACAGCTCAGAGCCTGGAGCCTGTTTCAGATTCTGTGTCTCCCTCTCTCTGACCCTTCCCCGTTCATGTTCTGTCTCTCCCTGTCTCAAAAATAAATAAAACGTTAAAAATTTTTTTTTTTAAAAAGAAGAAAAAAAAAGAAAATGTCCTTCACCCGTCGACGGAATAATCAAGTTGTGGTACGTCCATACAGTGGAGTCCACTCAGCAGTAAAGAGAGGAGAACTGTCAGTTCACGACATGCGTGAAGCCCGGTGCATTCTGCTAAATGGAAGAAGCCAGACCCGAAAGGCTGCATACTGTATGCATAGGCCATTCTAGAAGAGACACAACTGTAGTGACTGAGAGTCAGTGGTGGCAGGGGTTTGGGATGGGGAACACAAGGGGCTTCCGCATGGTGCCGCCACAGAACGAGTGAAACGTAGAGGGACGCGGGGTGGGACAGCGAACAGTTGCCCTATAGATTCTCTAAGGCCAAGCGGCCAAAATTCTTACCCCTGAAGACGTCGAGGACTGCAATCTGCTCTTTGCTGATTTTTTTTTTTTTTTGTTCTTGATTATTATGTTCTGCTTCTCTTTGTTTCTGCACCGAGTTTTGCTGGCCCACGGAGTCCCGTCTGCATTCAGAGACGGTGTGTGAGTGGCAGGGTCTCGGAGCAGCCGCGAACCTTCCCGTCCCGTGCACCAGAGGGCTCAGTGCTGCCGCGTAATCGATCCCATCTCCCTCCAGCTTTGCAGCTGTGGTTCCAGGTCTTTAGGCATCTCGGTTCGCTGAGTTGCTTCCAATCACTTCTGATCTCTCTGGAAGCTTCCAGGATGCTTCTTTAGGTTTGGTGTAAGACAACTCACCAGTGTGTCCCGACGTGCAGCATTCTCTGTGTATCTCATCCCACGTTTGGTCAGATTCCACCTCCGAAGACCACATCTCCCCCTGTCTGAGAAATGTTGCCTTTTGTCAAGGGGTCTTCCTGGAAAGCTTCATCTGATGAACGTTGGCTGCTGTGCACATCGTTTCTCTTAGGTTTTGCGCAGTCCGTCTCTGTCGTTCTGCACTGAGACACTCTGTCCCCTTCCCATTCGCTCCCGACTGCCTGGCCTCCACTCAGCACTCGGTGTGCGGACGTCCTGCAGCCGATGGGCAGACCTGTCCCGGCGTTCCGGTCCTTCTGCTCGCTGAGACCCGGGGATGCACGGTGCTCACCTGGACTGCCGCAAACCCCCGGGCATCAGGGCGCACACCGGGCAGTGAGCAGGCTGCAGGCCCGCAGGGCTCCAGGACTCTAGAGTTTCCCTGTGGTGTTTGCTTAGAGAACCAAAAGTAGTCAGGGGCCAACCCAGTCCTTAACCATGACAGGCATTGTCCAAGCAGCAAACTCTTTAGTGTAAATAAACCAGAGTAATAAACACTCTCAGGGCTCAGTCAAAACACCAACAAGGAAAGGGAAGTCTTGGTGACAACACGCAGCCGGGAGGTATAAAAGCCGACAGACAGCCGGAGCTCCTCACACACACACACACACACACACACACACCGCCTCCTGCAGCCCCACCGCCCCTGCCATGGCCGCGTCCACCCTGTCCGTCTGCTCCAGCGACCTGAGCTATGGCAGCCGCGTCTGCCTGCCCGGGGCCTCGGACTCCTGCCCCGACTCCTCCTGGCAGGTGGACGACTGCCCAGAGAGCTGCTGCGAGCCCCCGTGCTGCGCCCCGGCCCCCTGCCTGACCCTCCTGTGCGGCCCCTCCTCCCCCTGCCAGGGAGACTGCTGCACCCCTGCGTGCTGCAAGCCCGTCTGCTGCACCCCTGTGTGCTGCAAGCCCGTCTGCTGCACCCCTGTGTGCTGCAAGCCCGTGTGCTGCACCCCTGTCTGCTGTGAGGACTCCCCCTGCACAACCTCTTCATGCTGCCAGCCGTCCTGTTGCACCTCCTCCCCCTGCCAGGAAGACTGCTGCACCCCTGTGTGCTGCAAGCCTGTCCGCTGCACCCCTGTCTGCTGCAAGCCCGTCTGCTGCACCCCTGTCTGCTGCAAGCCCGTGTGCTGCACCCCTGTGTGCTGCGAGGACTCCCCCTGCTCAGCCCCCTCCTGCTGCCAGCCCAGCCCCTGCTGCAGACCCTCCTCCTGCATGTCCCTGCTCTGCCGCCCCGTGTGCAGGCCCGCCTGCTGCACCCCTGTCTGCTGCAAGCCCGTGTGCTGCACCCCTGTGTGCTGTAAGCCCGTCTGCTGCACCCCTGTCTGCTGCGAGGACTCCCCCTGCTCAGGCCCCTCCTGCTGCCAGCCCAGCCCCTGCTGCAGACCCTCCTCCAGTGTATCCCTGCTCTGCCGCCCCGTGTGCCCCCGCCCCGCCTGCTGCGCCCCTGCCTCCTCCTGCTGCCGCCCGGCCTCCTGCGTGTCCCTGCTCTGTCGCCCCGCGTGCCCCCGCCCTGCCTGCTGCGGCCCCGCCTCAGGCCAGTCCTGCTGCTGATGGGCACGTCCCCCCAGGGCCAGCCGGGCTCAGGTCCCACCTGGTGACTGTGGTCCTCCCGGCCACCCCTCAGTCAGTCCTGACCTGTGTTAGGTGGCTGCCCCCACCCAGGACGGGGTCCCCCATGTGTCCACTCTCCTGACCTGACCTTGACCTCCTCCCAGGAATGCTGACCCCGTGGCTTCCTGGGGCTTCTGCTCCCAGGAGACACCTGCACCTGTTCTGGGTCACCTGTCCTTCTTGCCCCCTTTCTCTGCTTGGGTCACTTGGCTTTGACTCCTAACCTGTCAGCACCTCTTCAGGAAGCCCAATAAACTCACTTCACCGGCCGATTTGTTTCCTTTCATCTGACCCTCATGGGGGTGCGGGGACCCCAGGGTTTTGCCCAGACACGGTCTCCTCCAGCCACGAACATTTCTAGGAACGAGGGACTGAGCAGTCCCAGAGGCGGGCCTACCTCGTGTGGGCAGGGCCACGGGTGGGACTCACGCCCTGGCCCAGGAAGCTCCGTGCCGCTGGGCCCAGTGCCCAAAGGCAGAACAGGGGGATGTGGGGATTCGGTCCCAGCAGGTGCCATAGCCGCGAGGTCAGTGCTCCTTCCCGGCCACCTGCCCACGTCCCAACCGTCACCATGTGAGGATTCTGTCCTGACTTAGTGGGTTTGGCTTCCACGCCTCACCCCCACTCCCTCCCCTGTGGAAGGTAAGTGCAGGCTGGGCATCCCACCGCGGAAACTAACGGGGCCACGCGTGTCCCTCAGCACACAGGCCACATAACCCAGGCCACGCCAAGTGCATTTTACTGGCTTAGGTGTTAAGTTAAATACGAGGGCCACGGAGGCTTTAATTTCTTCAGCGGAACGGTTGCACGGGTTTGGTCACAGTGCCCCTGGCCGAGGCTCGCTGCAGAAACCACAGTGCACAGTTTCCCCCGGCCCTGGCGCCGGGCCGGTCACTTTCATGCCGTGGCCCCTTTCCCTGTGTTAGGCTGGGAAACAGTAGACCCTAAACGGCAACGACGGATAATCAAGGATGCGTCGTACGACGTGCGGCTGGCCTTAGCGTTCCGTGTCCATTTCAGCGCAGCCATCCCGCCGTCCTTGTCCAGACTTTTCCGTCTTCCCCGACCGGCCCCCTTCCCAGCCTCCCCAGCCCTGGCGCCCCGGTTCCAGGCTCCGCCCCTGAACGTGACTGGACTAGGTCTCTCACAGAAGTGGGCCGCGCGGTATTTGTCCTTGGTGATGGCTTACTTCGCTCAGCGTGACGTCCCCCGGGTTCGTGCGTGTGGACGCTGAAGCCTCTTTGCAAGGCTGGGTGACGTTCCACTGTATGGCTAGAGCACATCTCACCGCCGCTGCTCCCGCACTTACCTTTGCGGACGTGGGTGCCTCTCTCGGGGACCCTGCTGTCAGTCCTGTCGGGCGTCGGAGGTGGGCTTGCGGGGACACGTAACAGTCCTATAGTAACTTTGCCGGGGACCGCGGGCTGTGTTCTAGGACAGCTATGCCGTTTGGCAATCCCACCACCGGGGCGGACGGCTTCCGATCTCTCCACGTCCTCAGCGGCACTAGTTTCTGGTTTTCTGATAGCGGCCACCCTGACAGGTTTGAGCAGGGATCTGGTGGATCACAGACCTTGGTCACTGCAGTAGGCCCTGCCCTGGGAGCCCTGTCCTCCCGCCACACCTCCCCTCCCACACCTCCCCTGCCTATCCTCCCTCACTCATCCTGCCTCCCCTGTCCCACCCTCCCCTGCCCTGCTCTCACCTGTCCCTCCCTCCCCTGCCCCGCCCTCCCCTGCTCCGCCCCCTGCCCCGCCCACACCTGCCCCGCCCTCGCCTGCCCCACCCTCGCCTGTCCCGCCCTCCCCTGCCCCGCCCTCCTCCCCTGAGCCCTCCCCCACCCTCGCCTGCCCCGCCCTGCCTCACCTGCCCCCTCCCCTGTCCCGCCTGCCAGCCCCCCTCCTGTGCCCTATTCTCCCCTGCCCCGCCCTCCCCTGTCCCCCTTTCCCTATTCTGCCCTCCCTGTCCCACTCTCTCCTGCCCCACCCTCCCCTGTCCTCCTCCCCTGCCCCGCCCTCACCTGCCCCCACACCCTGCCCGACCTCACCTGTCCATCCTCCCCTGCCGCACCCTGTCCTCTCCCCCTCCCCTATCCCGCCCTGCACTGCCCCCTCCCCTGTCCCTCCTCCCTTGCCCCACCCTCTCCTCGCCCCCTCCCCTGTCCCATCCTCCCCTGCCCCGCCCTCCCCTGCCCTGCCCCCTGCCCCACCCTCCCCTGCCCCAAACCCTCCCCCGCCCTCACCTGTCCCACCCTCCCCTGCCCTGCTCTCACCTGTCTCTCCCTCCCCTGCCCCGCCCTCCCCTGCTCCGCCCCCTGCCCCGCCCACACCTGCCTCACTCCCTGCCCCACCCTCCCCTGCCCCGCCCTCCCCTGCCCCACCCTCCCCTGCCCCGCCCTCCCCTGCCCCGCCCTCCCCTGCCCCCACCCCCTGCCCCTCCCTCCCTTGTCCCTCCCTCCCCTGCCCCACCCCTTGCCCCGCCCTCACCTGTCCCTCCCTCCCCTGTCCAGCCCTCCTCTGCCCGCCCTCACCTGCCCCACCCTCCCTGCCCCACCCCTGCCCCGCCCTCACCTGCCCCTCCCTCCTCCCCTGAGACCTCCCCCACCCTCGCCTGCCCCGCCCTGCCTCACCTGCCCCCTCCCCTGTCCCGCCTGCCAGCCCCCCTCCTGTGCCCTATTCTCCCCTGCCCCGCCCTCCCCTGTCCCCCTTTCCCTATTCTGCCCTCCCTGTCCCACTCTCTCCTGCACCCCCCCCAGCCCTCCTCCCCTGCCCCGCCCTCACCTGCCCCCACGCCCTGCCCGACCTCACCTGTCCATCCTCCCCTGCCCCACCCTGTCCTCTCCCCCTCCCCTATCCCGCCCTGCACTGCCCCCTCCCCTGTCCCATCCTCCCCTGCCCCGCCCTCACCTGCCCCGTCCCCTGCCCCGCCCTCTCTTGCAGAAGAACGAATACCTGTTCACTGTGGTGACGGAGGAGTCTGACGGGCTGTTGCTGGGCCTGCGGTACTCGCCCACCAGGCTGCACTTCCTGTTCCTCAGCCAGGACGCGGCGGGGGCCTGGCAAACCCGCGTGACCTTCCGCAGTCCCGCTCTGATGGACAACCAATGGCACACGCTGGTCTTGGCCGTGTCCGAAGGATCCTTTTCCCTCACCGCGGACTGCGGCGTCCCCGCGGACATGTAGGTAGCGGGGCGCCCGGGGTGGGGGGGGGGGCCGGGGGCTGCCGGACACGGCGGGTCCAGGGCCGCGGGGCGGGCCGGCTGGCCGGGTGCTGCGGGCACCGTGCGCCCTGGGCTCGGGCCCGTGGGCGAACAATCTTTAGGGACCATCCCCTGAAGCGGGAGCGCAGGGTCATCAGCAGGGTCGGCCACCAAACCCGTCCTCCAGAGCGGCCGCAGTGGGTGGGGGCGAGTGCAGGCGCCCAGGCCGGGTAGGTTGGACTTGGCTGGGGCGGGGACTGTGCCTTGCAGAGCGGGGTCACCATCAGGAAACACGCAGAGGAAGGTCACAGAGAGCTCAGGCACCAGAGCCAAACTGAACCTGCAGCCTGACTGGGGGGAGCCCAGCTCCTGCCTTGTGATTTTCAACACATCGTTTGGCCTAAGACCCGGTTTGCCCGTCGGGACGAGTGAATAGTCACTCTGACCCCAAATAAACACGCAGAGTAGCCCTTCTGGTAGCTTCGGCACAGCCCCAGGCACCAGCAACCTGAGTTCCCTCCCTGCCCTCGCCGTCGCCTGGTCACTAGGCTGGACCAGGGAGCGTCGGTCCCCATAGTCCCACCGGCTCGTGACGACCATCCTGGCTCAGTGGGGCTGGTGACTCTCTTAAATCACAAATTGTCCGGTTTACATTAAAACCTATCATTATTCCAGATACTACTTTCAGAGGTAGAATCTTACTTTGCTCTGTTACTATGAAACTTATTCCATAATAAAAAGATTCTTTGCCATTCGGACACTTTGTTGAAATCCGTCTCTACCACAAGGGCTCCCTCTGCTCCCAAGCGCATCAGGGCCTTTACCAGGGTGATGACGGTGGGGACCCAGCAGTGGGAGCAGCTCTGTGATGGGGAGGTGGAGGGGGCCAAGGAAGGGGAGGGAAGGAGCCGCGGCTACAGCCAGAGGCGGCCAAGGAGGACTCCGGGGCCTGGGGGTCGGGCGTCACAGGCCTCGTGGGCACCACAGAGGGCGCGCTGTGATCAGAGCACGGGGGATTCTGGGACGGCGCTCAGAAAGTGGCCTCACCACGGCCAGCTGCAGCCCGATGCAGGCCTGGAAGGAGCAGGTTCTTACAGGGGGAGATGCCTGGCTCATCCACCCCAGAGGCTCCAGTCAGGCCCCCCCCTCCAGCAGGCACCCACCTCCTCCCCCACCCTCGGGGTGCAGCGTCCACTTCCGCGTCAAGACCCAGCTCTGGCCACATCTGCCAACGCCTCCCAGGCCATCAGCGGGGTCGGACACCATCTGTTTCCCCATAGGCGTGGTGGAGGGTGGGCAGGCTGGGGACTCAGTGCCGCTGGGAGCCACTAGAGTTTCCAGAGAGATGGGAGAACCCCTGAACGTCACGTCCACCAGAACCCTGCAATGCAAACTTGCTTGGAGACAGAGTCTTTGCAGGTGTAATCAAGTTAAGTTGAGGTCATGACTGCAGTCGGGCGGGCCCTGATCCAGAGCCTGGTGTCCTTATAAGAAGAGGAGAGGCACAGACAAGGCCATGTGAAGACAGGCAGAGGGGGTGACGTAGCTACAAACCAGGGAACACCAGAAAGCCCAGAGCTGGATGAGCCTCCAGAGGGAGCGGGACCCTGCAACGCCCTGACGTCAGACTCCCGGCCTCCAGAACTGTGGATAATCTGCCACCTAAGCCCCCAGTATGGGGTGTTCATTACAGCCACCCTGGGAAACTGATACCCCCGTGCACTGCTTCCCCTGTCCTTTTCTGCATAAACGGGCTGTGACGCTGCTCTCCCATGGCCCTAAAGCCACCCTCAAATGTTTTCAGAATGGCTGACGTGCCCTTCCCGGCCACCCTCTCGGTGCAAGGAGCCCGATTCTTCATCGGCAGCCGGAAGAGGACCAAAGGCCTGTTCACGGTAAGCACGGGAGGGGCTGCCTGTTTGGCCTCCCAACAGCAGTGCTCACAGAGGGGCCGTCACTACAGGCCCCGTGTCCTCACACTCTGATCTGACAGATCGGTGTGTGCCACATGGGAGCAGGGAGCCCTGGGGTACATGGGGCTCCACACTTGCGAGGCACAATTTACCACAGGGCCTTTTCACTCGCCGTTCCCTCTTCCTGGCACACTCATCCCCACTGTCACCACAGATCACACCCTGTACCCTCAGGACCCCGCCCCATGTCATCCTCCTTGGAGACCTTCCCCTACCACTTGGAGAAGATGAGCCTTGCACCCAACCCCTTCTCCTGGTTGTCTTTCCTCCATAGCCCTGACCACTCTCAGACCAGCTGTGTGTTTGCTCATTGGCTGTCTCTCCCATAGAGGGCAGGTGAGGGACCCTGTTCCATACTGTGTCCAATTTCTAGACCCATGCGTGATATATAATAGGTGCTTGGTGCATATTTGTGGATGGAATGTTTGGATGGATGGATGGACAGATGGATAACTGTATGGGTGGTGGGTGGACATATGGATGGATGGATCAGTGATGGACGGATAGGTGGGTGAACATAAGGCTGAGTGACAGATGGGTAGATAGATGGATGAGTGATTCATGGACATATGGGTGAATGGATGAGTGAATGGATGGATGGATGGATGGATGGGTGGATGAGCGATGGATGGACATATGGGTGAATGGATGAGTGGATGGATGGATGGGTGGGTGGATGGACAGATGGGTGATGGATGGACATATGGGTGAATGGATGGGGGGATGGATGGATGGATGGATGGGTGGGTGGATGGATAGATGGGTGGGTGGATGGAAGGGTGGATGGATGGACATATGGGTGAATGGATGGGGGGATGGATGGATGGATGGATGGATGAGTGATGGATGGAGATATGGGTGAATGGATGAGTGGATGGATGGATGGGTGGATGGATGGGTGATGGATGGACATATGGGTGAATGGATGGGGGGATGGATGGATGGATGGATGGGTGGATGAGCGATGGATGGACATATGGGTGAATGGATGAGTGGATGGATGGATGGGTGGATAGGTGGATGGATGGGTGATGGATGGACATATGGGTGAATGGATGGGTGGATGGGGGATGGATAGATGGATGGATGGGGGGATTGGGGGATGGATGGATGGATAGGTGGATGGATGGGTGGATGGATGGGTGATGGATGGACATATGGGTGAATGGATGGGTGGATGGGGGATGGATAGATGGATGGATGGGGGGATTGGGGGATGGATGGATGGATAGGTGGATGGATGGGTGGATGGATGGGTGATGGATGGACATATGGGTGGATGGATCAGTGATGGACGGATAGGTGGGTGAACATAAGGCTGAGTGACAGATGGGTAGATAGATGGATGAGTGATTGATGGACATATGGGTAAATGGATGGGTGGATGGGGGATGGATAGATGGATGGATGGGTGGATGGGGGGATGGATGGATGGATGGATGGATGGACATATGGGTGAATGGATGAGTGGATGGATGGGTGGATGGATGGGTGATGGAGGGACATATGGGTGAATGGATGGGGGATGGATGGATGGATGGGTGGATAGATGGATGGATGGGTGGATGGATGGGTGATGGATGGACATATGGGTGAATGGATGGGTGGATGGGGGATGGATAGATGGATGGATGGGGGGATGGGGGGATAGATGGATGGATAGGTGGATGGATGGGTGGATGGATAAGTGGGTGAATGGATGGATGCTGGATGGACATATGGGTGAATGGATGGGTGGATGGATGGATGGGTGGATGGATGGATGGATGGACAGATGGGTGATGGATGGACATATGGGTGAATCGATGGGGGGTTGGGGGGGATGGATGGATGGGTGGGTGGGTGGATGGATGGATGGGTGATGGATGGACATATGGGTGAATGGATGGGGGATTGATGGATGGGTGATGGATGGACATATGGGTGAATGGATGGGGGATTGATGGATGGGTGGGGGATGGGGGGATGGATGGATGGATGGATGGACAGATGGGTGATGGATGGACATATGGGTGAATGGATGGGAGGATGGGGGATGGATGGATGGGTGGGTGGGTGGATGGATGGATGGGTGGGTGGATGGAAGGGTTGATGGCTGGCTGGCTGGATGGATGGGTGATGGATGGACATATGGGTGAATGGATGGGGGATGGATGGATGGATGGGTGGATAGATGGATGGATGGGTGGGTGATGGATGGACATATGGGTGAATGGATGGGGGATTGATGGATGGGTGGGGGGATGGGGGGATGGATGGATGGGTGATGGATGGACAGACAGATGGACAGATGGATGGATGAACAATGCAGCCCAGTCACTCTAGGCTGGTTCACAGGAAAAACCCCTTCCATGGCTGTTGCCTTAGAACAGTGTAGAATTATCCACCATTGCTCCCAGTGCTCCCCACACTCCCAACCTATTAGCAGATTCTTCTCACCTGGCTCTTGAGGTGGCCAGACCCTCAGTCCTCATTCTCACCCCTCCACCAGGGTCTGGCCAGGCTGAGCCCAGGGGTGGGTCCAAGCACTCTCTGGCAACGATGTTCTGAGCATGCTCTCCGTCTCTCTGCAGGGCCTGGTGAGGCAGCTGGTCTTACTGCCTGGCTCGGATGCCACCGCAAGGCTCTGTCCCTGCAGGAGTCCCGAGCTGGCTGTGCTGTCCATCCCCCCAGTCCTGCAGGGCCCCCCGGGGAAGCCAGAAGATAATGAGGTGCTAAAATATCCCTATGGTCAGTAGGTCAAAGCCACCCACTCCCCCTCACTTATGGCAGACCCTGAGAGCCTTGTCACTTGGTAACAGAGAAAGGAAGGTGACTCTTAAGTTGACAGAGGGACCGGCCTGATGCAGATGGGCAGGGGTGCCGCCCAATGGCCGCCAGAGAGCCTGGTTCTTCCTGGACCCCCAGTGCTGTTCCCTGACCTCGTCTCCCTTCTCTTGAGCCTCTGACTTCCATCTGCTGCCTGTTTTGTCCCCAGAGCAGTATTTGGGGTCTTTACCCCCATCCCTCTCTGATAGGCATCTAAGCCTCAGCCCCCACCCCAGCGGGGACCCCGAACTGTGAGAGGCACATTCCAATTGTCCGTGACCCCCCAGCCCAGAGGGTCCCCAGCATTTAGCCCATGCTCGCGTCTCCTGGGGCTGAAGTCAGCATGCTGTGTATGTAAGCCACACACCCCACCCCAGAGAAGCCGGATCCCGCCCCCACTGCAGCCCCCACCACTCAGCGAGGCGGGGGAGACAGCCCCAGCCCCTCCTCAGCCTCACGGTCATGCCTCACCAGTCAGGGGACGCCCCTCGAGCACATCCGCCTTTACACTCCCCTCCTGGGATGGGGTTTCCAAACTCCCAGAAGCACCAGCTGTAGCTTTTTCTATCGTGCTGGAGAGAGCTTTAATAGTCTATAAACTGATGCAGTTTGTTGTCATGCTATGTTGAATAATTTTGTAGGAACGGTACAACTTTGAATGATTTTTATAGTAAAAGAAGAGACACAGAGGAAAATAATTTCCCTGCACAGTGGAATTTTCATATGCTCCACGGGAAGTTTGCACATGTGTCCCGTCATCTCAGAATAGGCGGGAGGCAGGACTGCCCCCCTGGGCCTCTGCTGGGCGCTACGTCAGGTCGAGGTGCCCCGGGTCACAGTCGAGGTGCGGGTGTCGGCTTGGCGGCGACAACGATGTCGCTGTGAATCCGCCACGCGGCATCACCGGGACGTGCGGGCCTGGCTCGAAATGAGGTGTAACCACCAGCAGCGATGGGGTCAAACGCCGCGGAATAGGCAAAACTCAAGCTTAGATAAACTGACGCCAGGGAGAGAGGTCTGAGCGGCGAGCAGGGCAGTGGGTGTGCGATCACCAAGGCTTTTCCAAGGGGAGGAGGGCCGCCCTCTGGAGTGGGCAGTGAGGCTGGCAGGAAGCCGGACGGTGTGCATCCCACCCCACGGACACCCGGGGGGGGAGCAGGCCACAATGGAGACCCCTGTGTCCTCATGGTCCCCACACGCAGAGACAAAGGTGGGACCGCCTGGGTCAGGGGTCCTCCTCCAGGGAGCATGTTCTCTGGACACTCCCCTTCCTTGTTCCCCCCAGAAACCGACCTGAAGGTGACTCTGGGGTCCCGGCCTCCATGCACCAAAATGGAGGATGCCCAGTTCTGGTTTGATGCTAGCCGGAAGGGGCTGTTCCTGTGTGTGGGCAGCCAGTGGGTCTCCGTGTTAGCAGGTGAGGAGGGCGGCGCGCCTCCTGGGGCTCTGGGGACTCGGGGGTTCTTCTTGGAGCCAGTGCGACTTGGGAATAGGGAGGACCCCCCGGACAGCAGGCTGCATATTCAACCTGGAGACGCGTGTCCTCCTGGGCGGGACACGAGGGGAGCAGGGCTCGCCGCCCCTCCCCTCGTGCACGTCCAGTCCCCGTCGAGGGGACACCCTCCTCGTGCCATGTCTGCCCCCGTCACACATGCTGGGGATGACACCAGGAGCCTGGATGTATGTTGTTCCCCTGGGACCTTCCGGCAGAGCCTTCCGCATGGGGACAGGGGGTCGAGGTCACCCAGGGCGCTCTGGACAGTCGCCCACGGGAAACGGGAGCTGGCTGCGGCCGCCGCCCTCGGCCGCTGACCCCGCTGCTCATGGGCACAGCTTTGTGTAGAGCAGCGGGCGTGGGAAATGTCTAATGAGGACGCGACACGTCAGTTCCGTCCCTTCAGCGTCCCTGGACGCCGCATAGACCCTAAAACCCGCACAGCCTCCCCTGATGACCTCTCCGTGAGGGTGAAATGCCCCCAGGCGAACCACCCTGGCAGTCGCTGATGCTGTGGGGTCACGGCTCGGGGCCCTGGGGTCACACTCCCAAGCCGGCCTGTCGGCTTCCATGCGGGGAGGCACTAAGCGGGTCTCCACGTTTCTACCGCCAGCCAAGGAGAAACTGGACTACGTGGAAGAACATCAAAGCCTGTTCACCGACTCGGAGACGCTGGGCATCGAGGTCTTTGCCATCCCCGAGGCCGGGCTCTTCGTGGCAGCCGCCAACCGCAAAGCCACGTCCGCCATCTACAAGTGGACCGATGGGAAGTTCGCCTCCTACCAGAACATTCCCACGCACCAGGCACAGTCCTGGAGACACTTCACCATTGGGAAGAAGGCAAGTCTGCGTTCGGCGAGTTTCTCAATCCCTCTTATCTTGGAGAAACCCGGAGTCCAAAGGTTGGGACCCCTTCCGTAGGAAATACGGGAAGAGTATTCCTCGTGGTTTCAAAGTCTTACTTAGGTTCTGAGGGGCTTTCGAGATCAGACACTTGGTGGGGTCTCTAAGTCCAAAGTGTGACGTGCCTTTGGCTTCCTACAAAATAAAGACACGACCATTCCTAAGATGCGGTCAAGTCCGTGTAGACCCATTGTGACTAAATTGAGAGCTTGTTGGCTCACTTGATGAGCTGGTCAACAGCGCAGAAAGCATCTCAGAATGCGGACGACCACGGTCCTGTCTCCTTGACTCACTCCAGGTCCCGAGGACATGCGGTGTCCAAACGGAGAGGGACAGGCCCTTAGGTCAGGGTGTGAGACCCTCACGGACAGCCCCCTGCCAGCCGGGGCTGGATGAGCCAGAAGGCGTGATGTGTGGGGGGGTGTCTGAGCCGCGCCCCCAGCACGATGCACTCTCTCCCCAGCCCCGACACCCTCTGCTGCAGGGGCAGTGGCCGAGGGCCTCCCCCCACGACCCCGTGCCCGTGCTCCAAAGCACTCACTCACCAACACGAGTGTGCCCCGTGCGGCCCTGCCCTCACTAGGGGCACCCTGACGAGGAAACAGCCAGCAGGTCAGACAGACCTCTAGGCCACCGCCCACCATGGCCCAGCCGTGCTCCCAGTCCAGCATGGCGGATGAGTGACTGGTGCTCTGGCCTTTTGGTTGACGGCATTTTCATTATAAAAAATGCAAACTTTTCTTTTTTTATTTTAGAGAGAGTGTGAGAGCACGAGCAGGGAGGGGCAGAGAGAGAGAGAGAGAGAGATAGAGAGAGAGGGAGAGAGAGAGAATCCCAAACAGGCACCACACTGTCAGCTCAACCCAGTGCGGGGCTCGATCCCCCAACCATGAGATCATGGCCTGAGCCGAAATCAAAAGTCAGGTGCTTTGGGGCGCCTGGGTGGCTTGGTCGGTTAAGCGTCCGACTTCGGCTCAGGTCACGATCTCACGGTCTGTGAGTTCGAGCCCCGCGTCAGGCTCTGTGCTGACAGCTCAGAGCCTGCAGCCTGTTTCAGATTCTGTGTCTCCCTCTCTCTATGACCTTCCCCTATTCATGCTCTGTCTCTCTCTGTCTCAAAAATAAATAAATTAAAAAAAAAAAAGTCAGACGCTTAACCAACTGAGCCACCCATGGGCCCCTAAGAAATGTTAACTTCACGTCAAGAAATATTAGGAAATTCAGAAAAACATTTCACCAAAGCAGGTGCCGGGCTCACTGAGCGCACACTCGCTTCCGGGCTCAGCAGACACACCCCACACGCCGAGCCGGCTTGCCTCCTGGTCCCATCCCACGTTGGGCACCTGCGTGTCCTACTCAGCTATGTGACAACACGTGCGTCTGTGCGGGAGGAGGACGTGATCGTGTGTTTCTGCTTGTCCGGGTGATGGGCGCAGTTCTGTGCGCAGAGCCGTTCCTGATTTTGGAGACAAAAATGGAGACAACAGACTGATGAACGTGACTGACAGATCCGGAGAGACAGTGGCCATCGGACAGAGACGCAGGTGCTCAGAAGATCAGCCCCAGGCCCCTCGCACAGGTGACAAGAACCAAGTGTCCCGGGTCCTGTCTTTCAGGTCTTCCTGGCTGTGGCTAATTTTGAACCGAATGAAAAGGGCCAGGAGTTCTCTGTCATTTACAAATGGAGCCAGAGGAAACTGAGGTTCACACCGTACCAGAGGGTCCCCACCCACAGCGCCCGGGACTGGGAAGCCTTCGAGATGGCCGGGGAGCACTTCCTGGCCGTGGCCAACCACAGGGAAGGTAGGCTGTGGCCTCCCACCTGGAAGGGAGCCACGGGGCGGGGGGCTGACTCACCCGAACCCTCACCTCCTGACCACGTTATAATAAGCCACACCCAGCCTGATTCTTCGGGCTTGGCCATCTGACAGTGACGTCTGAGGGTGAACACACCTGAGCACCCTGTCAGCGTCCGGGCAGGCGGACAGGTAGGCACAGTCCGTGCGGGTGCCTGCCCTTGGGAGAGCGGTTACGGAAACTCGGGCTGCCCAGCTGCACAGACTGCCGCATTCGAAACTGACCACCCGACTGACTGACTGACCAACCAACCAAGTGACTAACCTTCCCGGAGGAGGTGACTGAGACAGGTGTGAAGGCCAGCTGTTCGCCCAGCATGCCCGTGTCCCCTGGAGGGACGTCGGCGTGGACTCCGGCTGGCAGAACAGACTCGCTGGAAGGATGGGGGGGCTTTTTTGCCCCAGAACACGCCTTCTGCACACAGACCCTGTGACACAGCGGGTGCGGTGGGGGGACAGGCCTGGCAGAGGCCGGGAAGCCTGGTTTCTGGGTCAGTGACGGCCTGAGTGACCGCAGCAGGCCCTTCCTGGGTGTGTAACTCTCGAGGGCAGGGTTCAGGGCAGCTCTGCCCACAACCCGTGGGGGAGGAGCCCTGCCTCCCGGCTCATGGGCAGGGGGACCCCAGGGCCCGCTCCCCAGTGCTCCCCAGGGAAATGAGTGTTCCGGGAGAGGCTGGCCCAGCCAGGGGGGCTCCTGGGAGCATGTTGTGGGGAGGGGCCTTCCGGGAAGAGGGTCAGGAAGTGCAAAGGCCTGACCTGTGGGGGACAGTGAGAGCAGGGGCTCTCAGAGGGAGAGAGCAGGGGGCAGTGTGAGCGGTGAGGCTAGGGAGGGGTTGGGGCCCCGTCTCCAAGACAGAGGGCCGTGGGGCAACAGGTCTGGAGCCCTCAAAGGCAGGGACCCAGGGAGCACCTTCCACTGGGCACAGGGGCAGGGAGTGCCGGGTGAGCAGGGAAGGTGCCCGGCGGCCAGAGGCCTCGGTGCACAGGACAGACCCCTCCCTCCGGCCTGGGGCAGGGCCAGGGCGGGCCAGGGCTCTGCCATGGCCGCCGTGAGGCCTCGGAAGTCCGCCTCCCCCCCCCACCCCCGCCAACGCGGCTGCTTGGTGGCAGGTGATAACCACAACATCGACAGCGTCATCTACAAGTGGAACCCGAGGACCCGACTCTTCGAGGCCAACCAGACCATTGCCACCTCGGGCGCCTACGACTGGGAGTTCTTCACCGTGGGGCCCTACTCCTTCCTGGCGGTGGCCAACGCCTTCAACGGCACGTCCACCAAGGTGCACTCCCACCTGTACGTCTGGCTCCTTGGCTCCTTCCAGCTGTTCCAGGCCTTCCTGGTAAGGAGCCGGCGGGAGGCCCGCGTCTCACCCCTGCCGGGCCGCGTGGCACCTGCGGCATGGCGGCCGGAGCCGGGACCCCCCACCCCAGACCCTCCTCACCCAGGCACCTCCCCCACAGGGCTCAGGCTGAGCCCGTGTTGCCTGCAGCAGCCTGTTACCCCGAGTAGGGCCTGGGGGGCCCTAACGTGTGGCGGGAGGGCCCTTGACCTGCCCTCCCTCCGGCACGGAGCTCCCCTGGGCAGTGCCGGATGCTCGGGGGCCCTCATGCCCCCCGACTCGCCTTTGTGGGGGCGTCAGGCTCCTGTCCTGGGGCAGCTGAGCAGCGGCCCCGGGCCCGCCCGGGGGTGAGGGACGGGGCAGCACCGCCCACTTCTCCCTCAGACCACGAGTGTCCCGTAGCTGGTTCCAGGCTCTTGGGCTACCCGCTCGTGAGCAGAGGATCATGGAGAGGAAGCACAGGTGCTGGTGGGGGGCGGGGGGTGGGGGGCCACTGTCTCAGTCTCAGGGCTGGAACTGGCTGCCCATCTGTTTTCCTGGTGGAGCCGTGGGGACTCCCTGTCTACGTCCGGGAACAGTGGAGAGGATGCACCACCAGTGTGACTCCTTCCTCCCTGGATCCTTCTTGAACATTCCTTTTTTGGTTTATCTGTCCCCTCATCCGCCCGGGAGAAATGCTTCGAGGGCCCTCTGAGCCTCGGGGTGGTGGCTCCTTTGGCATTGGACGTCCCGGCGAGGCATCCTGTGCGGGCAGTGCCCACAGCCTGAGGCCAGTGGTCACAGGACAGAGGAGGGAACACGGGAACACGCGGAACCCACCCTCCCGTCGGCTCTTCGGGGAACTGGGAAGGGCAGGCGGGCTTTGCTAAGCAGCGCCTACCTTGAGACCAGCAGCCGTGCAGAGAGGCTGTAGTGACCGAAGGCAGTCTAGAACATTCCACACGCGCCGTCCCATCTAGGACAAACCTGGAGGTGGCACGTGGGGTGGGCCTCAAACGCAAGGGAGGAAAGATGAAGTTCAATGGTTCGGGCTCCTCTGCGGGGTGGTGGAGGGGTAGCATAGGGAGGTGGAGCGCTCAGAGGAGCCCGCGGCGAGGACACGGACGGGCTCGCGGACAGCAGCTCGAGCCAGTTCCTGTTTGTTCCCGCCGCCGGACTGGGCTTGCACCGGTCACGGCCGGCCGGCTGGAGGCCGAGGCACTGTCCGCCGCCCGCTTGGGGGGCTCACGCTGCAGCCCCCCCCAAATCCCAGCCAGGGCACCGCGTCCCAGTGACGTTAGGACAAGCCCCAGAGGGCGAGGACAGCTGCAGGAGGGGCAGCCGGGTCCCCGAGTGCTGACATTGCCCCAGAGGGTGTGGGCGTGGGCGGGGAGCCGGCCCGGCCCCGAGTTTCCCAGCAGGGGGGCGGTCATTGCTGGGGCTGCTGGTTCCTGAGATGGGGCGCCCCGGGGAGAAGTGGGACCGGGGTGGGCACGATTCCTTTGCAGCCACGCGCCTTCGTAACGGCCGGAGGGGCTGAGCGGGCTGAGCCGCGTCGGCGGCGGCTGCTGGCCGAGCAGTAACCACGCAAGGCACCCGGACCAGGAGCTTCGCCCGCCTCCTCCCGCTCAGTCCTCACAGCCACGCTGTGAGCTAAGTGCTGCCCCAGTGTCCCTGTACAGCTGGGGAAACTGAGGCACGGGGGTCCCAGGACTCGCCCCTGCCGGAGCCGCAGCTCTGGATGGGAACCCGGGCGGTGTGGTGCTTGCTCTTACTCCGTTCGGCGGAGGACAGGGTCCTCGGGCACGCGCTCCTTACGTGGCATCCGCCATCGCCGTGATGCCTTGTGAGCGCCAGGACCCGGAAAACAGCTCGGACGGCCTGGGGTGGGGCGGTCCCAGCAACGGGCCTGGGTGTGTGCGCGCCGGTTTAAAGAGCATCCCGAGAGGGCTAGCCTGGGGTCTGCCTGTCAGGGCCCACGTGGACCTAGACACCAGGCCTTTGAGACTAAAGACGCAGGAGCGTCTGGGGCCTCCGCTGGGGCATCTGGGGCCGGACGGCCTGGGAAGCGGGCCTCCACGGTGGCAAAGTCAGGAATCCCCAGGAGGCCCAGACACACGGGGACGGCGGCTGGGAACGAGCATGTGGCACTGAGCAGCTGTGAAAGGCGACAGGCCGACGCAGCTCGTGTGGAAAGTCCGTGGGCTCTACGCTTACTCCGCGTCACCGGGTCGCGTGGATGTCCTACCGTGAGCGCGCCCAGCCTGAGGTGGGGTTCCGGGTGCTCGCACATCTGTAGCCCACACGAGGGGCGACCGCAGGAACTGAAGGCTTTATTCTGGAGGAAGATTCAGGAAGCTTGTTTCCGGGTTCCTGCCTGGCTTGGGGGTGCAGTTTGGAGATTTTCACCAATGCCCACCGACGCCTTGACCCTAAACCTCCTGCATCTGAACAAAAGGCCAAGTTAGAGGGCGTTCGTCATCTTGGCTCCTCATCCGGGGCCACGACCAGGGGGCCCGGCTCCCGGAGCACAGCCCAGCACCGACCATCCTCACCATCACCTCCAAGCCGACGGCTGGGGCCTCCCGGGGTTTGACCCGATCACACGAGCTGGTAGCTAAAACAGCACGTACGTCCATGCCGGAGACCAGGCTGGCTCTGGGACACAAGGGGGTTTTAAAAATTATACTGATCTGCAGAGGTGTTCAAGAAGGTATTACATTTATAAAGTCAGCACAGAGCTCTGAGGAATCACAAGTACAGTTGCTGGCATCACATTGTTAACGTGACTGGAAAATCAAGGTCGGGGAAACTTCTAGAATGCAGAACCAGAAGCTGAGACAGAGAGGATCAAGCCGGGAGATCCAGAAGAAGTGATGCTGGGGAAGAGAGCAACGGGGACATCAGAGGGGATCCCCGAGACCCGGGAACACGCCCTCGGAGGGGGCGCTGGCCCCGGAGACCGGATCACGCGGGTCTGACTGTGTGAGGAAATTCACGGGCATCGCAGGAAAGATCCTAGGACACTTTCCCAGTTTCTCACCCGTAGCCGTGCGCCCTGGCCCAGAATCTGCCCTCCGTGATCCTGGGGAGACCACTCAGCCTGGATTCTGTTTGCTGCGCTTTGTGTAGGAGGAGGGGCACAGAGTGCCACAAATGTCAGCGGCTTCCTGCCACCGAAGGTTAGTCCTCACCAGGGGAAGCACTGTGAGGTTCCCGGCTCTCCCCTGCCACGTGTCTGCACCGTCGGAGCCTCGACCACGGCCAGGAGAGGCGGGAAGGCCCCACTGGCCGGCACTGGTCACATGAGCTGGCGTAGCTGCATGGGACACTGGGAAAAGTAGGGGAAGGTGCTGTCCTGGAGGTGTGCCCCGTGGGAGTCACGCCCGACACAGGAGATCAGAATCAGAACTGGTGGCTCCAACCAAAGATGGTGGTGAAGGCAAGTTCCAGAATGGGAACCAGTGTCCAGATGGCACGGGGGGAGGTTAGGGAAGCAGGACTCCGTGCAGGTGGGCTGAACGGGATGCAGGAGTGACCACGTGGGTAGATTCCCCGGGACGGCGTCGCAGGTGCGGCATCCGCGGGGCAGGAGGGAACGGCTCCCGAGGTGGGGGGCTGGGGAGGGGGTGCGGCAAGAGGCTGGAAGACATGGTCGTGTGCAGAGATGGGGTCTCCTTCCCCAAGAAGGAAAAAGAGGGAAGCAGGGATGGATTCCGGAAGAAGCAGCAACCAGCATCTTGTTGAACAGCCACGATGGGCAGCCCTCTGGGGCACGTGTGCGGGAAGCCATAGGCAGAGCCGTCACCGTTCAGACTGTACGTGGGGATGGTCCCAGGGCTGGCCCGGAGCTCCTCCCACCACTGAAATCCCCGGGCAGGGCGTGAGCTCAGCCTGGCCCCCGGCTCTGCCAGAGTGACTTTGGGGCAAGGCCAGCACGCTAGAAATGCGAACAGTGGTGTCTGGATTCTAGAGCCATCCTGTGGACAAAGTCTGGGGTCCGACACTGAGTGCATCTCTTGGGGCTGGTCAGTAGAGGGCCAAGGGCAAGGGGAGGTGGAAGGAGGGTGGGGCCCCCTGTCTTCATCCTAGAGCTGCAGTGCGGTGTGAAGAGCCCATGCCCACACTGCTCGCAGGAATCGGAGGGGTCTCCGCAGGACCCAGGCAGGGGCAGCTCTGTCTCCAGGTGCCCAGGCCGGGCGCGGGCAGCCTGGGGCTCCCCAACAGGCAGGACCAGGTGGCGCGGAGGCCCGCCCTGTGCTTGGGACACTGTTTTCCCCCTTGCTGGCAGCCTCATGCAGCCACTCTGGGATTTCCGCTGAGGGCCACCTTTCTTGCTTCCCCTTTTGAAAAGCCTTTCTGCCATTTACAGAGATAATTGAAGGGGGGTCTGCGGCTGCATTTACTGGCTCTTGATTCCACCTCAGACCCATTTCACAGCTGAGAAAACTGAGGCTGGGAAGTGAGGGGACCCAGTGGGGGACACAGCTGGTACGTGCGAGAGCCAGTGCGCACAAACGAGGCCCCATCGCTGGTGTGGAGCCTGGAAGGGGCCCCTGGGGATGCGTGTCTCCTCGCCCTGCCTGTGTGTGCGCCCCGTCCCCCTATTGCAACAGGGTCGGGACAGGTGTTGAACTCCGCCGAGCAGACTCACCAGGGTCTTAGAAGGCAGGTGGGAGGCACTCCCGGGCTGGGGTTGCAGGAGTCTGTCCTCAGCGACACGGGCGGCGGTGGACAAGCCGGCCCGGGAGGTGGGGGGCGGCCACGCTGCATTTTCGGGCGGCATCTGAGAGCCAGCACCAGCCTGTGCCCAGTCTGGAGCTGTCCCAGCAGCCAGAGCTCCGGGGGCACCGCCACCACCGGGCCCGACGGGCGACAGCAGCCCCGCGCCCGGCCCGGAGGCCTTCTCCCGCGTGCCACACCGCCTCATGCCTCGACCACACCTCAAACCCACAAAATCCCACTTTCATGTTTTGCCAACATTTTTCACATCACGTTTAAGTCCTTTTAGGTCCTGGTGATGCCTTCGTGTGTTTACGATTTGGTTTGCAGTTTGTAACGTCTTTTGTGACCGTGAGCTTTGAAGCGGGCAAGGTGGGGTGCTTTGAAGGCGTGCGCACGTGGAGAGGTGCTGACCTTGAGGAGGCCCTTTCTGGAGGCACCAGCCAGACATGGGGTGCAGTGGGGGGCAGGGGGGCATTTGAGCAGTGGCTGTGCACACAGATGTGCTGGGAGGGAGCCGGGGGCATCCCAGGGCTGCAGGGTTTGTGGCTCACCTGGGGCGCATTCCTCAGCCTCACCCCCTACGTCTCCCCACCTCTCCCACCAGGAGTTCTAGAACCTTCCTTCAGCTGGCAGGGTCCAAAGCTCCAATGACTTTGGCCCATCGGCTTAGATCAAAGAAGGCCAGAGCTGGGGGTGTCCGGGAAGGAATGAACCCCACCCACGGGAAACCCCGCCTCCAGCTGTGGCGCCTGGGCCCGGGTCACCCGGTGTGGACCCAGAATGGAGGGGAGAGGCGAGCGGCTGACCAAGTCAGGGTGTGGATGTGGGAGGCGGGACTGATGCATGTGCCGCTGGCAGAAATGAGGTCCAAGAGCCAGAGGGGCCAGCTGAGCGCCCACGGGAGCCCCGGGAGAAAGGGTGTGAAGTGTGGGGAAACAGGTTGTCTGGGGCGGGGGGCAGGCAGGCCGGTTATCAGCGGGTATGTGGGGCGGGGGGGTGAAGCTGAAGTTTGTCAGAAACGTAGCTTCCACCGGGAATGTAAAGGGCCGGGAAGGAACTGGAAGACGGGCCAGAACGTTGGGTTCAGAGCCCTACCGAGGGGAGGGTCGCGTAAGAGTGCCCCTCGGTGGTCGGTGCGCCGGACAGCCCTGGGAGGGGGCTTCCTCCTGGTGACTTCTGCGGCCAGGCAGCCTGGGGGATGGGACCCTCGCCCACTTCGGCCACCTGCATGCCACGAGGACAGCAGCGTCCCCCCGGGACCCCTTGGGGGAGCTGCCTGCGTGCCCCTGGCAGCTCACCCCGCCTCCCGTCCTGCACCCCAGGTACCCCCTGACCTCGATTCTTTGCTCCCCGAAGCCAGAACCCAAGGGCCTCCTGGCCCAGCAGCTGATCCTCTCCTTCCCGGGAGCCCACCCACCCTGGAGGGAGGTTGTCAGGGGCTCCAGGTACACCTGGCTGCCGAGTCCCCCAGAAGCGCCATTATCCCCGTGAGGTGCGTGGGCAGCCCGCCAGGCCGCGTGCTGGGGGCTGTTGGGACAGGGCACCGGGGGATTTCCACTCAGAAGGAGGGAGGGAGGGGCCCGCCCAGCCCAGCAGGTGCCTGGCTACCTTGCTGGGTGCCAGGCAGGGTTTGGCAGAGCTGTTTGATGTGGGAAGTTCTTCTTCTCTCTCTGATGAGTCCCTAACGTGCCTAGAATCCAGGAGCCGCCTGACATCGGGCCCCAGGCCCATACACCCCGTGCCCAGGCTGGTGCAGCCCCAGGTAGAGACTCTCCCCACTGTCACTTCTGAGCCACGGGAGCCCGGCCTCCGGCCCAGGGCGAGGGTGTTGGCCCTGTTCTGTGAGGGCCGCTGGCAGCCCCGTGCGGGGAGGAGGGCTCGCTGACGGCCGACGGCCACGATCGGGGAGACCTCGTGTGGGCCTCTGCCACCCTCCGCCCAGATGAAATACAGGATGCCTCGTTCGGTTTGAATTCCAGGTAAACAATGAATAATTTCTTGTAAAATCATGTCCCAAGTCGTGCATGGGATACACATAGACTGAAAACTCATTGTTTATCTGAAATGCAGATTGGATGAGGCACCCCCATACTCGCCGTGGCAGGCGCCCCAGGGCGGTGGGCGTGCGGACGAGAGCCTCGAAACCACACACACCTGAGTGCTCCCCCCTGCCTTACTGCCACCAGACACACCTCGTCCTTCCTCCTCCCCCGGGACCTCTTCTCCCTGTGCTCCCAGAGCCTCCCGCAGCCCCTCCGTGCTGGGACTGAAGACAGGTGAGCAGGCCGAGGGTCACTTGGAGCTGGAAGGAAGCCGTGGCGACTGGGGAGATCCCGTCCTCAGAGCAGCTCCCGGCCGCTTGTACTGCAAGGGTGGGCCCAAGCGCATGTGTGCATGCAGATATGCACACGTGTGTGCATGGGTGCGTGTGCATGTCTTGGGTATGTGAGTGTGCGCGGGTGTGTATGTGCCTACACACGTGTGTGCATCCGCGTGCACACAGGCACGTGCATGTGTGTATACAGGTGCGTGTGTGTGCGTGTTTGTACAAGATGCGTGTGTGCGCACAGGTGCAGGTCTGTGTGTGCAGGTGTGTGTGCAAGCATGTGCGTTTGCAAGTGTTAGTTTCCCAGTGACGTGGCTTCTTCAGCACAGGGCTGGGGGAGCATGTGACATTCTGACGACTCCCGTTCGGTTTCTGGGAAGTCACGGAGCCACAGGCGGAACTCTGCACGCGTGGGTCCTGAGCAGGTGTCCCGTGCAGCAGCCACAGAGAGGACGGGGCTGAAGACTCCATGGGCCCCAAGTGTCTCAGAGCCTCCTCAGATGTTGTGAGGTGGCCCCAGGGGACGGAAATCGTGCCACCTCGTGGAGCCACAGCCACGACAGGACAAGCTCATCCAAGAAAGCTTTAGCCCGGCTCCTGGCCCCCACAGGGAGGCAGTGACTGCCAGGTGTCCTGGCCCCTTGTCCTTGTCCTTGTGGCTCTTATTCTTTTAGCCGAAACTCGCCTGTTTCTGCTCCTCAGGAACAGGTCCGGACCCGTTTCTAGAGCAGCAGACCTGGGAGCCCAAGCGGGGCGAGGCCTGTCCTCCGTCAGGGCCCTGCTGGCTGGGTCACGGCAGGCAATGGCGCCCTCTGCTGGGCGTGGAGAGAATGCCGCCACGTCAGGCCAGAGTTTGTTCTTTGTCCCGCAGCTGGGGTTGGCTCGGCTCTGAGGCTGACGGGGGACGGGGCAGCACATCCCGAATCTGCACGTGGGCAAAGTGACAGACGTGCCGAGGAGGGGCAGGCACGTGAGGCCTCGCTGGGCATTGTGTAGCCAGGGAGGGACGCGGTGGCGGGTCACAGGCACGCTCCTGCCGTACGGCCAGCTCCGGCCCAGCCAGGACAATCTGGGACCCGCCCCCCGGCCGGACGCAGTGTCCCCAGGGGAGCAGCCCGGTCCCCAGCCTGCGCGCTTCTTGGCTTTGGGCATCCCCTCGCCCCTGGGCTCGGTCCTAGTCCACACAAAGGAATCCCCCTAGACCCCGGCCCTGAGCACGGCCCCAAAATGTGCAGGGCGGGGACGGTGCTAAGAGCCAACTGTTGCCCAAACACGAGGAGTGTCCCTGTGTCCGGGGCCGCGGCGGCCGGCAAGATGTGTGGAGGTGACCTCCCGTCCTTAGCACGCTGCAGGGGTTCCCCAGCAACGTGCCTCAGACACTGACCCAAAGCACCGAAGACAAATCTTTTTCTTGCCTCCGAGGTGCCTGTGGACACAGATCCTGGATCTATTGTCCTGTTCCAGCTTTCTCGGTGGCCGGAAAAGCTGAAAGTTAGCCTTGGAAGGAAGGAACGGACCCTCTGCCTTCCACCACGCTTCATTCTCACGGGCCCCACCCCCACGCTTTCTGCCCCCCCACACACACACACAGCTCCCCGCTACCCCCTGCCGCCGGGCAGGTGCACCCAGAACACGCCGAGCGCCTCCTCTGGGCTCCAGCATGGCCCCACGGAAGATTCCAGATGAGGAGAAAACGTTTGCTTTTGTCAGCATTTTTACACATTGGGTGCGAAGTGATGTCTCTGTGTGGTTTAAAGTTGTTAATTCCCTGAGGACTCAAGATAGGGGGCGTGTGTCCACGCATTTATTGGCTTTCTGTACTTTCTTTTGGGAAATGTCTTTTGTCCTTATTTTAATTTTTTTTTTTTTTGCCTTTTCATTATTGAAAGACAGCTGTGCTCACCACTATGCCACCAACACGCCTTTTCACTATTGACAACGTAGGAGTAACAGCCTTGTGACAATATAATGTTATCCCTGCCTGTGTGTCAGGCTGCTGTGCAACGTGTGTGCGCACGTATGTGTACATGTGTGCAAGCGCGTGCATGCATGTGTGTGCGTGCACGTGTGTGTGCATGTGTACATGTGTGTGCTATGTGTGCTTGCTTTAGACGCCCGGGATCTGTCAGTATTTTGCTGTGAACGCTCAGCTGTCTGTATACGCCCAGAGCTCACCTTCCAGCGCCCTTGAGCATCTGTGCGGCAGACCCTGGCTCGGCCCGGCAGGGTCCGCCCTCAGCCCTGGCAATGGCCTCCAGCTTTTCCTGCAAAGCAGGGCTGCTGGCAATCATTGTCACTTCTGTCTGAAAAGGGCTTCATTTTACTTTCATTTGTGAAGGATAATCTCACCAGTTTTAGAATTCAGAGCTCACACACTTTGAAGATGTTTCTCCTTTGACGCTGAGCACCGCTGGTCTCCAGTGAGAAGTCCGGGGTCACAGGCACGGCCGTCCCTGCGCTGATGTAGCGAATGTGTCTTCTCCCGCTGCCTTTGAGGTTCTCGCCTTGTCTTCTGTTTCAGTGATTTGAGCACCACGTGTCTGGGCGTGGATTTTTGTGTTTATACTGCATTGGGTCTCTGATCTTGGATCTGTGGTTTGGTGTTTTTAATCAAATGTGGGAAGATTTTGATTTAAATGTTTTCTTCTGCCTCGTTCTCTTTTCCTTCTGGAAGGTCCAGCTGTATGTGCGTTGATCGCGTTGCATTATCCCCATTCTGTTCATGTTTGTTACCATCCCCTTTGTGTGTTTCAGTTTGGGTGACCGCCAGGGGTCTCCCTTCTGGCTCCCTGACGCCCTCTGGACGGCCGGCCGGGTGGCTCCCCGTCCCAGCCCTTTTCCCTACACTCCCATCAGAGTCATCGTGGCTTGTGCAGCTTCAGTATTGGCACCGTTGGTACATTTCTGTCCAGTATTTTCTCTTGATCAGGGGTCACGCTTGCCTTCTACTTACGCTTCTGGCCTCTCGCCTGTTGTTTGTCTGTGGGTCCCGGGAAACTCGCCCCATGTGTGCAGTTCGGGAGCCAGACAAGGACTTGAGAGAGGTTAACGGGGAGACATCAGGGCTCCCCCTTCTGTGCCTCCCTCCTCTCTCGGATATTCCCCTCTGTCTCTAGACACTCTGGGGACTCCAGACTCTCCCCTCAAGACCCCCAGCCAGTCAGCCTGCCGCACCCACCCGAGTGCAATGCCCACGTGCGGTGGGACAAGGACAGTCCTCAGAGGAAAAGTCAGACAAGCACACACCTTGTGCATGTGATTCCCTTTGTTCAAGGGTCACGGCCCCTCCGGTTTCTGCCTGCCCTTGGCCACTCTCCAGAACCTTCCGATAGTTGCATGCACAGTCGTGTTTACGGTTGCTTTCGGCAGGGGTCAGTCTAACAGGCAGCCCTCTGCCACCATCAGAAGCCGAAAGTCAGGAGGCAAACTTCAAAAAAAATTTTTTTTTAATGTTTATTTTTGAGAGAGAGAAACAGAGCACAAGCAGGGGAGGGGCAAAGAGAGAGAGAGAGAGAGAGAGAGAGAGAATCCAAAGCAGGCTCCAGGCTCTGAGCTGTCAGCCCTGACGTGGGGCTTGAACCCATGAACCATGAGATCGTGACCTGAGCTGAAGTCGGACACTTAACCAACTGAGCCCCCCAGGTGCCCCTGGAGGCAAACTTTTAAAGACAACCTCAATGCAAAGTGTGCCACTGGAGAGTTTCTGCAGCTCTCACCAGCCCGTGGGGACAGATGGGGTCAACAGAACCCCCTTCCTGCGGACATGGGAACTGAAGGCCCGGCAGCCTGCACTTGCCGTGGTTCAGGCTCCCCTGGGCGTTGACATGCTCTCCCATCAGCCACAGACCCCGCCCCGGGGAGCGACCACGTTCTCCCTCTCCTCGGTCCCTACCATTTGCTGTCGCCCAAAGGGCCTCTCCCTGTGCCCGCCCCTGGTTTTCCCGGGAAAATGTCTCCGTTTATTTCCGCCCCCGCCCTCTCCCTCCGGGGCTCAGACCCAGGGCCCGGACCCGGACCCCTCGGGTCCTCTCCTTCCCTGCACCACCTGCGTCACCACAATCCCTGAGATGCTGGCCATAAAACCGGACACGAACTTCCTCCTCGTGGGCCCCACGTGCAAATCAGCGCGTGCAGCTGGAGGTCGGGGCAAAGGCTCCACGGCTCGCCACTCGGGTCCAAGTCCGGCCCCGTTGCGCCACGTGCGTCTCACCCCCGAGGGCTGTAAGTGATTTGTAGCCTGCATGGGAGCCCAGAGACGGGGCTGCCGACGGGGTCCGAAGAAAGCCTCAGGCCAGGGAGAGCGTGTGGTGAGGAACACAAGTATCTAGAGGCTGCTCCCGAGTTCAGAGCCAGGACTGGAGGAAGCAGGGAGGGTTCCCTGGAAGAGGTGTCATAGCAGCTGGAGGGGCAGCATTGCGCATGGGGGAGTGGGGGACTCAGAAGGCTAAGGGGCACGTTGCACAGATGACCTCTTCGGGCGTGGGTGCAGCTGGGCACCCACCCTCGGGACAGGAGTGGTGGCGACGAGGCCGGGAAAGCGAGCGAAGCCAGACGGGGACTGCCACCCGACTGGTGCCTGCAGCGCAGTGGGGCCCCAGCCGCGTCTGCGGGTTAGGGGTGTCTCCCCGCGGCCGCGCCGGGACCCTTCCGAGGGCCTCTCTTCACGCCCGCCCCCCCGCACTCCTCTTTCTGTCCCAGACGTTCGGCGCCGCGGACTGGGAGGTGTTTCACATCGGAGAGAGGGTCTTCCTGGCCGTCGCCAACAGTCACAGCTACGACGTGGAAATGGAAGCACGCAACGACTCCTACGTCATCAACTCGGTCATCTACGAGCTGAATGTCACCGCGCAGACCTTCGTCAGGTTCCAGGAGATCACCACCTGCAGGTGCGCCTCGAGGCTGGGGGCCGGCTAGAAGGGCAGGGCACGGCGTCCCAGGGGCTCTGAGGCGTCGGCTGCCTGCGCCGCCCGCTGGGGCCCACCCGGCGGAGGCGACACGGCTCTGAGCCCGGCGCGAGACTCCCAGGGCACACGCGGCGGCCGCCTGAGGCGCGGTGCGCGGCCGCTGGGGGCGTGACGTGGCCTCACTCCTCAACACGTTGCGAACCTCCCGCTGGGCCCGCTGACGGACTCCGTGGCCTCTGGATTGCGAGTCTGCACGACGAGCAACCGTCTCGAATAAGCTTCGACTTGGCAAACGCGCGACGTCTTGCCACACGCCCAGCGTCACGTGACCCCAGCTGAGCCAGCGGTTCTTGAAATGTGCTTTGAGATACGAGTGCTTTGGATGACGAGCCTGTTTCCAGGGCGAACTGCGCTCTCAGACCAAGGTTTTACTGTATTTGTGGGCTCGGCTCTCACCGCTTTCCAACACTGTGACTGGTTGGTTGGCTGCGATTCAGTGATTTTTACTAAATTCACAGAGATGTGCAACCACCACCAGGTAACTTGGAACGTTTCCATCACCCCAAGAAGAACCCCTACCATTCAGCTGCCCCTCCTGCCCCCACCCCAACCCTGGCAACCAGCGTTCTACTTTCTGTCTCCACGGGGTTCCCCATTCTGGATGTTTCCAAGACGTGGAGTCATATGGGAGGTGGCCTTTGGTGCCTGGCCGCTCTCAGCGCGGTCCTCAAGGTTCACGCACGCTCCGGTGTGTGTCAGCACTCGCCGAAGAATACTCCATTATGCGTGGGCGGATCCGTTTTGTGTACCCCCTAGATGATGGACATGTGGGTCTCTCCACCTTGACCAAATGGTGTGGCTCTGGAGGACAGAGATATACCCGTTCTGGGGGCTTAGCAGGGACTCACGGCTGGACGCCTCCGTTTCTACCGCGTTAAAGCAAAGCTGGCCTCTGCTAGGAGTCTGGTGCAGACAGCGTGAGTCCCACGCGCCTTGACTCGAGAACCCGCCGCCTCTGGACGACTACCTCCCGGGGCACCACCCTGCCCGTCACCCGCGGCCACACCGCACAGGCGAAGGCGTGGCCGGCCTCTCCTCGGGGAGCACTTTGGAGCCGAATCATAACTGGCCGTCACTGGAGGCGGCCCTAGACAAGAACCTGGTGGTGGAAGAGAAGAGGCGATGCCCCCGAGTGTGCCGGGGGCCGCGTGAGCCCCCTGCTCTAGGCCAGCGCCTCGGCCCCCACAAGGAAGGAGCCCAGAGGCAAGTCCGCAGTAACACGGGTGGCCCTCCACCCCCTGAACAGCCCACGGCTCTGAGCTGCTGGACGCAGACACACTGGCCTGGCCTTGGGCGCCCGGCCGCATCCCGCCTGCCACACAGCGGTGGCCTCGGCCTCCCCATCCAAGAGGAGTGCGGCGGCAGGGGGTGGGGCGTGGGATGAGAAACAGAGCTTCTGAACGCAGGAGGAAGTTTCTGTGTCGGCACCTGAGCAGGTACCAAGCAGGGAGCCGAGGGGCAAGCCCGTGTCCTCACTCCTGCCTCCAGGGGCTCTGCACGCCCCCGCGGAGTGACCGCAAGCTGGGGACCTCTTCTCCGCTGGCTCCCCCTCTTCACAGTGACGGAGTTTCGCCTTCGTTCCACGGCAGCACAAGCACCCGTGGACGGACGGAGGGATAAGCAAACCGTCCCTCCACACGGTGGAGGGTCATCCGGCCTTGAAAGGGCTGTGACACAGGCCACCACACGGCGGACCTCGAGGACGTCATAGCGAGAGAGATAGGCCAGTCACCAAAGGACAAAAACGCTGTGGGTTCCACTCGTACGAGGCCCCTCGAGCTCGCAATTCAGAGACGGGGAGCGGGGTGGGGGCCAGGGCTGGGGGCGCGGGGTTAGTGTTTCACGGGGACAGAGGCTCCGTTTGGGGACCCGAGAAGTCTCCGGAGACGGACAGTGGCGATGTTAGACAGTGTTATTAATGTACTTAACACTGCTCGACTGTATGCTTGAAAATGGACAGGATGAAAATTTTATGCCATTTGTATTTTATGATTTAAATTCAAAAAACGTTTTTAAAGTGAACGACCAGTTCGCACCTCCCTGGAACGGACCCACGCGCCGTGTGACGAAATCGCTCTGGATCTGGGGTGGGCAGCGGGCCCGGGGTTCTGCGCCTGAGGGAACGGTCTGGAAGCCAGAGCGCCGGCTGCCGCTGATGCCTGCTCACCTGTCTCCACAGCGCTCTGGACTGGGAGTTTTTCTCGGTGGGAGAAGATTATTTCCTGGTGGTCGCAAACTCCTTCGACGGGAACACCTTCCTGGTAAACAGTATTATTTACAGGTAAGGAGCCTCCGAGGGCCACCCCCTTCCACACAGCGTGGGTTTGTCGGCAGTGGGGTGAGCGCCGGCCACAGCCAGGCACAGGCGGGCAGTCTGTGGGTCCCCTCAGAGCAGGCCGAGTCTGGGTCATGCCCCGGGGTCAGCCGGGTGGCCCGGTGGTCACGCAGACGCCCCCACCGTCGGATCCTGGCCGCAGGCACAGTATTCCGACACCGTGCCTTGAGAGTTCGCGATATTTCATTCTACGAAATGTTCCCGTCCAGGACTGTGGCAGCTCTGTCCCCATGTCAGATGTCCTGCCTTTCCTCACACACGCACCGGGGCGCTGTCTTGAAGTCGCCTCTGGGAGGTTTTCGAGTTGTGTGAGCACAACACCTGGGACGTTTCCCTTTCAATCTCCAGCTGTTGATCATGACGTTTTGAACCTGCCCCCCCAGACTGGGATAGTTCAAATAGTAAGATGTATCTACTTTCTTTGTGGTTAGCTTAAATTCTTTTTTTTTTAATTTTTTTTTTTTTTACATTTTTATTTATTTTTGAGAGACAGAGCACAAGCAGGGGAGGGGCAGAGAGAGAGGGAGACACAGAATCCGAAGCAGGCTCCGGTCTCTGAGCAGTCAGCACAGAGCCCGACGCGGGACTCGAACCCGCAGACGGTCAGATCATGACCTGAGCCGAAGTCAGACACTTAACTGACTGAGCCATCCAGGCAGTCCTGGCTTAAATTCTCTTATGAAGCCACTGGGACTTTGTTCGCGTTCAATAGCATCTCTTGAACAACTTGCCCAATTTCTCCCAGGGTTATCAGTGAAGTCAGTTTTTTCTTTTACCTGTTCTCCAGACAATTTTGGTCATCTATACCTTACTAGAAGAATCGCCAAGTTTCTTTAGCCTGTTTGATTTACTAGAAAGTAGAATTTTTAACATGACAAAGCAGTTTTGAAATTCATGTGGAAGAATAAATTTTCAAATGTGGCCAAGATTTTGAAAAAACACAGTAGGGGAGGAGGCCCTCAGACAATGGAAACACAGCAGGTGGTTTCTGCGAAAACTAAACACGCAGGCGGGAAGGCATATAGTCCAGAAGAGAAGCCAGCAATTTACGAACATTTAATGTGATAAATGTGTTTCAAGTCAATGAGGAAAGCATGTGCTATGTGTTACTTAATAAGTAATTGTGTATAATTTCCTATCCGTCTGGAGGAAAACACAGCCATACCCTGCTGCATATTATACACAGAAATAAACTTTACAGGGATTAAAAATCTAACTGTAAGCAAGTAAACAACAGAAATATTAGCAGAAAAGCTAAGACAACTTTGACCGCAAGCTTACCCAGGAGGGCGCGACGCCTCCATAAACAAGGCCTGTGCAGGGGCGCCTGGGTGGCGCAGTCGGTTAAGCGTCCGACTTCAGCCAGGTCACGTTCTCGCGGTCCGTGAGTTCAAGCCCCGCGTCGGGCTCTGGGCTGATGGCTCAGAGCCTGGAGCCTGTTTCCGATTCTGTGTCTCCCTCTCTCTCTGCCCCTCCCCCGTTCATGCTCTGTCTGTCTCTGTCCCAAAAATAAATAAATGTTGAAAAAAAAAAAAAAACAAGGCCTGTGCAAGGTTGCCGGGAAGATACCCTAAACTTCAGGGTTCTGGGGGAAAAGGCATCCTATTCACAAAGAAAACTATTGGGGCGCCCGGGTGGCTCAGTCAGTTAAGTGTCTGACTTCGGCTCAGGTCATGATCTCACGGTCTGTGGGTTCGAGCCCCGCGTTGGGCTCTGTGCTGACAGCTCGGAGCCTGGAGCCTGTTTTGGATTCTGTGTCTCCCTCTCTCTCTCTCAAAAAAAAAAAAAAAAAAAAAATTAAAAAGAAAACTTTTGACCACACATTTAATGGAAGAGGAACCCCTACAGGTTAATCAAAGCTAATTTTAATTTGGAAAAATGGGCAAGGGCACGAACAGGAATCACGGGAAGAAAATCAGACACCTGAGTAGAGCAGACATTAGGAGCTGCTCTCTCAAAGCCTAAGGACGGTGCCTCCCCAGCTTTAAAGGCTGTTTGAAGGCCCCGCCCCTTGCGGAACAGCCCCGCCCTTCCTTCCCCGTCAGAACAGGACCTGCCCAGGCCTTTCTGGGAAGTTTCCGGGCAAATACCAAATGAAAACCATGGTGCCCTTTGACCCAGTTGCCCACCGTGGGAACCCCACCCTAGAAAGTGAAGCCACCGCCAGTGAACCCCTTTTGGGTGGCAAACCCTAGAACGGCTGATGGCCACACATGGTGGGCAGGTGTGGGGGCCCAAAGTGGGGAGGGGGCCGGGCTGCAGAGCCCCCTGTAAACAGACGGCACGATGGTGATGCCCTTGTGGTGACAGGTATGTGTTTGAGGGCACGTGCTCACTGTCAACACCGACCCCAGGAGTAGGGGAGGCCCTGGCTCAGCCCCTACAATGAACCTTCTGGAACCACCGGGATCCCCTCCACGTCCCCCCTGCCCGTTGAGGGGGGTTGCCTGCCACACGGCACTCTGGACCAGGGGCAGAATCCGGGACGGATGCGAGGAGCTGCGGGGTCTGGGACAGGGCAGTGTCCCCCTTCCTGCCTCAGTTTCCCTCTCTGCAGGCTGACTGTGGTGCGGAGAGCTTGTGCAGCCCGGGGGGGGGGGCAGATGGGGGCAGAGGGGTAGGAGCAGGCCCGGAGAGGGTCCCGGAGGGTCCCGCTCGGACGCCCAGCGCACCTCGCCCCCCCCTGCCTGTGGCCGGCCAGGCTGACGGTATGTCTCCGGCAGGTGGCAGGGGTATGAAGGGTTCGTGGCCGTGCACAGCCTCCCGACCTTCGGCTGCAGAGACTGGGAGACCTTCCGCACCGCGGCGGGTTCCTACCTCGTCTACTCCAGCGCGAAGGAGCCCCGCTCCCGGGTGCTGAAGCTGAGGACGGGGTGAGGGCACCGGCGCCCCCCCCCCGGAGCCCTGGGAGAAGCCGGCCCTTTCCGGGCCCTGGCCCTCGTCCGGGGGGCCGTCCGTCCACCTCTGCCCCGGTGACCGTCGCGGCGGATTTGGGGGCTCCGCGGGCGGTCGGGCCGGAGTCGGGTGCTGCCCTGCGAGCCCGGGCGGGCTGCCCGGGGTTCGCCTCAAGGGAGAAGTTCATACAAAATTTTACCTCAGAACCAGCGGGACCTCCCCACGGTCCTCCCGGCCCACCCGGGCGCGGGCACAGGCTTCACGCGGATTCACGTATCTCACACCGGCTATTTATTGTATACTGTCTGTACAGAAATATATTTATGACGCTCTTTACCAAAGGCCTGAAGGCGTCTGCGTGTTTGTGGGGGGGGACGCTTCACTCGGCCAGCGCGGTGGGATGTGCCCTCGGGTCCCGGGTCACCGAGCCGGAGGGCGCCCCTCCTCTGCAGGGACTCGCTGCCTCTTCTAGCCTCGGTTTAGCCAGGAATGCGGCGGGGGTCGGTTTTGGGGAGGAACCAGCGGTGCGGGGACTGGGTCCCACCCCATCCCACCCCATGCAAAGCCACGCAGGCCGGCTCCCTGGTCACTGCACTGGCCTCGTGGACGTGCGGGGTGCACTGGGGACACCTCCTCGGGGCCCGCGCTCACTCGGCTCCCATGTCTAACGCCCCAGCCCTGCCCGGCGGGGGCCTCCTGCCTCCCTGGGCGCGACAGGACACACGCCCTCGCAGTCTGCGTGTAAAAGAACGGCCATGTGCTGCAGCCTTTGCTGGGAAGGCCTGTGGGGTGAGGACCAGGCCAGGCCTATTCCATCACCCGTGGCCACGGGCTCCAGGAGAGCGAGGGCCGGGGAGGGACGTGGAGCCGGGCCACTGCCCGAGCTCAGGGACCCACCCTTGGTTTGGTACTCTGCTGTTTCTGTCTTTCAAGTTTCAACTCTCAGTGATCTTTGCCCAAGATCACAGAGCAGGGGGCACGGCGCAGCCCCAGCTGTCGCCGGGGTCTGGCTCCCCACGGCCACGTGCATGTGAGAACGGGGTGCCCTTCCCGCTCCCAGGAAGGAAACCTACCCCACGCCTCCTCCGGCCAGGCCAGGTTTGGGATTTCAATACGGATTTCCAAAAGCTGAGATTTTTCTGAGCCCCCTTCAGGCCAATAAGCGGACCGTGTGCCTCGGGGAGGGCTGGAGCTGACCCCGGACGAGGATGTCCCTCCCCAGGGAGAGCCGCAGAGGGCAGGGGGGCCTGGGGCTCGAGGGAGGTCTGGGCCAGGTGGTGATGGCGACAGCCGGTCCAGGGACAGCCGGCCGAGGGTGCCACATAAAAATGCAGGCTCTCCAGCTAAATCTGAATCACGGATGCTGTTTTTAGTATATGTGAACCCCAAATACTGCACGGAACATACACTAAAGGAGTATTTGTTGTTCCCCTGAAATTCAGATTCAAAGCGGTGTCCTGCACTCCCAGAGAGGGGTCGTGGGGAGACGAGACCTTCTTAGGGCCAACGGGGGACGGGGCCTCCGATTTTATCTGAGATTTGACACAAGGAAGAAAGAGACCCCACGGGCTGGGGTGGCCTGCCGGGGGGCGGGCAGCCCTCGGGCAGGGTCGGCAGAGGGCACTGGTGGGTGGTCATCTTGGGGGCTTATTCCACAGGTGCCTCCACACAGGAGAGGGGAGGTCGGCCCGGGATGGTTACTTTTATGTGTCAACCGGGAGGATGTTTCTGGTTGAGATTAACACACATCACAGGAGTCTGGATAAAGCAGGTGGCCTTCTGCAATGCAGGGGCCTCACCCAATCAGGTGAAGGGAGGACTGGAATGAATGGAACAAAAGACCAGCCTCCCCGGCAAGGGGGATTCCCCCGCCTTCAGACCGGAATGCACCTTCGGCCCTGCCAGGTCTCCCCCCGGCCGGTGGCCCTCAGCAGCCGCTGAAATCCTCTGCACCCGGTCCCTGTGACAAAGCTCGTCTCTACACATCTCGTCCTGGCGGTTTTGATGCTCTGGAGAGGCCTGGTGAACACAAGAGGCTAACAGGCAACGGCCCGCAGGAGTCCCACTTGCCACTTCCTGATCACCAAGCCTCAGTTTACCCATGGGGGAGGGGCCAGCCGGGCGCCACCCCACGCAGCTTCTCTCCCCCTGGAGTGACCCAGACGTACACAGTGGCCTCTGCCAGGCTGGTGTTGCTGTGTGTCTGGCTCGCCATGGGGGACGAGCCCAGGGAGGAAGGAGGCAGGTGACAGCGGCACATACAGTGGGAGCCACCTCATCCTGCCCGGGACTTTGCAAGCAAACGGTGCCTCCGCGTCCTTGGCACAGAATCTGATCTCCGTTCTACTGGGTGGAAACACAAAAGTGTAAATCAAGATCTGTTTAAATTACAAATGCAAGCAAGAGGGGAAGTGGAGAGAACACTAAAATATTTACATCTTTTCAAGTAAGCTCTCCTGGTTTTTGTCCGTTGATGAGCATTTGCAAGGCGGCCTGCGCTTTCCCATGAATTCGCACGTGGTTTGACGTGGCCACCTTCTTGTCACTTTGGCAGCTGAGCCGCATTTCACCGAGGCGGTATCCCGGAGTGTGCCGGGCTGGGTGTCTTTTGTTAACCCGTCGGACTCTCAACCATCTTTACAGTGGTAAATAACTTGAAGGACGTGTTGGTACAGCTGCAGTTCGCTTGGGGTCATTTCTCCGAAGTCGCGATTTCCGGGAGAAACGTCCGTGAAAACTTCTGCACGGACTTCTCAATCCCAGGGCTCCCTCCTGAAGCCCGGACGAGGCTCGGCACGACCAGGGTGCGGGATCACACCTGCCCCGTCAGCCCGGCCAACGCGGGGCTTTGCCCATTTCGCCATCCGCCAGGTCACCACGTGGAGCGCACTGGCAAGGTCGCGTGTTCACCGCGGTCGACACTCGACACTTCCGGCGCGATGGGCTCCTCTTCCGGGCACCTCTTAACCTCGGCACCACCAACATCCCCCTCACCCTCTGCCACACATGCACATGTTTACCTCACATACATGCATGTCCCCCCCAGGCACACATGCCTGCACACACGCACACACACAGACATACGCACCTGCACACACACACCCATGCACATCCCCCTCACAGACACACCCACTCATGCACACACACATAACCACCCCATGCACACACGTGCACATGTATGCACACACACACACCTCATATACATGCACACCCACACCCACCCACACACGTGCACACACCCCCACATACTCCCTCCACATACCCACTGATGTACATGCACATGTCCACCCCATGCACACATATGCACATATACGCACATACCACTTCACATGCACGCACACCTACACACACCCACACACATGCACATCCCCCACACGTACATAGACACCCACTCACGCACACACACATGCACACACATGCACATACACATACATTCCACTCAAACACATATTCACTCATCCACACATGCCTACACACACGTACACGCACCCATGCATATACACCTGCATGTGAACACACACCCATGCACATGTGCATATACACTCTTACATGTGTGCAAATGCACATATACCCCACAGCTGTGCACACACACACGCACACAGGTGTGTACAAACCTTCCAGGCCCTTCTAGCCAGGGACCGTGTCTTGGGCATGTCCCCAAGGTGCCCTGGGAGATCCCAACCCTCCCCAGGGTGTAGGTGCTCCAGGTGCTCCCCACTTTCTCCAGGGTGCACATGTTCTAAGTGCTCCCCAACCTTCCCCAGGGCAGGTGCCCCAAGTGCTCCCCAACCTTCCCAGGGTTCACGTGCTCCAGGTGCTCCCCGACCTTCCCCAGGGCGCAGGTGCCCCAAGTGCTCCGCACCGTCCCCTTCTCTAGTGGTATGTTGCTGAGAAGACCGTCCAGCGGGACCGTGGAGTGCACACATTTCCTGTCAGATGGAGCGGGGTCAAGCCCTGTTTCTTCTCTTTACTGTTTGAACTCGAGCAAGTAACCGAACCCCTCAACCTTGGTCTCCTGGGGCCCCTCACATCTAAAATAGGGGACCCCTCATCCCCGGGCTGCAGCATGAGGACGTGGTATGGCCGCTGCGTGGCCCGGGGCACCATTCCTGGACACACGAGTAGGCAACGGTTGGACCGGCCTCGTGGCCACTTACCTGCCCAGGTGTGTTTTCCTAAACAAACTTGGATCACGTAAAATCACTTTTGAAAGAGAAAGACAGGCTGTCCTACTTCTGAACATAGATTCATTGCCTTAAACCACATGCTAGCAAATCGGCAACACACAACGCCCAAGGGGGTTTCCCCACTCCTGGGAGGACCGTTTCGTACTGGGACAGCCTCTAAAATGATCTGTTATGATTAGCAGCTCGTAAGCGAGCCTGGAGTGAAAGGGCATCTCGGCAAGGCGCGTGGCTCCGTGACTCCGAAGCAGCTCCTTAATTTTGCCCTCATTTTTAATTTTATTTTGATTTAATTTTATTTAATTAAGACGCACGGACCGTAAGTGTCCCGTTCAGTGAGTTTTGCCAATTATGCAAATCCGGACAACCAGCCCCGGACAAGGTCTAGAGTCTTTCCGGGGGGCCCCCCAGGCCCCCTGGGGCCCCGTTCCGGCCAATCCCCGCCGCGCCACCTCCCGCCTCTGTCGCTGGCAAGCTTTGTCACCCTCGGGTTCCCTTCAGCGGGGTGCACACTCTCACTCCCGTGTGCCTCTGTCACTCTGCTACGTGGTGGCCACGCCTGCACTTTGCTCATTCTTATTACCGACCTTATTGTTCACTTTGTCGCTTTCTCCCCTGGTAGGACTAGCTCGTCGCTTGTGCACCCGTTGATGGGCCTCCGGGTGCTTTCCCGAGTGCGACTGCTGCAAACGTCACGGGGCGCTTGCGTGCGGCACGTGATTTCCCCTCTCTGGCTGCGTATCTAGTGGTGGAGCTGTCCCAGGACAGGCAACAGCTGGGCTTTAGGAGCCAGCCGTCCTCCAAAGGCCGGGCGCATGCGTGGTAACCAGGTAAATCGCGGTGACACCGTGCGTGCGCGGCAGTCCAGGCGGCCCGGCCTCTGGCTCAGAGCACAGGACGAGGAGGCGCCGTGTGGGGAGAGGACAGCGCGGGGACGCCTTGCGGACAGCCTCTCTGCCCGGTGGGAAAGTGCTAGAGGGTCAGTGGAAACCTGCCCAAAGCCGTCAGAGAACCTTGTGGGCTCGGCTGCCCGTAGGCACATATAAGGACCCGAGCCTGACTGGTCCTGCCTCGTCCCCAGGGAGGGAGGGCAGCAGATGCCGGGGAGAGGAACACCGCCCGCCACGTCCACCCAACAACAGGCTGGGCCCCGCGTGTCAGTCTCCTGTGGCCGCTGTCACAAATTATCACACACTCAGTGGCCGAAGGCAACAGAAATGTATTGTCTTATAATTCTGGGGCTCAGAAGTCCCACCTGGGTCTCACTGAGCCAAAGTCAAGGTGTGGGCGGGGCTGCATTCCCCCTGGAGGCTCCAGGGGAGAACCCCTTCCCTGTCTCTTCCAGCTTCCGGAAGCGAACCTCTCCTTGACTCGAGGTCCCTTCTCCATCTTCGCAGCCAGGAGTGGCAGGCCCGATGCCCTCTCTCTGGACTGCTTTACTCTGGCTCCTCCCCCCACCTCGTCCACCAGCAACAATCTCGAGGACTGCAAGATGCCCACAGGGATGACACAGGATAGCGTCCCTTTCCCAAGGCCAGCTGGCCAGCACCCCTAATCCCACCTTGCTGTGAGACCTGATGCATTTACAGGTTCTGGGGACTGGAGGAGGGCGTCCTTGAGGCCGAGCACTCCCAGGGGCTTTGACCCCTCCCCACTCCTATCCCTCCTGCCTGGGCCCCAGACCCCCTTCTGTGCCCCCAGCACTGGCAGAAGTCGGGTGCCGTCCTGTGCGGGCAGCGGGGCAGAGCTGTGTTCAGTCATGACCCCCTCAAGGTCTCACCCAACAGAGTGTGGTGTTTGCAAAGACTGACGGTCGCCCTGTGCACAAACACAAACAGTGCCTGGTTAAAACTGCCCGGCTCCTTGGATGAACTCTAAGGAGACCCCAAAACTCACACTCCTAGAGGTAAGATTCGGACAAACCCTCCAATGACGCCTCACACTGTCACTATTTCCTACATGTGCGGTTTTTGTGCATGTTGACCAAAAGCTCAGCGCTGTCCCTTTTAATGATGAACAGAGAAACCCACAGAACACTTCAAAGAATTAACACAAAAAAAATACCTTGAAAAATAAGGGAAATCCTGGCCTCCAGGTATTCAATTATATAAAAACAATTCAATTTGGTCTTGGCATAAATTTGGAGAAGTTAAAGTTCCAGGTGTCAGAAAAAAAAAAAGATTCTGAAATGGAATTTTTTCTATTTGGAGGGAAACTTTTTTTTTTAATGTTTATTTTTGAGAGACAGAGCATGAGCAGGGTCTGAGGAGCAGAGAGAGAGAGAGGGAGACACAGAATCCGAAGCAGGCTCCAGGCTCTGAGCCGTCAGCACAGAGCCCGATGCGGGCCTCGAACTCACAAACCGCAAGAGCGTGACCTGAGCCAAAGTCGGATGCTCAACTGACTGAGCCACCCAGGCGCCCCTGGAGAGAAACTTTTTAAAGGTAAACACAAGAGCAGTAAATGGAAAGGGAAGACTATATCTTTGTCACATAGATATTTATATATTTTTAAAAATATCAATAAAGTTGAAATACCAGCACACTGGTACATCCAGGGCTTGACTGGTTCAAATGGCCGACACCCGAGGTCCGAGGCCGTGAGGCCCGCAGCCAAGCGGGAGCAGAGCACGGGAACCAGAGCAAAGAGCGCGAGCAAACATCCACAGCAGAGGAAATCCGAACGGTGGAAAACGGGCTTAAATTCTGATGACTTAAACCCACTTGGAATGGAATGGATGTCACGACGGCAGGTGCTCCTGGGCCCGCCGCGGTGACAGGACCGGCCCGGCCTTCCCGTGGGGCCACATAGTTAAAACCTGAGCAGAGCGGCTCCTGTCTGTCAACAAAGCAAGTCATTGGCTCGGAAAACCTCACGCTTGGTGTCCTAATTATTGTGACATCTGACTGACAGGCTGTGATTCTCGGCCCAGGGCAAGGACAGGAGGTCTGGTGTCCGTCCCGAGCCCTCGCTCCAGCAACTCCAGCGGGCAGCTCTGGAGAGACCAGAGAGCAGGGGAGGCTGGGGCGGGGCGGGGGGGCCTGGCCCCGGCTGACCACACGCAGGGCATGTCAGCACCACCAACCCCGGGAGACGGCAGGACCCAGCCCTCCGGCCGAGCGAGGCCCACCCTGGTGGTGCCCAGGAGTGGGCGCAGAGGGGGTGCTGGCAGATGTGAGACAGCAGGAGTGCTGAGGGCCCTGGAGGGCAGGAGAGTGTGTGCCCATCCAAGGGGGCCACGGCCAGCTCACCCGTGGGATGGACGGCACGGTGGGGGCCGGGCAGCGGTGCGGGGGCCCCGGGGGGCTCGCCGTGTGCGTGGGCTCCGACAGCCGGCCCTCGGGGGAGTCCAGCACTGAGGTGGCCGCTGTTCAGGGATGTCCCAGGGGCCTCCTCCCTTTGGAAGGAATCTCCCTGCCCTTCCGGAAGCCTGTGGGGAGGGACAGGGTGAGGAGGGGAGGCGCAGGGTCTCGGTGAGCACCCTCATCGGCCCCGGCCTCCTCGGGCTGGCTGCGAGTTGGCGGCCAGGTGGGCTTCACGAGGTAAGAGGCTTTCCACAGGTGACCTCCGGGCTGCGGACTCCGTTCCGGAGCCACGCCTGCCAGTGTCACCAGCTGGGCGGACACACAGTCCCCACACCTGCACACAAACGCACTCTTCCCGCTCCGGGGTTTTTGCCACACCTCAACTGCTCAGACGCCTCTGCCGGCTGCTGAGGCTTCAGAGACGGTCCAACGTCTGTCTGCCCCGATGTCTGTCTGCCGTCCACAACCAGCCGGGCATTCACCAGCCTGCAGGACCTCGGGGAAGTCATCGAGTGTCCCCGCCCCCTGCCACTGCCTGCGGCCACACGCCACACCGCCCCCCCCACCCCAGGCTGTTTCTCCCTCCCTTCGCAGGCCCAGCGTCTCCAAGAGGGTCAGGAGAGCTCAGCCCAGTGGGCCTCTCGCTCTGGGACGCGGTCTCCCCACCTCCGTCGCACAGGTACCCAGCAGGCGCTAGGTGCCCGACCTGGCAGCCAGCCCCGCGCCCGCTCCCTCCAGGTCAGTGTCGGTGCCAGGGTGACAGAGGCAGACCCCGCACTCCTGGCCTTGCCGGGCCGGGCCGTGGACGGGCTCTGCTCCTCCTGGCTCCCCTGGCGCTTCGACCTGGGGTGAAACCGAGGCCCGCCTCTGCTCTCTGACAGCCCTCGGGCCCGTCCTTCCCAGAGTGAGAACTTCCAGGCCTGGGCATCAGAAGGCCCAGATTCCTGCCCAGCCCAGCCCCACACAGCTGCCTCCCAAGTTGGGCATCTGTCCCCTCCAGACCTCAGAGTCTCGGCTTCTCGTCTGAAAATGGAAATATTCCCGACAGCGGCCAGGCCCCGGGGGAGTTCGCCAAGGCTGGCTGGAGAGCAGGCCGTCCCACCTGGGGCCTGGGGCTGCTGCAGGCCTCCCCGCCCCTTGCCGCAGGGCCCTGCACCCTCCTGACTCTGGTCCTGAGCTTGGGAAGAAAGCGCACACTGAGATCACAGGAACTCGTGCCCAGCAGGCGCGTTTACTGCGGGTTACGGTGACCTCGGTGACCCTCCCGCCAGCCTCCTGCCCCCACCGCCCTGTCCCCAGCAGCGGCTCGCTCCCACATGGCTAACAATCTCCTGGAGCGGGAGAGCGGAGCCTGGTTGTGGTGCCATCAATCGCCTGGGGTACAGACTCTCCCCGTGGTCAACCTCAAGCTGCCATCATGATGTCGACTGGCTCACAAGATGCCCCCCAACTTAACTATTGGCCGTCGTGAGCCGGTTGGAGCCTGTACGAGCTGGCTCCCGCACCCACGGCACCCCTCTGCCACGCCGTGGGCTCTCAGGTGTGCTGGGTCCGGAAGCTTCAGTACTGGCAAGGTCTGCAGCAAGGAGGAACGGGGGGCAGGTCTGGGTCGAGTGGGTCAGAGACGCAGATAACAGAATCCACTCCAGCCAATGTAAGCACAAAGGGGTTTATTGAGAGGTCAGAGGCAGCGGGGAGGGCAGTGAGACTTTGGACCCAGCTTCCGGGAAAGAGGACTACAGAAACCATGCCAGGCTCCTGCGTTTGCCGGGAGCTGCCACAAATCCAGAACATTCCATCTCTGCCACAGTCTGCCAAAGCAGCCCTGGCTTCTCCCCAGGTAACTCAGTCCAGGATCAACGTCTCCTGTAAATGCATCTGTCGAGAGCCCGCGGCAAGGGAGCCCGGGGAGCAGGTGCAGGAAAGCCGGCAGGGCTGAGGCCGGCGCACAGCGCCCACCGAGCCGTCTCCAGTGCTCGTGACCGGGACCCAGCTCCACCGCTCAGACGCCCTCGCACCCCAGCCTTGACTCAGCTGATGCCCCGGCGTTCTGCTGACCCTCTGGGAGGAGCTGACCCCCTGCAGCCCCGCACAAGGGCGTCTGCATGCACACTCCTTAGACCGCGTGCGGAATCCAAGACGCCACAGGGCGGAGCCAGAAGCGCTGTGCTGTGCAACCCCTGCTCTCAACCGCCTGACTCCCCTCCCCTGCTGCCCGCAGCCACCTTCCATTAAGAAAAGCACACCCGAGGGGCGCCCGGGTGGCTCGGTCGGCTGAGCGTCCGACTCCGGCTCAGGTCTTGATCTCACGGTTCGTGGGTTCCAGCCCCGCGTCGGGCTCCGTGCTGGGAGCCTGCTTTGGATTCTGCGTCCCCCCGTCTCTCTGCCCCTCCCCTGCTTGCACTCTGTCTCTCTCTCAAAAATAAATAAAGAACATTTTTTAAAATTTTAAAAAAAAAGAGGAAAATACACCTGGGTTTACCCAATCGCGTGTCCAATTTAAAACCATCATCCACCCTCACTGCAGGCCAACCTGGGGACTTAGGGCCCCATGGCGGGAGGCGGCCCCCAGTTCCAGGGCTTTAGAACAGAGTCTACAAGAGGAGCCCCCAGTCCCAGCCGTGCAGGAACCCTGGCGGTGCACGTCCTGTCCTCCCCATGGAGCCCAGCTGGGGGCGCCCTCCACGCAGGGGTCTTCTGCCCAGGAGCCCACCCACCAGGGACGGCCCCCGAGTGTCCAGATGGCCCATCCCCACCACTGGGCCACCCAAGGGAGCGACCCCAAAGCCCAAAGTGGAGGCAGGCTGGGGCACCAGGAGGCCACGAGTTATCAGGCGTCCCCTCCTAGGGTCAGGTTGGGGGTGGGACTCTGGGCTCCACGAGGCACATCCACGGTGAGGCTGGGGACCAAGGGAGCAGGAAGCCTCCCCCAGCCCAACCAGAGCAGCTGGGCAGGGAGACCAGGCTCCCCGAAGGGTTCCATGAGCCTCTCACGGCCCCTCGTCACCCCTCTGGCCCTCAGGCCTCCCTAGAAGCCAGACCCCTTCCACCAACCCCCGTGGGAAGGAAGGGCGGCCCCATCACCACCCTGAGCTAGGGTGGCTGCTCCAACCTCCTGCCCCATGGGGAGCCCTGGAGTCACCCTGCCCTGACCCCCAGACCTTGTGACGTGTTACCTCCCACGGTAAACGGGCTTCACAGACTGGAATGTGTATGTGCATGAAGAGCTTTGAAGGTCCCTTGTTTGGGGATCACAGTGAGAGCCAAGGGCCACCCACGTTCCATAAGGCTGTGACCCCACTACCCCTGAGACTGGCCAGCCAAGACACCCCCTTTGTCGCGTACCTGACACTGTCACCACGGATTCTCCCTGGGAGGCCAGCTAGACCCTGCCCCGCCCCGGCAGATTTAAGACGGAAGTAAATGCCCACTGGTGCAGGGCTGGGGCCGCTCAGCCGTGGGGCCCTTGGGGGCCTCCAGCGGGACGCACTCACACGTGGCAGCGAGGAAGGGGGTGGGCCCTGGCAGGGTGTCGTTAAGGGGTCCCTCAAGGGGAGGGGAAAGAGGGGAGACGATGATCGTAGCCCGGGAGAGCAGAGGGCTCCCGGGGACCAGGGGGGGAGCGCACGAGCAGGAAGGAGCTTCGTGGCCCCGGAGTTTAGGGACCCGGTGGTCTTCCTTGGAGGGAGGCGTGCGCTCTGGGACACCCCCTGAAGGGCGAGGTCCCGGAAAGGCCGGGAAGGCCTGGCAGCCGACTGTGGTTCAGGGTACGAGGGAGAGGACCTTCTGGTGTGTCCAGGGTCCTCAACAAGGGCAAGGAGGGAAGGAGCCCCCACGCCCCGCGCACTCCCTGAAGAGCCACATTTGGTGGAATCCAGGCTCTCTGGGCTCATTCTGGCGTAAGAGGAAATGTCGAGTTCCCTGGCAGGGGACAGGCCCCCACAAAGCCAAGGCCTCCCTCACAACACGGAGGCGTACCCACAGGACCCCGGCACGCCGCCCCCGCACCTGTAGCGGGTCACCTCCATCGGGCAAACCCACAGGTGGTGAGCTCCTCGGGTGGTGGCCCCCCTCTCCCCACCACATGCACCCTGGGCGGGTGGGGCCCCTGCCCGGCTGGTCAGCCAGCAGCAGCGCCTACCTTCGTCCCTGGGAGTGTCAGGCTGTGGGAGGCGGCCCTGGGCCCTGCCCCCATCCCTGTACACCTGATCTGGACGGGGGGCAGAGAAGTGGGGGGTTTGGGTGCGGGAGGGTATTTGGAAGCTGACAGCTGTTTCTTTTTAATGCACCATAACTGAAAAAATCATGACCTCGTTTGGACGAGCCTTTTGGGTCTCAGCCGGGGAATGTGAATCTCTGAATCAACACTCAGATAGGATCCCGTGTTCGTGTCCCATGTCAGATCATGCGACGCTTTCCGAGTACAGACCACCCTCTATTTTAATCCTTTCCAAGCATCTGCTCGATGAAACTTGTACCCTTTACACCTCAAGTTCATGAGCAATGTGTCCCAATTTTGTCTCCCCCCCCCAATATTTGAAGCAATTTAAAAATAAATACTCATACAAAAGACATCAAAAAATAAAACTGGGAAGACAGATCACAGTTACACAGGTGGAGGTAATGTCTGCCCCGAACATAAAGTTGTACAGGAATTAGCTCTGAGATTCCTGGTGGCAAAGGTGGAGAGAGAGGCAGAGAGACAGAGAGGAAGGGACAGACTTCCTGTTGCTGGAGAAAGGTAGCATCCCGTCGACTGGCCTTGAGACACCAAATCTCAGTCCTCCCGTCCTGGAGAAGGACCTGCTTTAGGCATCAGTGAGTAGAAAAGCAAGGCACAGCATCGACCCAGGATGACGGGCCTTCCCCCAAACCAGGCTCGGACAGTGGTGGGACCGAGGGCAGGGACGCACCGGTCTGGCTGCGGACACTGCCCTCCTTGACGATCCACTCTGGACCTTTTTCGGGGTTTCTGTCCATGGTTTTCTCGGGTTTTGATTTTTACGATTTTTCCCCCTCTCCCCGGAGTGAAATTTCAGTACAAACGTTACTCTTAACAAACATTCTGAGAATAAACAAAGCTGTTCAAAGGTTAGTTTGAACTACGCTTTTTCACTTACCTCTCGAGAAAAACCTGGTCTCTACTACTTTGCTCTGGAAAGAGTTCTGCGGTCAGATGTGCTCAGGAACCGCTACTCGGGGGCAAGGCAACCCAGTTCTGCGGTGTAGGACTCTGCCTCCAACAGACCAGTCGGCACCCCACCCTCTGCGGGCTGACCTCACGCTCCCGGGCACGAGCCCATTCTTCTCTGAACGCTGTTCACACCCTACGGACGCCACGGGGAAGCGGCCAGCTGAGTGCAAGGGACATGGAACGTCACGACAGGCGGCCCGGTGTTAAGTCCCGACTGGGTCGTTTCCCAACTGTGTCGTGGCGGGCGACGCCGTTTCTCCAAGCTTTGGTTTCCTGGCCCGTCAAGCGGGCCCGACGGTAACATGTTGGACCTGAAAGGCGGCGTGGTGACTAAAACACAACACGAGAGAGGGTTCTGGAAGGGTGGGGTGCTGCACAGAAGGGCTGTGGGGACCCGCCGCTCAGGGGTCTTGCAAGCAGGAGTCAGTCACCATCCCCTACAAAAGTGCTGGGGGACAGGCGGGCAGCGCGCTGCTCCGGCCAGCGGGCGCTAGGGCGCGGGGCCGACGGCGTCCTTGGACGCGGGGGCGCTGGGCAGGGACTTCAGGTACTCCAGGTGCTTCCTGGCGTCCTCCTGGTTCTGGCGCACGTAGTACACGACGTAGGTGATCACCATGGCGAACCAGCCGAACATGGTGACCAGCATGGCCACGTCGGTGGTCTTGTGGTGGGTGCTGCAGAAGCTGACGCCGGAGTCGAGCGCCTGGATGAGCGGCTTGCCCACGTACTCGTCCCGCACGGCCGTGTGGCAGGCGATCTCGTCCACCGACTCGGGGTCCAGCTTCAGCTCCCACAGCGCCTCCTGCAGCGCACACTCGCAGTGCAGGGGGTTGTGGGACAGGCGGATCTTGGCGCTGAGCTTGCCCAGGGCATCCTTGGGAATCCTGCGGATGCGGTTATGAGACAGGTCCAGCAGCCGCAGGCCCCCGGCCAGGCCCGAGAAGGCAGCGGGGCCGATGGTCTCGATGGTGTTCTGGGACAAGTCCAGCTCTCTCAGCTGGTTCAGGTGCTGGAAGGCCCCGTTGGGGATGTGGGCGATCTTGTTGGCATCAAGCTTCAGGAGCACGGCGTCGGCAGGGATGTCCTTGGGGATCTCCTGCAGGCCCCTCGCGCTGCAGTGGACGGCCACGGCCCCAGCGTGGTCAGGGCACTGGCAGCCCTGTGGGCAGGAAGCGCCCAAGCGCAGGCAGAAGAGGAGGAGGAGGCAAGACCCTCCCGTGGGGCCCGGTGGGGCTGAGGGGCTCTGCTTGCCCACGGGGCCCATGCTGACCACGCCTGGGGACACACGACAGCGTCCGCTCACTCAGTGCCGCAGAGCTGCGTTTCTCCCCACTCCCCCGGCCGCCGCTGCGCAAGCGACCATCGGACACACACATGAACTCTCGTTCCTCGCGTGCCAGGAAAAGCGGGGTTCTGTCAGTTCTAAAAGAGAGCAGCAAGCAGCATCAGTGACCGTGCTCCAGCAGGGAACCCCGGAGCGCTCTGACTTTGGGGGGCATGTCACGGGCACACTGAAGCATCTGACCAGCGGGGATCTCTGTAACTTATTTCCAGGGATTCCCAGCGCCACCCAGAAGAGCAAGGACAGGTCGTGCCGACCGCTGGCTGGGTCCAGGAACCCTGGACACACCCACTGCACACCTAGGGGACCAGGGGCTTGCCCGGCCCGGCGAGGGTCCACCGCCCCCCAGCTGCTCAAGGCTGGAAACCGAGAGGACCGGGCTGCAGGGTTCTCTTAAGAAACCGTAACGCAGGGCGGCCGGATGAGCCACCGACTGGCGGCGCTCCCTCTGACAGCCCTCGGGGAAGTGTAGTAAGAGCTAAAGGTCCTCTTTGTCAGCCCCGACAGGACGGCGCACGTGGCAGCGGGGGCGGCGCCTTTTTATTTCAGTTGTGTTAGAGAAAGAAGGAAACCGAGAACAGAAAAGCCAAGCCCCGGGCGCGCGGCCGCGCTGGGGCGTGGAGTGGCGGCGCCGCGCGCCGGGCCTGGCGGGCGGGGCCCGGACCCCGCGACCCCCGCGACCCCCGCGACCCCCGCGACCCCCGGGGCGGGGGCTTTACCTGCGCGGCCGCCTCCGGACACCGTTCTGCGCGACGCTCCCGGCCGCTCGAGCCCGACCCGAGCCACACCCGGGTGCGGAGGCGACCCCGGGCCTGCGCCCACCTCTGCGGCCGCTCGGGACGCGCGCGGCTCTGCCTGCGGCTCCGCGAGGCGGGGCCTGGGGCGGGGGCGGGGCCTGAGGACGAGGGGCAGGGCCTGTGGGCGGGGCTGCAAGGGCGAGACGGGGTGGGGCCTGTGGGCGAGGCCTGCGGTGGGGGCGGAGCTGCAAGGGCAGGAAGGCGTGGAGCCGGGGGTAGGGCGGGGCTGGAGGCGGGGCTGTAACGAGAGGTGGGGCGGGGCCTGGGTGCGGCGAGGGGGCGGGGCTGTGAGGCACAATGGGGCGGGGCCTGGGCGGAGTCTTGGATGGGGCGGGTTGGGGGCGGGGCTGTACTGCATAGTGGGGTGGGGTCTCGGGCGGGGTCTGAGGCCGTGGTGGGGCGGGGCGGGCCTTAAGGCAGAATCTGGGATGAGGCGGGGATTGAGGCGGAGGAGGGGCGGAGCAGGGCTCGGACGGAGTCCGCAGAGGGGTGGGGCCAGGGCAAAGAGGGGCCTGCGGGACAGGGGCGGGGCCTGGGCGGAGTCTGGGGTCTGTTGCGGGGAGGTGGCACCGTTAGACCGGAGGTGGGGCGGGGTCTCGGAGGCTGTGGGCGGGGCTGAGGGCGGGCCGTAGGGCCGCAGACCCAGTCCCTGCCCTGCCGCCCGGCTCTGAGGCTGGGGGCGGTGGGTGTCGGGCGGAGACCGAAAAAGCGGTGCTTTTTCCCGCAGGTCCGCTGCCCGCGGCCCCCGAGGCTGGTTAGTGAGGTTGGGTCTCCGCCCGGCTGGGTCCTGCCCCAGCCCCCACCCTCTCAGGTCCTGGCGAGGGAATGTGGGGGTGGGGTCTAGCGTTTAAGCTGGATCAGAGCCCTCTCCAGGGTTTCAAAAGCATCTTTATTGTGGTGTAATGACACACGTATTTGCATTCGCTGTGCACGCGTGAAGCCATCACCACGAATAATGCAGTAAATAGCCCAGAGTTTCCCCTTTCCCTCCAGCCCCCTCCCCAGGCAAGTACCTGCTGAGCCCAGTCCGTGAGCTCGCGCTTGCTGGAACTTGTATAGGCGGAGTCTAGCTCATTTCTCTCTGCACTCCTGGTACTGCAGCAGTCGATGGTTATTCCTTTGTAGGAGCACGTAATATGAATGTGCCATGCTGTATATGCCCACGTATGTCTCTTATCCGTCTTGAGTTAGTTTGGGTACGTGGCGTGAGATATATAATTCAAGTCTGTTTTTTTCTGCGTGTGGATATTCAGTTTCCAGGGCTGTTTGTTGAAGTAACCGTCCCTTCTCAGCTGAGGTGCCTGTGACTCTCTGTTGAATATCAGTGGTCCTAGATGTGTGTGAGTCTCCTTCCGTGCTCTCTGCATTCCATTGGTCTGTTTGCCTGTTTTTATGCCAATTGTCCAAGCTGTCTTTATTGCTGTGGCTTTATAACAGTTCTTTTTTTTAATGTTTATTTTTGAGAGAGATAGAGACAGGGCACAAGCAGGGGAGGGACAGAGAGACAGGTTAGACACATAATCCAAAGCAGGCTCCAGGCTCCAAGCTGTCAGCACAGAGCCCAATGCTGGGCTCAAACACATGAAGTTGGACGCTTAACCAACTGAGCCACCCAGGCGCCCCTTTATAATGATTCTTGAATCAGGTAGTGTAAGTCTCCCAGCTTTGTTCCTTCATATTCTTTTGGTCATCTAGATCTTTTGCACTCCCTCATGAATTTTAGAACCAACTTACCAACTTCCACCAAAAAAACCTATTGCGTTTTGTTTGGGATTCCACTGAATCCATAGATCAGTTTGAGAGAATTAATATCTTGACAATATTGAGTCTTTCATTCCATGAACATGGTATATCTTCTCATTTATTTAGAACTGCTTTTGTTTCTTTCAGTTGTGTTTTGTAGTTTTTGGTTTACGTATCTTGCACATCTCTTGTCATACTTATTTCTGATAGCTTTATGTTATTGTAAATGGTATCTTTATTCTAATTTCTGTTTGTTAAATGATAGTATACAGAAATAAAAGTGATTTTTGTATACCAAACTTAACTTTGCTAAAATCACTTATTAGTTCCATTAACTTTTTCATACATATCTTAGGATTTTCTACATATACAATCATGTTATCTGTAAATAAAAAGAGTATTCTTTCTTTCCAGTCTGCGTGCCTTTTACTTCAATCTGTGCCTAATTGCTTTGGCTAGAGCCTCTAGTTCAGTACTGAATAGGAGGACTGAGAGCAGATATCCTTGTCCATCCTGATCTTAGGGGGAAAGCAGTCAGTCTGTTAGGAATAACGTTGGTGGTAGATCTTTTGAAGCTGTTCATATCAATTAGAGGAAGTTTCCTTTGTGAAAATAGAGGAAACCTCTTGAAAATGGAGTCAGGAAGTACCGAAGGGGTACTGTCACACATGTATCGCTCCTTGAAGCCTGCATCACCAGCAGGAAGAAGGAAGATAATTATCTTGTGAGAGAGGACATTTTTCCGATAGGAATTTAATCTCCTTTTAAGAAAAGGAAGGAAGATCCCTCCCTGCCCCAGCAACAACACACTAACCACCACTTCCTGCCAATCAGGAAATGTCACAACCTCGAACTCTTGTTCTTCTCCAATGAACTCCTGTTCAACACAACCCTCCCCAAGTTCCTCCTGCAACCTAATAAAAGCTGACCTTTCCTTTGTCTCTTTGGACTTGCATGTGGCTCACTGTAGTTTGCCGTGTTCCAAATTGCAATTCCTCTGTGCTTCCTGAATAAACTCATTTTGCCAGTAAAATAACTGGCTATTTTTAAGGTTGATACCTTCTATTTCTAGTTTGCTGAGCGTTTTTATCAGGAAGCGTTTTGGATGTTGTCAAATAAATGTCTTTTCTTCACCCATTGAGAACCTTTTTTTAAAATTGGTATGTTTATATGGAAGATTATATTAACAGATTTTCAAGTGTTAAGTGTTAAGTTAACCTTACGCCCTTGGAATAAATCCCACTTGGCTATGATGTATCACCATTTTTGTATGCTGTTGAATTATTTAATAGAGATAGAGCTGCTGAGGTTATTTTTTTTTTCCTTGACCGAATGTTGGTACTTCATCTCTCTCGAGGAATTGTCTGTTTCATCTGAATTAATTGATCAGCATAAAGCTACTCATAATGCTCCCTAGTTATCTTTTCAATACAGAGTATGAAGTGATGTCAATCCATTCCTGATACGGGTAGTTTGCATCAGCTTTTTTTTTCTTTTACTCATCAGTCAGTCAGGATAGAAGTTTATCAATTTTATTGACATTTTCAAAGAACCCATTTTCAGTTGCATTGATTTCTTTTTTTTTTTTTTCTGTTTTCTTTCCCAATTGACATCCGTTCTGATCTTTTGCTTACATCGGGTTTAATTTTCTCTTCAATTTTTTTGTTTGTTTGTTTGTTTCTTACGGTGAAAGTTGAGCTCACTGGTTTGAGACTTTTCTTCTTCTCTAGTACAGGCATTTTGGTGCTATACATTTTCCTCCAAGTCCTGCTTTAGCTACATCTCAGGATTTTGTAATGAAATTCACTAAGTTTGAAACACTTTCTAATTTACCTTTTGATTCCTGTTTTGACTCATGGACTTAGAAGTGTTTTATTTTGTTTCCAGATATTTGGGGATTTTCTGAAGATCTTTCTGGTTTTGATTATTCATTTAAATCCATCATCAGAGAGCACACTCTGTATCCTTTGGGTCCTTTTAAATTTGTTGAGGTTCATTTATGGCCCCAAAAGTGGGCTGTGTTAATAATCGTTATATGTGTACTTAAATGTGTTCTATGGTTGCTCAGTGGAATGTTCTAGAAGTGTCGATGAGGTCAAGTCTGCTGATAGTGTGAATCTAGTATTTTACATTATTGCTGATTTTCTATTTGTTTTATTAATTACCGAGAGAGGGGTGTTGATGTCTCTGTGACTGTAGATTTGTTTGCTTTTCTTCATTTCTACCAGTTTTTGCTTCTTGCATTTGAAGTCCTATATTCGGATTAATATGTATTTATTATTAATTGACCCTTTATCATTATGAAATCACCCTCTTTACCCCGAGATTTTTTGCCTTGACCTCGGTTTTGTCTGACACCAGCATGGTCACCACGGCCTCCTTGCGATTAGGTCAGCACAGGGGTCTGCTTCCATTGTCCCGCTTCCTTTGGGGTTTCTGTAGCACCAAAGTGTCTTTCTCACTACATTTGTTAACTACGAAGGGAAAAATAATGGTTTTACGGTAGAGACGCCCGGCAGAAGCCACCCTACCTATGTGACCAAGGTTAACATCATCGGTAATAAGACAAGCCGGCGTCACTCAGCCCTTGATGTGATGGACCCAGAAACACACAACATCGCTTCTGTGACGTTCTTGCCAAAAATGCATAATCTCACTGCACTGGTGAGAACACTTCGGACACACCCAAACTGAAAGACACGTTACAAGGTGACTGGTCTGTGAACTTCATAAAAGACAGGAGGAAAAGACTGGGTCGCTGTCACAGACCGGAGCAGACCACAGAGTGAGAAGAGCTAACTGCCATGCGGGTCCTGGGTCGGACAGGGACGTGGGGGAGGGCAGAACAGAATGAGGCCATGGCGTTTCCCGGCGGTGGTGTCCTGGCTGTGAGAACCCACACTCGGTGCTCGGACTCTAGCCTGTCTTCCTCTGCTCTGCTCCCTTCTCCTCTCCCCCTGCCTCTGTTGGCAGTGAGTGTTACGATTGCGTCTTCCGTCCTGAGTTGACCCCAGCTGTAACTCTCTGCCACGTTACTTCAGTGGCTGCTCAGGGTGTCGCGTCCAGCTGTCGCTGCTTACCACGGTGGTCCCTCGGGCCACGTTTGGCCACGTCACGTGCAGTGGGTGCTGCGTTGCTGACACGGCGTATATGTCCTCGTGTGTAGGAGCCCCACAACACGGGATTATTTCTGCTGTGATCAGCCAGCTCTCTTCTAAAGAGACTAAAATCTTTAAAGATTAAAGAGGCTTGAAGCTGCCAGCATGTTAGCGTGTGGCAAATCGAAGAGAGGCTGGAAGGGAGCCCCAAGTTAAGGAATGTCTTAATGTTTAAATTAAGCAAATTAAACGGGGTTACTACCAAAAAGTACGGTGCCGATGCAGGGGGATCCACAGACATTAAGCAGAGTGGGAGAGCCCAGACACTGTGAACTCACGCTGTGTGGTTCTGCTTAGAGAACATTCTAGGAGGGATGGGGCGGGGCGGGGGGGGGGGGTTGCTCCTGGGCTGCATGATCTGGATCTGGAGCTCAGTGCTGGTTGTTACCAGACATAAAAACACATCGGGCTGCTCATAGTTAAGATTTGCCCAGATGACGAAGCGTATTCTGCCTCGGTAACAGAAAATAGTGACGTGCCACCCAGGTTTGCGCTTCAGGGATGGTCACAGGTGCCAGTGGTTCTGCATCAGTGGACGGGCGGATGGATGGATTCAAGGCGCTCGTGTAAGGCTGTGCGGTGAGCGGTCTTCCTGGTCGCGGGCTGCCCTCACAGGAGGCTCTGGCTGCCGGCCAGGCCCGGGCCACAGGGCCCTGAGAGAGTCTGGCTCTCCGTCCACTCCGGACCACCAGCCCGTGCTCTCAAAACACCAGAAACCTTCTAATGCCATCCTGGCCACGCGGACCGCCCTCTGTAGCTGCCCTTCCGACTGTAATTGGGCTCAGGGCTGATTAGCTCACCCATTTATCCACCCAGAGTCCAGGCTTCCTGTCCCCAGGGATGCCAGGCAGCTGCGCCAGCCGGCTAATTGCTTCCCCATCAGGAAGGTGGTTTTGCTGGGCGAGTCTGAGAGCATCTCTCCGGGGACCAGCACGGAAGAGCCGAGCTCGCGGCAGCCGCGGGGGCCAGGACGAAACCAGGCCGAGGAGTGAAACATCTCGGTGAGGCCGGAGTGCCGCTCTGCTGTCTCGACCCCCTTGCTGGCCCAGGCTCAGCCCTCTCCGCCCCGGCCTCCAGGGCCGCCCCAGGGGGCCCCAGCTCCTGCCCCGGCCCAGCCCGGGGACGCCCAGACAGAACCCCAGCTGGCTCACAGGAGGGGCTGCCGCCGCACCAAGGGAGAGGGCTGCGGGCTGCTGGTGGGGGACCCGAACAGGCGGGGCCAGGGGGCCAGCGGCCCTTCGAGAGCCCGGCCGGTGGATGGATTGCCACATTTTGTCTGCTTTGTCCGGACTGTCTTTTCCAAGAACCGATTTTTTAACGTATTCATCACACCATTGCTTTATTTTTTCCTCCTCCGTAAACCCTGACTTCGTTGGCCCCTGCATTTATATCGTAGCCGTCTCTTGAGTTTCTTAAGTTATAACCCTAGATAATTCACTCTCAGTCTTCCAAGTGCAGCTAAGGTTAGAAACCTTCCCCACGAGACTCTCCAGCCACAGCCGGCAGGTCGGGACACGAACATCCTTGCTGTCTCGCGTTGGTCTGCTCACGACTAACGGTGCGGGTCTCAGGCGGGGAGGAGGGTGTGGAAGGGCACGTCCTCGCAGGGCGTGGTGGCCCCCTTGGGTTCCCTGGCCAATGCCCAGCTCCGGGTCCTCACCGGCCCCTCCCCAAGCAGGTGGGGGTGGCCCAGAGACCCAGCGCTGTGCAGAGTCGCAGGGACAGCGCCTGCTCTCCCGAGAGGCACGGCCGTTCCCCACCAGTGCTCCCACCCAGGAAACAGGCAGCTTCAGAGTGAGGACAGAAGCCCCCCAGGGAGAACGGAGACCAGAGGGACACATCATCCGGCGGTGCCCTGCCCTGTACACCACCTCCTTGCCCTCCGAGCTGGTCAGGGGACCGGTCACTCAACATCCCAAGCACAGGCTCCTGGAACCACTGGACGTACTTTCTGTCCCTTCTGCTGTACGTTTTTGTTCTAATGTGACCGTTCTAAGAGTGTGGAGCGTGTGGCCCCGTCCCAGAGCCGCCTTGGCAAAGTTGCTGAGATCTGCTCGGTGGTGTATATAGAGCACGCCTGGTTTTTGTGAATGTCCTGTGTGTGTCTGAGAACCGTGTGTCTCCTCTGGGCCTCTTGCTGCTGCTATTGGGGTGGGGGGTACAGAGCCATATGCACACACATATATAAGCAGTGTATGCTTATGTACGTGGCACGTGTGTATGCATGCTAAAAATTGTTTTTAATGATTTATTTATTTTTGAGACAGAGAGACCCAGAGCACGAGCAGGGGAGAGGCAGAGAGACAGGGAGACACAGAATCCAAAGCAAGCTCCGGGCTCCGAGCTGTCGGCCCAGAGCCCGACACGGGGCTCGAACCCACAAGCTGTAGGATCACGACCTGAGCTGAAGTCGGATGCTCAACCGACTAAACCACCCAGGCGCCCCTGTATGCATGTTACACTTAAGTTATTATACAGATAAATATATATTTCTTATTATGTATATAAATACGTTGTACATCATTTATATAATTTATGTGTCGACAAACTTACGTATAAGTTGTACACAATGTATATATGTTCAATATATACATTATATATATAAATACATAACATGTATGAATGTATATATGTGCGCACACACACCACACAGAGTGACTTCGGTCTTCATTGTGTTATTCACATTCTGCCCTATTTTCCTCTTCCTCTTTGATTTCTTGATTCCTGAGGAAGTATCTCAAATATTACTGTGAATTTGCCAATTTCCCCTTGAATTTCTATCAAGTTTGCTTTACATATTTAAAAAGCGAGGGTGTTGGGTGGGTAACGGCTCCTGACAGCGATGCCTTCTCCGTAGATGGATGCCTTTCTCTAACCCAGGACCCGTGTGTGCTCCTTCGAGAAGGCCCAGACCGGGGTTGGCAGGAGAAGGCCCAGACCGGGGTTGGCGGTCGGCTTAGCGCTGTCTCCCTAACCATTCTCTCTGAGAGCGTTTGCCCAGACGACTTCTCCACTCTGCCAGCTCTTCTGAGTCTCTCTGTCTCAGGTGATACAGACAAATACATAGAAAACAATAGAAATGAGTCGGGTTATTATTTTTTTTTAACAGTCCGAGTCCTTTATTTCCAAGCTGCTCCGTGCCTCTCAGAAAACGCAGTAGATACGTCCTGCTCAGAATCCTTTCCTGAGCTACCCACCCCTCGCGGAAGAGGCCCTCCCTGCCCGTCTCTACCACTGTCACAGGGTGGCCTGGCCTCTCGACTTGAAGGTGTCCCTTGCACACTTTATGCACCATCAGGCTGACCATGCTCCCTTTTCTCCGACCCGAGTGTCTCCCGGTTGATCCGTTTTGCTGTGAATGAAAAAAATTAATTAAGGCCGTTTGATGAGGCATCATCCTATTTACTTCTTGTTCTTCAGCCTCCGTCTCTCGGCGGTCTGCCCCTGGCCCCCTTCAAGCGGCTGCCCACAAGTCTGACGTACTCTGCAGCTCCTGCTTAGTCCTCTTAGCGTCCTGATCCTTCCGAGCAGTGCCCCGACGTCCCTGCTGGAGGACACGCGGAGGAACAAGACCCTGGGCGCTCTGGCCCGAGGTTTCTCACCCTCTCCGTTTAGGGGCGTTCTCACAACGTGCTGGCGGACGGCCTCTTCCTTCGAGAGACCGAAAGGCTCGCGGATCCTGCTAGTTCGGGGTCCGTGGGTCAGTGAGGCCGGCAATATCCTTCTCCCCTGTCCCACAAGGACCAAGTGGAGAGCACTGAGATTGGCATCCGCGACGCACCCCGAGCAGAGTCGCGCTTTCTCCCCCCGTCCTCCCGGGCCGGTAGCAGGAATCCCCCTGCTCAGCAGCAGGCGGACGCGGCCGTGGGTCAAGACACCCCCCTTCACGGGGAGGCCTTGTCCGTCACGGCCACCTGTGACCCAGACCACGTCACCCCTCCATTCTCCCCCAAGTCCATCCAGCGTCTGCGGCCATTGGCTTCTCAGAAAAGGTACGAGGTTTCCGTTCAAAGCGTTTCCGGCAGCCGGTAGCTGGGAAGACGTCCCGCTTCATCCTGAAGCAGCCCACCACGTCCGAGGCGCCACGAAAAAGAACGAGTCGGGTTGTTTTTTATCCCAGTATGAAAACCCCGATTCACACGTGTCCTGATCACTGAGGCGTTTTGAGTGTCTCCTCTCGTTCTATTGCACAGCGACCATCCTCCGCTGGTTCCTGTGTTTCCCCGATTTTGTCGTTCCACTTGACCCCGCCGGGGGTTCACAGTGATTCGTGTGTGTCTGTCCCGCCAGCGGCCGCTCGCCCCGCAACAGCCCAGCTTGCTGCCCGCGTCCGGGAGCCGCCACCGTCCGCGTGGCAGTGTGGCCGGCCAGCCCGCCCCCGTCGTCCTAGGCAAGAGGACACCCGTGCGCTGGGATCGCCCTCCATCGCCAGCTGCCAGCGACCCCATCGGGGGCTTTAGTGCTGAGCACTTGTTAAATTTTCTTTTTACGCTGTGCCTCAACAGGTGTAAGATGCAGCCATACATCTTAATGGTCTCTTGGCTTACACAGAGCTTGGGCTGTGCACCTGTGCACACGTGTCTGTGTGTGTGTGTGTTATTGTGTCCGCCCCACCCCCAAATTCATATGCTGGAGCCCTATCTCCCCTTGTGGCTGTATTTGGAGGTGGGGCCTCTAATATAGTAATTAAGGTTAAATGAGGCCTTAAGAGTGGAGCCCTGACGTCATAGGATTAGAGTCCTTCTGAGAGGAGACACGGGAGCACTCGCTCCCTCTCCGTGCACACACCGAGGACAGGCACTCGGCACACGGCGAGAGACAGCCTTCCCCAAGCCGGGAGGGGAGCTCTCACCAGAGACGGGTGCTGGCCCCTGGGTCTCAGACCTCCAGCCTCCAGGACTGGAAACAAGTCCGTTGTTTAAGCCGCCCCGTCTGTGGAATTTTGTTACAGCAGCCCAGCTGAGTCCGCGGTTCGCTTTTCTGGAATCCGTCTTAGAGAAGTTCTTTTCGCTTTTCTGGAATCCGTCTTAGAGAAGTTCTTTTCGCTTTTCTGGAATCCGTCTTAGAGAAGTTCTTTTAAAGGGCAACCCTCTTGCACTGCTGGTGGGAATGCAAACTGGTGCAGCCGCTCTGGAAAACAGTGTGGAGGTTCCTCAAAATATTAAAGATAGAACGACCCTACGACCCAGCAATAGCACTGCTAGGAATTGACCCAAGGGATACAGGAGTGCTGAGGCACAGGGGCACTTGTACCCCAATGTTTACTGCAACACTTTCAACAATAGCCAAATTATGGAAAGAGCCCAAATGTCTATCAACTGCTGAATGGATAAAGAAGATTATATATACAATGGAATACTACTTGGCAACGAGGAAGAATAAAATCCTGCCGTTTGCAACAATGTGGACGGAACTGGAAGGTATTACGCTGAGTGAAATAAGTCAGTCGGAGAAAGACAGATACCATATGTTTTCACTCATATGTGGAACTTGAGAAACTTCACGGAAGACCATGGGGGAGGGGAAGGGGAAACATAGCTTCAGACAGAGAGGGCGGCAAACCGTAAGAGACTCTTAAATACAGAGAACAAACTGACAGTTTGAGCTGGGAGGAGGGGCAAATGGGTGACGGGCACCGAGGAGGGCACTTGCTGGGCTGAGCACTGGGTGTGGTATGTAAGTGATGAACCACAGGAAACTACCCCTGAAGCCAAGAGCACACTGCATACACCGTATGTTAGCTAACGTGGCAATAAATTATAGTCATAAATAAATAAACAATAAAAATAAAAACAAAGAAGATCCTTCAGAAAGGATGCACGAGCGACACATTTTCTGAGTCTTTCCATTCTAAAATGTTTTTATTCGGTGCTGCCAGTTGGATGCTAGTTGGGAGTCTAGATAAAAAACCAAGGCCCCCCCACACCTGGGCGTGGGCAGCCATGGACAAGGCGTGGCCTTGCCGAGTCCCAGCCTGGGCACCGGGGGTCATGCTGGAGGCGGGTCCAGGAGGATGAAAAACGGGGGGCCGGTGGGGGTGGACCGGTCTGGGCCCAAGGAGCCTGCAGGGTGTCCAAGGGGAGGAACCCGGGGGGAGATGGCCACAGGAGACGCCCTCGGGCCACAGGCAGCTGGGCCGCGGGCCGGAAGAGGTCTCAGTGGCCCGGACACAGCCCCCTGACCACTGCCCATGTCTGTAACTTTGTCTGTAGGGAACACAGAGAGGCTGGCCGGGCTGGTACGGGCAACAGATTTAATGTTGGGTTTTACGATATCCTGGCCCTGATGACTGTTGGCGGTTTATGCTGATGGCTTGTGAGTCATGGACACTGAGCAGAGCGGCCCCCCCACCATCTAGGCCCACCGCCTGCCCCACCCTGGGCTCACAGGGAGTGCTGTGTGGGGAGAGCCCCTGCCCGGATCCCCAGGACAGCACACAGGCAGACACACTTTGACCCCCAGAGAAGGCGTGTGCTCGCCTGGCTCTTGCCCCTCAAAGGGGCTCAGCCCTGAGAGGCCAGGGCAGTGAACTGAGGCTCCCACGGGGCCCCACCCCAGGGCAGGTGAGGGTCCGAGTGAAGTCACGGTGGGTGCCACCTCTGGGGTGTGGGCTCCAGGACAAGGCCACAGTCCCAACTGTGCAGGAAATGCGGGCCTTGGGCCAATGCACATCTGGTGGTGGGCGAGCTGCTCACGACGTGACCAGGAGGGAGTCACCTGGGCTGAGGGCCGAGGCCGCCAGGGGCAGCCATGGCTGGCGGGATCCCAGGAGCCACGCCGGCCATGAGGAATGGCCGTGTGACCAGAGCCGGCCCGTGCCCTGCCTCGGCTCTCCTCTCAGGGCGCCCTGACGCCCTCCAATTCACAGGCTCGTCTGCTCAGTGACTCGAGGTGGCTGTGAGAAGCAGCAGATTCCCAGACCACACCGCGAGGTGTCCCAGCAGCAGCCCCTTGCCCATCCGAGGCCCAGGGCGGCCCGTGCCTTGGGTGGCCGGCCTCGGCCCGAGTCCCTGGCAGCCGAGCTTCCAAGGGGGCTGTGGGTAGACCAGCCTCACCCACCCCCGGCATCGGGACCCGGCCAGAGTCCACGGGTCAGTAGAAAGCCCCATACAAAGTGGCCACCTTCTGGAGGATGGTCTTGTGGTTGGCATACAGCGGGATGCGCCTGTCCACGACCTGCCATCGGACGGACATCCCGGGGTCACAGGCATGCAGGTGCTGCAAGGGCAAACATAGGTCCTGACTCCCTCCTGAGCTGGCCCCGCCTCTGCCCCACACCCCAGAGCTGCGGCTGGGCTCAGAAGGGCCCGGTGGCGGGGGGGGGGGGGGGGTGACACGCGTCCCCGGTCTCTGCCTAGGGCTGCCTCCCTGTATTCTTCTATCAAAGAGGAGAAAGAACAGCTACTTCAGGCATGACAGGAAATTCCCACCAAGCTCTGAAAGTCCTTGACGAGAAAAGAGCAGGTGGCCTTCATCTCAGGTGTTCTGTCCTTTATATCCAGTCTGGATTAGGGACGGTGGGACTGATATAAATGTGGAGACATTATCCCCATGAACGCATGGGAACCAGCCTCCCCCAGGGAGTCCCGTCCGAGGGTCCCCATCCAGCCACCTGCTGGTGCCCTCTCGCCTCTCCCAGTGCCTCTCGGAGCCCTCTGCTCTCTGCAGCCCCCGCTCTCTGGTCTTGGCCAGCTCCGGCCCCCTGGGAGGCCAGGCAGACCCCTCCTGGAGGCCCCGAGTGACCCCCAGAGCTCACTTGCCTGCATCTCCCCCCCCCCCCCCCCACCAACCGGGAGCCTGCGGCCCAGGCCCATACAGAGTTCAGCCTCTTCAGGTCCATGTCGCTCTGGTCTGAGAAGTGGATGCTGATGGCCACGGTCTCAATCCAGGCGTTGTCCGTGTTCCTTGGGTCGTCCACGTACCCTCTGTATACCTGGGAGGCAGCGCAGGGGTGAGCCGGTCCGCCCCGGCTTCCTCCCCGAGGGAGGGGCCCCACGCACGTCCTGCGCTCCGTCCCGGCCCAGGGACACTGAGCACAGCCGTCCACTGCTCCCGGGGCCCCGCCGGGCTCTCTCCCTGCCCCGTGCCGCCTGTTCCCCAACACCACCTCCCGCGTGCCCGACCCACCGCGGGGTCCGCGCCTCCCTCAGCGCCCTCCTGGTCTCTGGCTTGGCATCCACACCCGCCTCGACTGTCCTCGGGAGGATAAAAAGGGATGGCGGACGCCACAAACGTTGCACTAAGTGAAAGAATCCAGACGCGAAAGCCCGCGTGCGTCCTGTGTGATTCCGCTCACAGCCAGTGTCCTGAACAGGCCGGGACGCAGAACAGAACGCGGGTCAGTGGGTGCCAGGGAATGGTGGGGGGAAAGGCAATGACTGCTCATGGGGGATGGAATGTTCTGGAACAGGTGGGAGGTGATGGTGGCACAACATGGCCAATGCACTAAATGCCACCGACCTGTTCACTCTAAAATGGTTAATTTTATGTTATGTTGCACCTCCATAAATAAACTACTTAATTCTTTTCTACAAAGAGACGGTACAGGCCGGGACGCAGAACAGAACGCGGGTCAGTGGGTGCCAGGGAATGGTGGGGGGAAAGGCAATGACTGCTCATGGGGGATGGAATGTTCTGGAACAGGTGGGAGGTGATGGTGGCACAACATGGCCAATGCACTAAATGCCACCGACCTGTTCACTCTAAAATGGTTAATTTTATGTTATGTTGCACCTCCATAAATAAACTACTTAATTCTTTTCTACAAAGAGACGGTGCTATTCCCTGGGGCACTGCACAGGACAGCCCTTATGAAATGACCAGGTTCACGGGTCAACACCCTAAATATCAGCGATCGCCTGTTTCATCCTAAGATGGGAGAGACACAGGACCAGTACCAACTCTGGGTCCACCGAGAGGACGTTCAAGAAATCATGACACAAATCATTATGCGACCATGGAAAAGAGGAGGCAAATTTGTAAATATGAGCATTGCAAATTAAGTGAAAAAGCAAGTTACAGAGAAGCGTGTGCTGTGTGGCCCCGTTTTTATTAAGAGTGTATGGGTGTTCGAGCGCAGAGAGAAAACTGGCAACAGAGCCCGCGGCAGGCGTGTAAAGAAGTAAACAAAGTCTGGAGCGGGGCTCCTGTGGGTGAGTGTGAAGGGGCGTGTGTTACACCAAACGTGTAACGTACTGCTTTCGTAACTAAGAAAAGACGGTGGAGAATACAGGCCCCCCGCCCCCACCCCCGTCCAGGCCTTGGGGAGCCGGGCGCTGGCCCAAGGCCCCCTCTGCCCTCGGAGACTCAGACACTGTGGTCCCACGCACCCATGCGCTCCAGGGCAAGAGTGTGTGTGGCGGAGGAGGCGGCCTGCCCCCCCTGACCTGGAGAGAAGAAGGTCAGGGAGGGAAGGCAGGTGCCCAGGGACCAGAGCCAGGGCCACGCCTCCTGGTCCCAGCTCCTTCCTGGGGCGGGAGCAGGGTCCCCAGTGTCCCATCCGGCTCACCCTGCAGCCCTCCCCACCAGCACCCCGTGGGTGGCCGGGGCACACAGATGGGACCGCAGCAGAGGCCACCTTACCTCTGTGCCCTGCGTCAGCAAGTTCTGGAAGGAAGACCAGAACTCTCTACGGAGGACCTGCTTCAGCTTCCGGGGCAGTATCTCTCCTGGTTCCCGGGAGCCCTGGGCAGAGAGGAGGCAGGGGCAGGTCTGAAGGCTGTTCGGAGACCCACCTCCACTGGCCATCTGCCCAGAGTGGGCAGCAGGCCAGCCCCCTGGAGCCACAGGCAGATGAGCGTCTGGCCGCTTGGCTGTCTCAGGGCTGGAGTGACATTGTCCAGAGTGCACTGCCCACGTCAGCCTGTGCGGAGCAGGGGTGCGTCAGACCAGAGGCACAATGTTTGGGGAGTACGTGTGGGCGCCCATAAAGCAACACGTGCCCTGCCCTCCAGTGCCCTGGCCACCAGCAAAAGGGCACGTTTTAACTATTTGCTTGCATTCCCCTACATGCCGTCTCTCACCTCTGCTCCCCCAGGCTGAGCTCCCAGCCTCTCCCAACGCCACCCACCCCAGGGACATGGGCCCTGCACCTGCACTGCCCAGCCTCCACCCCTCCGAGAGACCCTGTTTGTTATTAACGTCTCTCGAAGTCCACATCACATCCATCTGCTTTGTCCCCTGAGACACCTGTGCCCCCCAAAAGCTGCAGTGGTGGGGGGACCCATGCAGGGTCAGGGCTATAGGTGCACTGCTTGGAAGATGCCACCAGGGACTGGGCCAGTGTCCCACCCGGAGAGGCCAAAGTGCCCAAGAGGAAGGCTGAATCGTGCTAGAGACTCTCTCCCAGGGGGAGAGGGGCCGGCCCGATACCTGGTTCAGAGTGGTGCTCCTTCAGCTGGGGGCCACGGGGGATCGTGGCTGCAGGGCTGGAGCTGCCCAGAATCCTTGTTGCATCCTGGGGACCCAGTGGAACCACCACCCCACACATGCTCACCAACAGGCTGCCCCCAGGAGAGCGGCCACTGGGCCACGGTGGGTGCCGAGTTGGGGTAAATCACGACTTCCCAGAAGCAGGCTCAGAGGAGAGGCTCCCAAATGGGGCTGCAGCCCAGATGCTGTGCACCGACCCAGAGCCTGTCAGGGAACGTGGTCCTCTTGCCAGGACCCCCAGAACACGGGTGGGAGTCGGGGCAGGCAGACTGATCTGGGAGTAACACCTGGGGGGGTCCAGCCCAGGGCCTTCTGCAGCCCAGTTATGTTGATCCCCACAAGGCCCCGGATGCATTCTGGCCTTCAGCCCTGCAACCAGCTGCCACTCCAGAGCTGAGGGGCCATATGCCCCCTCCTCCCAGCCCTGGCCCCTGTCCTGTCCTTAGGGCTCAGCTCAGGGCCACACACCAAGAGGCAGGTGCCTGCCTGAGACACCTGCATGGGGAGTCATATTTGCCTCCAAGGCCATGAGCTCCTCGAGAACATGCAGCCTAGCCCCTGACGCAGCTGCAGTGCTGAGCTTGGTGCTCGGGACACAGTGCTCACCCCAGAGAGTATCTGAACCCGTTTTCACTACAGCAAAATGAGTAGACAGCAGGGGGAATCCCTCCTAAAAAGCCAAGTACCGGTTTGTCCTTCAGCACCAGGGACAGAGTCCAGAACTGCCCAGGGCAGGGACTGTAGGAGCAGGTGTTCCGTCGTTGGGTGGGATGGATGGAGGGACAGACGCTCTGGACAGACAGCTTGCACGGCTTACCCCTGGCAAGGCCCAGTGTTCCGAGAGGGAGTGCTTTACGACCAGCACTTCGAGCATTTTCTTTATGCTTTTCCTGCAGATGGCTCCATCCTGGTTGCGCCTCCACCTGTAAAAGGGGCAGCTCACGGGGACTCTGCGGCCAGCCCCCACCCCCCCAACTGAGGAGGACCTGGGGCAGACGGGGGCAACCCTGTCTCCTTTCCCAACATGGCTCCAGGGGAAGAACCGAGACGGGGGCCATTAGGATGTCTTTCCTGCTTCCACACCACTGGAGGGACTGGAGTGGGCAGGCCTTTGAGGAAAATATTTTTTTATGATGAGCCTCAAAGAAGCACACAGCCTGGCCCCACCTGCTCCTCTCCTTACTCTGGGAATGCTGGGCGGGATTATGTGTATTTTCATCTTGTCTGTGGTCCTGGGCCCTGGCCATGGCTTTGCCCTCCTCCCAGAGGCCCGCTAACCGAGGGGGGCCCACAAGGAAGCAAGGGCAGCTTCCAGGGGTGGGGACAGGCCTGGGCTTCTCCTAGGGGACAGGGACACCCCCGACCTGCATCTCGGGTGCACTTACACTTATCCAGGCCCCACCATGAGCCTGGCACCATGTGCCACGTGCGATCTGTCCCCTCAGCTCTGAGCACGTGGGGAGGGGCCCGTGGGTGCCTCAGTGGCACACTCACCGGGTGATCACAGGCTGCAGCGTGTGGTTGGGTCCAAAGCAACCGAGGCTTCCACGTCCACGCAGTCCTGTGCGGCCCATGGGGTTCCTGGGGAGGACGGATCTGCTTAGATTGCTGCCTGCATCCGGCGGGACCAGGTGGGGCCGTGGGCGGGGGCCACTCACGGGGCAGTGTGCCAACTCTACCTGGACCCGCCCTGGCCCAGGGCTCTCAGACCCCAGGCCGCTCTCCTCGGCGGGAGGCAGGGAAGGAGCCAGTGTGTGGAGGCTGGGATAGGATCCCCCCCACCAGCCTGGCCGAATCTGCCTCCCCACCCAGGACTGTCCACCTAGGGACAAATCTTGTCCTTTAGGGACTCCAAGAGATGAGGCAAGAGATTCAGGTCACCTTGGAGTTGGTTGGAAAAGAAAGAGATCTCCTTGGGAGCAGAAGTCCAGCACAGGTGTTAATGTGGCCGTCCCGACCCCTAGAGACCGTGTGACCAGCCCATTGCGCCGCACGACACGCGTCTGCATCCCAAGGCCTCACACATGCAGGGGCAGGGCCTGTGGGTCCCTCTGTGACTGTCCAGCCTGCTCTCTCCCACGGCACCACCTGTGTCCGCCCCATCGCACCTCCTGCCACCTCGACTGGGACCAGGGACTCCACGTTCACACCCCGCCGTCTCCCGCCACCTCCTTATACCACCTCTGGCTCCGGGCACAGACACCCGCTCCTGTTCCAGGACATTCCCGAGAGGCCGCCCCACCCGCCCCCTCTCTCAAGCCACCTCTGGCCCCGTCTGTGGTCCCTCCCCTAATTCTCATGGTGCCTTCCTCTTCCTCCGGCCCCTGGTGCTGCACCCTGGGCAGAGGAGGTTCCTTTATCTCCAGGACCCCAGGCTGACACCCAGAGGTGCTCACCAAGTGACTGCTGGGTGTGACGCCACCGTCACCCAACATCTTGACATTGGATGTACTCAGCGTACAATGGGACACGGTGCCCGTCCCCACAGAGGACATAAGTAGGAAACACCACCGTCCCCTGATGCCACCCCGCTGGCCCCTCAACTCCTCCCTCTCAGGGCAAGCCTGCTCTTTGTCAGAATCTGTGGAGATGGCGGGAAGTCACCAAGGGCACTCAGGGACGAGGGCCAAGCCCCAAGGCCAGCCGGGGTAAGTGCGCCTCCCCAGCTCCACGCCAGTGTCCTGGGAGACGCAGAGAGGGGTCTCATCGAGTAAGGCAGCGTTTTACATCAGCATCTCTTTTCTTCTGCATTTTGTTCACTTCTATCAGAAAGATCGCTAGTTTGCTAGGACAGGACAGCTGACCCCAGAAGCAAGCCCCACAAAGGCCCGGCTGACGCGGGATGGCGGGCGGCCGCACTCACAGAGGGAGCCCGTCCTGAACCACGTAGACCCCGTGGAAGCTCCGCCGGTCGATGGGTCCGTCCACGGCGTTGTAGCTGATTCCGGACAGAGGCTCCAGAGCGCTGGGAAAAGCGGAGAGGCCATGTCCCCGTAAGAGAGGGCAGTGACCAGGACTGTCAGAGAGCCCCGTGTCTCTGGCAGGTGCCCCCAGCCAGGTGCCTCCCCAGAATGTCTCAGCCCTTGGGGAGGACAGGGCACCCTGCCCAGGCAGGAGGCAGGCCCTCACCCTGAGCTCCTTCTGGCCGTCACCCCGGAGCGCCTGCTGGTCCCCCACCCTCCCTCCTGCCCAGGGCCAAGGATGTGCACACTCACTTTCCCACGGGGTCCACCAAGCCCCTGTCCTTCCTGTCGTCTGTGTAAAAGGGCGGGTCGTAGACGAGAAACGCCGTCTGCACAAAGACGCCGGTCCTGCCCTCAGACTGGCACCCCCGACCACGGCTAGGGCCCCCGCAGCCCTCAGACTGGCACCCCCGACCACGGCTAGGGCCCTGCGGCCAGGATGACCGACAGCAGCACCTCTTCCTCAAAGCGCTCACGCCATGGACCCCGAGACAGACCCCAGAGTGCACAGGGTAGCTCTGAGCTCAGGCAGGCTGAGCGTACCACCCCCAGGGACCCAGCCGAGGGGGCTGGCGACGGCACTGGTGGTCCAGGGGAGCCCCCAGGATGGGGCAGGGGTCTAGGCTGGACTCCAGAGGGACTCCAGCTGGCAGAGACTGGGGAGAAGGAATGGAGGCAACAGCCTAGAATGTTCTGGAAAGGCCAGAGGGAAAGCCCGTGGGGGCGGGGAGGGCACACAGATGCTGCTGCCCTTCCTCTTCCTCCCTCCTCGATGCTATCCCTCACCTGCACTCACGAAAGGGGCAGCGACCAGTCCCTGGGGATGCTGGGGTCTGGGATGAGTGAGGCCACTGGAGGTAACGGGGCAGTCAGCTCCCTGTAGGGTCAGCAGCCCACTGGGCGCCCAGCTCCACCACCTCTAGCTGTGTGGTCCTAGTGACTCAGTTTCCCCCTCTGCCCAGCACGTCCCTGTGAGGCTGCACAGGCTTGTCCACCTGGCGCCTGGCCGTGTCCAGAACACGGGGCACCTCTGGCCCGGTGGGAGAGCGCCAGGACCCGCACTCACCTCCCAGGGCACCTTCTCGTTGGGCACGGGGAAACGGGTGACGTGGGAGTTGGGGTACAGGAGGTGCCGGGCGTTCACGTGGTGGGTGTCGCCCACGTCCTCCTCCTCCTGTCTGCCGTCCGGCTCGAGGTCCTGCCCCTCTGAGGCCTTCTGGGGTGCTGGGAACAGCCACAGGGAGCCGTGGGCAAAGCCGGGCCCCGGCTCAGGCACCTGGCCCACAGGACAGGGGCGTCCTCGATGGTCCTTTCCCCAGAACTGGGCCACCTCCGCCTCCCCGAGACCAGACTGAACACCACCAGCCCCGAAGCGGGGCTCCCCACTACGGCCCTGGGGGGACAGAGATCCGGGGTCGGGCAGTGCCCCCCCCAGCCAGCACCTGCCTCCTTGTGTGGCTGCCCCAGAGCTCTCGGTAATTAGCTGGACTCACGGCCCTTACAGAAGCCCATCCGGCTAGGGAGGGCACGTGTGCCCCCTCCGGGGTCAGCACCGCCCCAGGAGGGCCAGTCTTGCCCATTTCTTGGCTGGCTGCAAACTTAGAAATATGGACTTCGGGGGGCCACGTGGGTGGCTCAGTAGGTTGTGTCTGACTTTGGCTCAGGTCACGATCTCACAGTTCGTGGGATCAAGCCCCATGTTAGGCTCTGTGCTGACAGTGCGGAACCTGCTTGGGATTCTCTGTCCCTCTCTCTGGCCCTCCCCCTGCTCACCCCTTCCCTCTCTCTCTCTCAAAAATAAATATAAAAAAAAAAAAGACACACGGACTATGGTTTCTGCCACCTGGTCTGGGTCTTGGGCGCATCCTGGAGCGGCCCCTCCTGTATAGCATGATGCGCAGGCCCCCTCTCAAAGCCCCCCACCAGGTCCAGTCAGGGGCTCGGTTGTGCAGGGCCCCTGCTTCTGTGGGGCAGTCTACCCTCCCCCAGGCCCATGGGACCCAGGAGCAGCTCAGTCGGCCTACCCCCAGTCCCCGCCAGAATCCAGCCTGCTGCCTCTCCTCCCCACAGACCCCCAGACTCAAGCAGGTACCAGCTGCTGGCAGGGCCGCGCACTCACCCGGGGCGGGGATGCCCTCCTCTGAGCCGAAGCCACCGTCCCTCAGGGCCTTCATGACCCAGTGCAGCGCTCTGGACGTCTGGGCCACCTGGAAGGCACATCCCAAACAAGGTTTGGTCCACGCCTGCCTCCGTACAGCACACCCAGCCCTCCACTGAACCGGCGAGGGCACTATGGGAAGGCTGCAGTGACCCCACGGGCATCAGAGCCTGCCCTGCTTCCCTCGGTGTCACGGGCAGTGCCCACCCGTGAGACGCAATGGCCACTGGGACTGGACACGGCAGAGGCCGCTGAACCATCCTGAAGCCACAGTACGACAAACCTGAGCCGCAGGAAGGTGGAGCGTGACCGCCCACCGAGGCTCCCCATGGCTCTTGCTCCTCCCAGAGAAAAGAAACTCCTGGAAGTCAAACATGTTCAACTACGGGGGATGGTGGGAGCCAGGGGACCAACGGGGCCAGGAGAACTCAGTTCAGCAGCAGCTGCACCCGTTTGGGAGGGCGTCAGCAAGGCAGGGACCCACAGGGGAGAAGGCAGTCGGGGCAGACCCCCGTGTACAGCGGTCCCAGGGCAGGGGCTGGCTCACGGTGGGCACCCCACCATCACAGGGCCGAGTGGCTTGCCCCCACCTGACACAGCAGAGCTGGAAGAGACAAGATTCCTGTGACAGCGTGTGGGGCTCAGGTGTTGCCTGCTGGGAGGCTGCTATGGGCAGCAGGGGTGCTCGTAAGAAAGCCCCCAGCAAGAGGGGCACAGAGGGGCAGGGACCCAACCTCCTCCCAGTCCACCCCTCTTATTCTGAAGGCCCGAGGCCTCCCTGACCGCCAGCCCCTGCATCTGCCTTGATTGCTGCACTTACTAAACCATACTGTGACAATGGGCATTTATGTCTGTGCCCCCCAGACTGCAACTCTCTGAGGGGGAGGCAATGCCTGTTTGCCTTGATGTTCCCCAGGCCAGCCCTGGATGTGGCATGGACGAGGGGCACAGGAAACGTGAAATGACGGATGGATGGGTGGATGAACGGATGAAGAGAGGGAGGGAGGGAGGGGGGAAGGAGGGAAGGAAGGAAGGGAGGAAGGAAGGAAGGAAGGAAGGAAGGAAGGAAGGAAGGAAAGATGGATGGGAGGAGGGAGGAGAGAAGGAAGGAAGGAAAGATGGGTGGATGGAAGGATGATGGACGGACGGATGGGTGAACAGATGTTCAAGCACCTGAGCCCAGCTGGCCTGCAAGGTGGTAACTCTCAGATGGGAGGCTGCTCAGGGCTGCCTGTCTCAGGTCCAGGACTTGGAGCCCAGCAGGCGTGGCCCGACTGGTGGGGGGACCATCAGTGGGCATTGATGGGGGACGAGTGGGGCGGAGGCTGTTCATCGACTGCCTGCTGCCTGTTGGCAACGTCCTCTGAGCTCCCCCTCGTGCAGAAGCATCAGAACCTTGACCCAACGTTCCAACCGTCTGGGGCTGGTCTGAGACGTCCACACGCTCTCTGATGTTACTCAGCCCAGTGCTCCACCCAGACGTTCAAACGCATCTTGCTGCCCTGGGGCCCTCCCTCCCCAACAGCATCCGCGGTTAGCCTGGGAGAGCAGCCGCGGGCGTTTGGAATTCCCACAGCTTCTGGACGTGGAGTCCTGTGGCCACGGTCGCCTCGGAGGACAGCTCTGAGGAGGCCAGAGCTGGGGAGGAGAGCGGCTCCCTCAGAGCAGCCCATGGTGTAGATGCCCCACAGGGCAGGGTGGTGAAGCTCATGGGGAAGTGTTTGGCAGAACGTTCTGGAGGGCAAAGAAGGCACCTCTTCCGGTTGGGAACGATGGCCCCAACATCCCCCAGCTCCTTCTCCTGGCCGTTTCCCCAGCGTGCTCATCCTCGAAGCCCCTGCACCAGAGCGGTGCCCCGGCCAGGCAGATTCATGACCCGGAAACAGAGGCGCTGGCCTGGAACTCACCTGCTCCTCCAGGGAGGCCAGTCTCTGCTTCAGACTTTCCATTTCCAGCAGGTCCACCATGGTGCTGACCCTGAAAGAACACCCAGCTGAGCCCAGCCGGGCCGGCCCCAGGGGCCTGGATGTCGAGGATACACAACGCTAGTCTGTAGGTGCGAGTCCCTACCCGGGACCCCTTAACTTCAGGCACCTTCCCCTGAATCTGAAAGTATTTATAACCCGTTTCTGTATAGAAGGAACACTGCCCACGGCCCCGAAGGGGAAGATCTTCCATCAAGTGGACGCCCCCAGCTCACACAGCCACACTGCCAGCCGTGGGAGCATCGCTGGGAGTCACACAGGGATGAGCAGTCCTCCCTCTGATGTGCTGACAGGCCGCTAGACAGCCAAGTGCAAAGATCAAAGCTGCTTCTGGGCACCGATGGGTTCGGGGGATGGGCAGTGCCGCTGTTTGGGGAACGTCTGTTTGGGTTTGTCTTATTTTGCTACCACATGGGGACGTCACCCAACTTTGGCTGCCAAGTGTATAGGCAAGGGATCCCACGGCCGAACGCCGCTCAGACTCTCCTGCCTGGCTGTGCCCGGCGTTTCCTATTTCTCCCTTCAAAGGCACCTTCAGAGAACGCTCGTAGTAACAAAGTCAGCAGCCCCTTCAGTGACCAGTGAGTGCTGAGCTGGGCCCAGGACCCGCTGTGAACAGTTCTGGGGGGGGGGGGCAGTTTACTCCCCCCTTCACCACGTGTTCCCTAATCCCACAAAAGCCACGGAACCGCTTCCTGCCGTGTTCCCCAAGTCAGCCTGCGGATATGCTGTGTGGTTACTGGAGAGAAGGTGACGGGGTGGCTTTGGACCCCTGTGACTCAGTCCCCATGACAAGCTTGTCGGAGACCCCACCTCATCACCAACAAACTCCCACCCCCACCCCCTTTGTAGGTGCATGTGGGGGTCAGCTCAGCTCAGCCCCGGGGGCTGTGGGGCCGCACAGGCCATGCTGCCTCCCTGGGCCTCGGAGCCCTCACCCGACCAGGGAGAGCAGGTAGGTGGCTGGTGCAGAGCAGCATGACCCCCTGCGTCTCCAGCGAGACAAGCACCCGCTCTCCATGTGCCCTCCCTCCGGCATGCTCTGGAAGCCGTGCCAGGCGATGGCTGCCATCATTGGCTCCAGCCCACGGATGAGCTGAGAGACACCCAGCAAGGCAGGTGCACAGCTCTGAGGAGAGGGTGCTCGCCTGCCTGCAGGGAGCCTGTCCGCTGGCTGTCTCCCCCCCCCCCCGCCCCCACCAGGCGGCAGGACGCCCCTCTCCCTGCACAGCCCACGGGACTGCACCAGGGCCAGGAGCTGCCATAGCCACATGGCACGTGTCCCCTCCTCTCCTGGCCCAGGGAGAGACACAGGGCCAGCAGGACCAGTTCCCCCCACCCCTGCCTCCTAAGGAGGTCAAGGGTCAGCCCTGCCCCCAGTGCTGGTGCAGCCTTCACCCTCCTCCCCACCCCTCGAGATCCGGGCTTCCCAAGGGGGGAGCCACGGGTCAGCTGGAGGACACAAGCTTCCCACCCCAGGAGCAGTGCCCGGGCCTCTCCCCCAGGTGGGCCGTGTCCCCGGTGCAACTTGGGGCCGTGGGGGTTTCGCGCGCCCCTGGGCTGCCCCGGCCTCCTGTACTTATTGCCAATGTCTTGAATCTTCTGCTCCGGCCTCTGCTTCTGCTGGTACTGCTGGTTCTGCAGGTAGCTCTCTTTCAGGTAGATCTCCCAGGACAGAAGGGCGGCCTCCTCGTTCTTCTCCAGCTTGCTCTCTGCGGGCGCAGGGGGGCGGACAGAGGGGCCTGAACGCCGCGTGCAGGGGACACGGGAGGCTCTGGCGGGGAGGGGCCCTGACGGGGAGGACCCCGCCCCACGCCCGTCCGAGGGTCTGCACGCCTGCTGAGCCAACAGGGTTCTAGAAGGAGCAGCCACGCTCACCCACCGGCCCCCCGACCGCACCCCAAGCCAGCGGAGCGCGCCCCCGGGGACGGCGCAGGCGGCCTTACTGAGCTGCTTGCGCCGCCTGGCGGGGATCTTCAGGACCACCCTCTTGATGAAGAGGTGCAGGTGGCTGAGGAGGATGAAGGGGGGCGGCGCGGGGGGCCTGCCCTGGTACTCCTCTATCAGGTCGTGACGCTGGAACTTCCAGATCTGGTCCGTGTGCTCCTGGACCTGCTGGAATGTGTAGCTGGCGGGAGGCAAGGAGAGCGCGGGTTACAGGAGACCCGGCCGGCGCTGCGAGAAGGACCCGCCCACCGCGCTCTCCGGGGGGCGAGAAGGACCCGCCCACCGCGCTGCCCAGGGGCAGGAAGGACCCGCCCACCGCGCTCTCCGAGCGCGAGAAGGACCCGCCCACCGCGCTGCCCAGGGGCAGGAAGGACCCGCCCACCGCGCTCTCCGGGGGGCGAGAAAGACCCGCCCACCGCGCTCTCCGAGGGCGAGAAGGACCCGCCCACCACGCTGCCCAGGGGCAGGAAGGACCCGCCCACCGCGCTCTCCGGGGGCGAGAAGGACCCGCCCACCACGCTGCCCAGGGGCAGGAAGGACCCGCCCACCGCGCTCTCCGGGGGCGAGAAGGACCCGCCCACCGCGCTCTCCGAGCGCGAGAAGGACCCGCCCACCACGCTGCCCAGGGGCAGGAAGGACCCGCCCACCGCGCTCTCCGGGGGCGAGAAAGACCCGCCCACCGCGCTGCCCGGGGCCCTCACTTGAACATGGCGATGAGGAGGTTCAGCAGCAGGATGTTGGTGAAGAGCAGGTACAGGCAGAGCAGGATGACCGTCAGCCACTCGGGGAAGGCAGGCTCGTGCCGGACGGCATCGCTCTCCGGGCACTTGGGCTTGTAGGGATCTGTGCCGTTGGGGCTGCACTGGTCCAGGCTGAAGTTCACACCTGGCGGGGGGGGGGGGGGGGGCACAGGGAACAAAGACAGTCACCAGAGCCCGAGCCCCTCGGCAATGGGCGTCCTCAAGGCCTGGACACCTGCACAACGGGGTGACCTCAGCTGTCAGCTCAGGTCCAGAGAGAGGCATCTGTCTACCCCCAAGCGTCCTCCGCGGGCGAGGGAAGTGAGGAGCCAGACCTGTAGTCCCACCTCAGGCACATACGCCCACCCAGCACCCAGATGTCCCCTCCAGGCCACTTCCTGGGCCCGGGGCAGGGCCGGGGGATGGGAAGGGGGAGGGGCTGTCACCATTGAGACACAGCCCCCAACCACAGGGAGCCCACTGCCGTGGACAGAATTCAAGCGGAGTAAATGAACAGCTCTCAGGAAAAGAAGGGAGGCAGAGGAAAGGAAAATTGTGGCACAGGTAATGTACCCATACCCAACAGGTGATTACAAACAGAAATGTAGTCCCACGTTTGTAATAAAGTGAAGGGCATATTCAACAAAACATGTCCAGCTTGTACATTAAAAAAAAACAAACCCTCCAAGGGGCACCTGGGTGGTTCAGTTGGTTAAGCATCCAACTCTTGATTTTGGCTCAGGCCATGATCTCAGGGTTGTGGGATCAAGCCCCACGTCAGGCTCTGCACTGACAGCGTGGAGCCTGCTTGGGATGCTCTCTCTCCCTCTCTGCCCCTCCCTGCCTCAAAATAAATAAACTTAAGGGGCGCCTGGGTGGCGCAGTCGGTTAAGCGTCCGACATCAGCCAGGTCACGATCTCGCGGTCCGTGAGTTCGAGCCCCGCGTCGGGCTCTGGGCTGATGGCTCAGAGCCTGGAGCCTGTTTCCGATTCTGTGTCTCCCTCTCTCTCTGCCCCTCCCCCGTTCATGCTCTGTCTCTCTCTGTCCCAAAAATAAATAAAAAACGTTGAAAAAAAAATTAAAAAATAAATAAATAAATAAACTTAAAAAAAAAAACTCTCACAAAACACACTAAGTGGCAGTTATTAATGATGGTTAACACCCGGAAGTGGGATTATGGACATTATTCTTTATACTTACTTGGATTTAAAATTGTCAACAATGAGCATGCACTAATTTTTTAAAACTGCAAGTCAGTATCCTGCTGCCCTGCGCCCAGTTGTCAGTCCCCTACAAGAAGGTGCTATGAAAAAGAAGAAAGAGGGGTGCCTGGGTGGCTCAGTCGTTAAATGTCCAACTTTGGCTCAGGTCATGGTTTCACAGTTCATGAGTTCGAGCCCCATGCCCAGCTCTGTGCTGACAGCTCAGAGCCTGGATTCAGATTGTGTCTCCCTCTCTCTCTGCCCCTCCCCTGCGCGCTCTCTCTCTCTCTCAAAAATAAATAAGAACACTTAAAAATGTTTTTAAAAAAGAAGAGCTCAAATCAATAACATAATCTACCACTTTTTGAAAGAGAGAGAGAGTTCAAGCAAGGGAGGGGCAGAGAGAGAGGAAGAGAGAGAATCCCAAGCAGGCTCCACCCTATCCACACGGAGCCCGACACAGGGCTTGATCTCATGAACCATGAGATCATGACCTGAGCCAAAATCAAGAGTCGGCCACTTAACCGACTCAGCCACCCAGGCACCCCAGTAACACAACCTTCCACTTTAGCCAACTAAGACAAAAGAAAAGCAGACTGAACCCAGAGCAAGCAGAAGGAAGGAAATAATAAAGATCAGAATGCAAATAAGTGAAATGGAGAATACAAAAGCAATAAAGAAAATCAAACCAAAATCTGGTTCTTGGAAAAGACCAACAAAATTACAGCCCTTTACCTAGACTGATCAAGGGGGAAAACAGGTTCAAATTGCTAAAGTTATAAACGGAAGAGAGAACATCACCACCAACCCTACAGAAATAAAAAGAACTGTAAGGAAATACTACAAAATTGTGTGCTAACAAAGTAGATGGTGTAGAAAAAATGGACAAAAAGTCCTAGAAAGAGGCAAGGCACCTCAGGGGACTGAGGAAGAAACGGGAAATCCAGACAGACCTGGAACAAGGAAAGAGACAGAAGTAATAATTTTAGAACTTCACACAAAGAAAAGTTCAGGCCCAGGTGGCTTCACTCGTGAATTCTCCTGAATGTTTGAAGAATTCAAACCAATCCTTCACAAAGTGTTCCAAAATAGTGAGAGAAGGAAACACTGCTAACTCGTGCTAGGAGGCCAGTGTCACCCTGATACCAAAACCAGACAAAAACATTACAAGAAACGAAACCACAGACCAATGCCCTTTATGAACATAGATGCAAACATCCTCCACAAAACGCTAGCAAACTGAATCCAGCATCACATAGAGTTACACACCGTGACCGGGTGAGGTCTGTCCCAGGAGGGCAGAACCGGTTTCACATCTGAAAATCAGTTAACGAACACACCGTGTTAGTAGCATAAAGAACAAAAAATCATGCAGACATTTCAACAGGTGCAGGAAAAGCGTTTGACAGAGTCGTGCCCGCTTTTATAATGAAAGCAATCAAGACACTAGGGGTGGGAGGGAGCTTCTTCACCCAGATGAAGGACGTTTACAAAAACCCGCAGCGAACTTCGTACTTAATAGTGAGACTGAAAAAAACTCCCGCCTCTAAGATCAGGCACCACAAAGAGATGTTTGTCCTGGATACTTCTATTCAATGTTGCACCAGAGGTTCTAGCCAGGATAATTCAGCAAGAACAAGAAGTAAAAGGTATCAGGTGGGAAAGAACAAGAGAAAATATCTCTATTTGCAGAAGACATGATCTCCTGCACAGCAAATCCCGGGGAATCCACTAAAAACTGGTAGTGCTATAAAGAACCTCAGCAAGATCGACGTGCAAATACAATGTATTTAAAAAAAATTTTTTAATGTTTATTTTTGAGAGAGAGAGAGAGAGAGACAGCGCGTAAGCGGGGGAGGGGCAGAGGGAGAGGGAGACACAGAATCCAAAGCAGCTCCAGGCTCTGAGCTGTCAGCACGGAGCCCGACGCAGGGCTCGAACTCACGAACTGCGAGATCATGACCTGAGCCACCCAGGCACCCCACGTACAGCGTGTTTCTATACCTTAGCAACAGACAATCCAAAAATAAAATGAATAAGGCAATTCTCTTTACAACAATATGAAAAAAGAATAAAACACTTAGGAATAAACTTAACAAAAGCAGCGTAGCTTAGACCCGGAAAATTACAAAATTTTGTTGAAGGAAGTTAAAGATCTATAAGGAGAAAGACATCCCACGTTCACCGTCAAAGTCCTGGATGCTTTTTGGAGAAATCGAGAGGTTGATCCAAAAATGTGTGTGGACCCAAGGGACCTGGAGGCCAAAGCAATCTTGAAAAAGGAGAGCAAAGTTGAAGGCCTGACACGTCCTAATCGTAAAACTTACTGCAAAGTGACACTCACCAGGCTGTGTGGTGTTGGCCCAAGAGCAGACACACAGATCAATGGAACAGAATGGAGAGTTTGTAGATAAACCCTTTCATTAATGGTCCATTGGTTTTTGACAAGGGGCCAAGACAATTCAATGGGGATTTCAACAAACTGGGTATTTGCATGCAGAAGAGTGACCCCTGCCTCACACTGTTTACAAAATTAACCTAAATAGCTCCAAGGCCAAAAGTAAGAAGTTATTCTAACTTCTAGAATAACAACACATAAATGGTCACGATCTTGGGTCAGGCAGCGGGTTCTGAGATACGACAGCAAATGGTCACGATCTTGGGTCACGTAAATGGTCACGATCTTGGGTCAGGCAGCGGGTTCTGAGATATGACAGCAAAAGCACAAGTGACCAGAGCGACTGGGGGGGTGGACTTCGCCAAAATTAAAAACTGGTGCTTCAAAGGACACCATCCAGAAAGGGACAAGACAGCCTGCAGCATGGCGGAACATATTTGCAAGTCAGAAGTACGAGAAGGGACTGGCGTCCGTATAACTCAGGAAGAAAGAAAAATAACCCACTTGAAAAATGGGCCAACGATAGGAGCAGACGTTTCTCCAAAGAAGGCACGCGAACGGCTCCATGAGCACACGAGCACATTTGCCATCAGGGAAATGAGACGCGTCTCGTGCCCACTGGGATGGCCAGAAGCAAGAAAGACAACAGTGACAAGCCCGCTCGAATCTGGAGCGCTGGGCCCTGTATTGTTGCGGTGGGGACGCGAGACATGGTGCAGCTGCTGTAGAAAATAGTGTGGCCGTTTCTCAAACTGTTAAAGACAGCACACAACCCAGCAGGCATACATTCCACTGCCTGACCTTCATCCAAGCGGGAGGGAAACACGTCCACACAGACACATAATTGGAAACATCACCGTTACAACCGTTCCGAGCAATGTTATACATAACAGCCAGAAGGCAGAAACAACTCAGGAGCTCACCGATTTACAAATGCAGAAACAAAATGTGGCCTGTCCGTGCAATGGAACATTGTTTAACAACAGCAAAGGGGGACTAAATGCTGACGCAGGCTACAATATGGCTGAGTCTCGAAAACGTCACGCTAAGAGAGAGCAAGACGCAAAGACCGCACGTTGCATCATGCAGTTCATACGAGATGTCCAGCAGAGGCAGACTGTTTAGAGGGAAGGCAGATTAGAGGTCGCCAACGGCTGGGGACACGGGGAGTGACTGCTAAGGGGGGGTGGGTGTCTTTGGGGGGTGATGCAAATGTTCTAAAATTCGATTCCGTAAGTACGGTGAAAACCACTGAAGCACACACCTCAAACAGGTGAGCTTTTCCTATTAGGTGTTCTATCTCAAAGAAGCTGTCGAAAAGAAAAAACTCAGCGTACAGAAAGGATTCTCTCCGTCTAGAGGAGGAGGAGGAGGAGGGACAGGGTAGCATGTGGTGTCCGGCAGGGGTGTCAGAGCCCCAGGCCGCACCCTCGGCCCACCCCAGATCTCAGCCACGGCCCAGGCTCCCCCCACCCCGCTGATGCCAACCCCCCCCCCCCGCCGCAACTAAGCATCACATGCACTGGGTCTCCTGCCACACGGGCACCCGGGGAGCCACCCCACTCCCCGCCCCTCACCTCCCAGCCTTCAGGGAGCTTTCCAGGCACCCCTGCCGGAGCCGTCAGGGACCCGTGTCCTACCGTCGATATAGGCCGGCATCTGGCCGAAGATGGTGAGGTACGACTGGTAGACGACCCCCCGGAAGATCCAGTCCACCCGGCTCTCGTTGTGGATGAGGATGGCCTGCTTGGCCACCCCGAAAGACACCACCCACACCGCCAACAGGAAGAGGAAGAAGAAGACGTCCTTCATCTGCAGAGACAGGGTGGCACCAGCTGCAGCCGCCCACCCACACGCTCCCGCTGCCCCCCCATACTCAGGCTATGTGCTCTGCGGTGGTGGGAGGAGCTGCTGTCACCCTGGACAGGGACACTTGGGGCCACAGCCCTGGCATGCCCCCACATCCTAATAGGGTGCTGGGCATGATGTGTAGGAGGGGCTGGGTATGACTGTGACCCACGGAGGGAGTGATAGGAGCTGTAACAGGGGTCGGGAATGAGCTGTGGAGATCAGGGGAGGCTGTCTGGAAGAGGTGACATACAGGCAAAGACCTGCGATGGGCATGCTGGGGTTGGGAGCCCAAAGGCAAAGCAGGGACGTGCTTTGCTCAAGCCCTGGAGCACCCCGCTTGCAACTGGCACCCGGACCCCCTGATCCCCTTACCATCCGCTTCACGATGATGATCTTGGGCCCCAGTGTCTTACTGATGGTGAAAATGTGCATCAGCCGCAGGCAGAACATGATGAAGTCCAGAGAGAGGATGATGCGTCCGGGGTACAGCAACGCTGGTATGAGCCTGGCCCCCAGGCAGAATCAAGGACCCCTGAGCTCACCGCTCCCAGAGCCCGTCCCCAGCTGCCCGCTCACCTGACCAAGCCCACGTGTGCTCTGGAGGCCCCCGGACCCCAGAGAACTAAAAACAGGGTGTGAGCTCATGGAGCAGTGCCTCCAGGGAGGTGTTATCCGGAAAGGTCCAGAAGCCCAGCCTTGGGCAGGGGAGGTGGGCCATGCTGGCCTCTTGGGAAGCAGCATGGCTGGGCTGGTCCCTCTTGCCTCACGGAGAGAGGGACTGAGGCAGGGACACCCGTGGTCCTAATGGGCAGGGGAGCGGGCGGGGCCCCAGCAGGAGGCGGAGTCATTGGGCTGCAGGTGCGCAGCCCTCTGAGGGGGCGGGAGCTCTGGCAACTTCCCCTTTGCTCAGGGCAGATTTTGTCCCCCAGACAGACAGCAGACATGGCCAGAGGGGACGTGAGCCCGCCGGGCTGCAGCCGCAGACGGGAAGCCGCAGAGAAGACAGGCCGCTCACCTGCAGGTCAGTCCTGCTATGAACAGCAAGATGGCACCGATATCCAGTTTATTCCAGAAGTCACTGAAGTACAGGAGGGCCATCTTCATCAGCCCGAACTCGTCAGGGTCATAGAAGAGCTGCGAGAGGACGAGGTTAGGGGTCTGTCTTCACCAACCTCACCAGCAGCAATGAAAACACTCCCTCCTTCCTGGAGAGTGAGGCTAGCCAGGAAGAGGACAGATTCCCACCGTCCCCGGGTACCCTGGGTCGAGGAAGAGTGGGAGAGGAGCCCAGGCAGAGGTGTTGCCAGGCGGCCCTGAGCCCACCATCCGACCCACCGCAACCCTGCTCAGTCCACAAACGTGTGTGGCAGGGACAACCCCCTCCTGTCCCCCGTCCACCTGCTTCCGCAGAAGACCCAGAGAAGCAGGACCACGGCAGCCCCGGTCCCCGGCAACTGGATGGGTGGGGCAGACGGCCCCCCTCGGGGAGGAGGTCACACCCACCCTCCGATCTGGGGCTTTGCCCCCTGGGAGCGGGTCGGACTTCAGGAGGCGGCACGGCCAGAGGGGAGGCCAGCTGGACAGCGCCGCCTCCCGCACTTGCCTCCCGGGGAACTCTGATGCCACCCCGGACCCTGACCGCAGCGTCTAGGTGCCCGGTTAGCCCGCCGTGGGCCTACGGAGAAGGTGAGCCAGCCGCGGGTTCCGGTGCCGGGGGACGCGGGTGGGGATGGGGACCAGTGGACAGGCCGCGGGGGCTGGGGACCCAAGGGAAGCGGGGAAGGGGGCTGGGCGGGCACACCTGCCGCAGCTCCTCGCACACGAGGGAGAAGAGCCAGAAGTAAATGAGGTACTCGCAGCATGAGGGCGTGGGTTGGAAGTCCACCATGAGCACATAGGCGAACAGGCAGAGGAAGGCAAAGTAGGACAGGATGTTGAGGTGGAAGATGACCACGGGGGCATTGAAGAAGGCTCGGACCCGGGGCAGACCCGGCCCGGCCTGCAGCCTCCTCTCCCTGCAGGGCAGATGCAGACGGGAGGGGGGTGGGCTGTGAGGGGCCTGGAGCCCAAAGGACCTCCGCCTCCCCTAAGGAGCAGGGCCACCGCGCTGGTGTGTTCCTGTCATACGGCAGAGACGGGCCTGGGCACAGGGGGCATCCATGCAGCCCACGGACTCTCCACACACAGCCACATGGGGGCTCCACCACAAGGCCCCGCATGGGGAGGGCCCTGAGAGCACCTGTCTCTGGTTCCACCGGGACTGAAAATAAATATTGGGCCCAGAGATGCTCAGTGCAGGGGGGAGCTCAGTGCAGAGCCAGTGCTGAGGGCAGGGGGGTGCTCAGTGCAGGGGAAGCTCTGTGCACGGGGGCTGCTCAGTGCAGGGGGGTGCTCAGGGCAGGGGCCAGCTCAGTGCAGGGGTGTGCTCAGTGCAGGATGGGTGCTCAGTGCAGGGGGAGCTCAGTGCAGAGCCAGTGCTGAGGGCAGGGGGGTGCTCAGTGCAGGGGAAGCTCTGTGCACGGGGGCTGCTCAGTGCAGGGGGGTGCTCAGGGCAGGGGCCAGCTCAGTGCAGGGGTGTGCTCAGTGCAGAGGGGGTGCTCATGGCAAGTGGTGCTTAGGGCAGGGGTGCTTAGGGCAGGGGTGCTCAGTGCAGACAGGGTGCTCAGGGCTGTGGTGTGCTCAGTGCAGGGGGTTGCTCAGGGCAGGGAGCGTGCTCAGGGCAGGGCCAGCACTCAGTGCAGAGAGGTGCTCAGGGCAGGGCCAGTGCTCAGCCCATTTTTGGTGCTTGGCACGGTAGGTGTTCAGCACACAGAGAGACCCCTCCCCCCTTGCCTCCCGCCTGCATGCCTCTCTATCACCGTAGGACCTGGTAGCAGCCACCAAGACAGGTGTGACCTGCCCCCAGCAAGCACATTTGGGAAGGAAGGTCTGGGGCCCTGCACCCCTCCCTCCCCCTACAGCCCAGCGGCCAGGCTGGCACCTGAAGGAGATGAGGCCGGTATAGAGCAACGGGAAGGCCAGCATACACACGATCACCCGCCAGAGCCCGTTGTCCACGCAGAGCTGGCCCCACCACACCTTGGTTAGAAAGGCCTGTGGACAGAGGAGGCAGCTTCAGGCCGGTGGGCACCCCCTGTGCCCCACCCCTGAGGGTGAACAATGTGTCTTCTCGGCGCCACACGCCTGCCTGCCCCAAGCACGGCACTCTGAGCCCCCAGCCACGCAGCGTGGTGGGCAGCACGGGACGGGCCCCGTCATCTTCCGGCGGAGGAAGAGGCTCGGGTGAGCAGGGCCGGGCAGTCTTTCCCGGAGGTAAGGGCTGGGGCCGCGTGGAGGACTGTAGGCTCCCAGGTAGGGGACCCCCCGCCCACTCTCTCTTAGCACCAGTTTGCTGACTTGCAAAGGGAGTGGAGAGGGTGTGTCGGTCCGCAGCACAGGACCAAGGCCCAGGCCTGTCCCCGGGTCCCCGCAGCACAGGGACCCATGTGCCTCTGTGTGAGCGGGGGCTGCACCCGCACCGGCAGCACCACGGACAGCTCCTCCCGGAAGCAAGCCTGCAGCGCTTCACCTGGACGCCTCCGTGAGACACGAACTTCATGTCCTTGGCCTCCAGGGCTAGCTGCAGGCAGGTGGTCTTGCCCCAGGCCTCCGACACGCGGGTGAGCAGCTTCTGAGCTCGGTCCTCATCCTTCCGGTGGCACTCGGTGAACACCCCTGGGACGAGGAAGATCGTGTCGTGGCAGCAGGGTCCTAGTCCCCGATGCCGGGGCACAGCGTCAGGGAGCAGCCCCAGCCGATGAGACGGTCTGGGCAGAACTGGGGGCGGAGGCCGGGGACGAGGATCCTGGGGTGACATGCGAGGAGGGGAGCCGTGGTCCAAGGCCGCCACCTGTGGACTCACCGATGGCTCTGTGTTCATACTCGTCAGCGAGCGCCAGCATCTCCTCCAAGCTGTCCGTGTCCTCCTCCTCCTTAGACAGCTCCTTCAGGATCTTGCTGCAGGCCAAGGCCGCGGCAATGCAGTCCTGGCTCTGGGCACCAGGGAGGCCACAGTGAGAACCTGGGTGGTCCAGCCCGGGAACCCCAGATACGCTGCCCAGGGGCGATGAGAACAGAGGCCCCGTGACACATGGGCCACTAGCTGATTACTTGTGCTCCTGTCTGTATCACTTGGGTCACCCCAGATCTAGAGGTGAGCCTTAGCTGGTGGCCCGGGCTCCCGCGCTGGCCAGTGGGAGCGGTCTGCTTGCCCACCCGGAGCACGGGCCTGATCAGGCACGAGTCTCAGCGCTCCCTGGGCATCTGGTCAACCCCCGGCATGGGGCTGAAGGGCAGAAACGGGACCGGGTCCACGCAAGACCCCTCAAGGCTCTGGGCGCCCTGCCTCAGCGGCACCAGGGACGTTAAGAAAATCTCAAGGAAAGCTCTCAAAGCACTGCCTGGTCAGAAGGCAGCACTGGCCCAGGACAAGGGGCCGGTGGCAGAGCCTGGAAATCTCTGGGCCTCCCATCCACTTTGCCCCACAGAGCACGCCTGAGGCCACGGTCAGGCCCAGCTCCACCACGGACCCACCACACACTTTGGGAGAGGGCAAAACCCCCAGAACCACAGACCAGGTAGGAAGCCACCTATGCCACTCTGCTGGCGTCACTGGGGAGGGGACCGGTTCCACAACAGCAATTTGGAAAGGCCAACACTGAGAGGTAGGGGACCTCTCTGAGAAAAAAATGACACTTTGTTTTAAGAAGAGAATCTGCTTGAAGTAAAGGAGAACCACGTGTGAGAGACTTGGGTCCACAACACTTGGCTTCAGGCCCCACCTGGCATGTCCTCCGTCATGACCACCAAGCTGCCCACGGGCCCAGTGGCAAGGGAGCTGCTGACCGATGTTCTCAGGTGGCTCAGAAAGGGGCTCTTCCCCCATCTAAGTACCAGACTGTCTCTGTTGAGACCCCTAACGGTCAGTGGAAAGAGATGTAGCACCTCTGGGGATGTAACTTGCCTCCAGACTGTCTAGTGAACAGGACGGCCACAGCACAGGTGCCGACCCACTGGAACCCCCGTGTGGGCCATGGAGGGCGGCTCCTCCCAGCTGTGTGTGCCCCCTGAGCTCAGCCCCTGGACAGAACGGCAGGGGGCAGCACAGCTTCTTAAAATTCTTTCCTTGCCTGAGCCAAATTCTCTGTTCTCCACCACTGGGCACCCTGGGTCTCTTCTGGGGTCATGGACGCCCAGCGCCCTCCCTCCAAGGCCACGTGCTCCTCCACCTGCTGTCGGCACTGGCTTTCTGGCCACACTCCCTGGCTGAAGCCCCGTCACTAGTCCACATGTAGCCGTGTGTGCTGAGAAACAGGTCTGGTTACCTGTGCCCAGATGATTTCTGCCAGCTCCCGACGGTTCTGGATGATGGCCCAAATGAGAAGATCACGGACTGGGTCCATGGTGAAGGCCACGTGGCCTGGCGAACGCTTGTAGAGGGACCGGAGACTCACTCCCTGCACCTGGTGAGCAGTGGACATTCAGAACCTCTCCTAGGTCCCCACTAGCTTCAGCATCCCTGGGTGTGCCTGCTGAACATGCAGGTCCTGAGCCCAGCTCCACACCTTTCTGGAACCACTGTTCCTGGAGGGTGAGCCCTACAACCTGCATCTTCAGCAACACTTTAGATCAATCTCATGTACACTGGAGTTTTAAGACCATCACTCTGGAGACATGTGGAAACACTCAGAAAGTGGAAAACCCAGCTAAGTCCTTTGCCAACAACTGTAGCCTCGTGTTACACACCAGGCACCTCTAGTCTCCTCCATCTTAGCTGACGGCATCCAGCCTTTCTCTGTGAGGTAAACTTCCAACACAGAGTCTGTTATAGATTCGTGGCAGTGAGCTCCTCAAGGGAACCTACAGTGTCGCCTGCAGAGAAGACCAACAAGGAACTGATGCTGAACAGACAAGGATTACTTGTGAGCAGGAGGGCCCCTTGCCCCCAGACACACTCAACTTACACAGTCACATGGGAATCCAGCTTCCTGGCTGGTCAGTAGGTAAACACCTACTCAGATGGTCTGGAAATAATTACCAGAGGTGAGAACAACTTCCCACTTCAAGCACAAAATTCCACTTTCTTCAAGTCATTTTGTACATTTCCTAAAAGCTTACCTTTGTATTTTTAAAAACTTAATCGACAAATTAAGTTGTAGACACAGTTAACTGTAGCTTCCAATTTTGACCTTCTTAAGGGGCATCTTAAATACGCTGGAATTAAGAAATGCAGAACTGTGAATATACAAAACCAAGCCACAGCCACGTCTTTCTGCAGAGTCAGGCATAGCCTACCTGGGACGATGGATGAATTTGAAAACTCAAGGAAGCGGGTAATTTTCTAGCAGAAGAGGAAAACCCAAATCTAATCTTAGAACACCTAGAAAAGCTCAACAGATCAATTATCAGAAAAGAAACTGAGAAAATCCTCAGAGCTACGACTGAAAAAGGCACTGAGCCCTGATGGACTCCTAGGAGAGCCTGCTGATCTGTAAGAACAGGGAGTTCCAGCCACATAAACTGTTCCAGAGCAAAGAAATGAGGAAGATTTCCCAAGGGTTTCCACAAGGACAACATCAAGCTGATACCAGAACCTGACAAAGACAGCCCCAAAAATAAAACCACAATCAAAGCTGCAAACATTCTGATGCAAAAACCATGAAAATATCAGCAACATAATCCAGTATCATAGTAAACACATGTTACAATGCAATCAAGTTGAGATCAAAATAGGATTAACAATGTTTTGGTAACAGAGCGCCTGGGTGGCTCAGTTGGTTAAGTGTCTGACTTTGGCTCAAGTAATGCTCTCACGGTGTATGGGTTTGAGGCCTGTGTCGGGCTCCATGCTGACAGCTCCGAGCCTGGAGCCTGCTTCAGATCCTCTGTCCCCCTCTCCCTCTGCCCCTCCCCTGCTCACGCACTCTCTCTCTCTCTCTCTCTCTCTCAAAAAGAAACATTAAAAAAGCTTAAAGAACTGGGAGACGGATACTTGCTAACATAAATTCAGAAGCCAGTCTCGCACTTAACACCGAGATGAGTCAAGATTCCCATCAAACACGGACGGAGACTAGAAAACAATCTCTCCCGTGCTCCTGTGTGGCAGTGCACATGCTGGGCACCTCACAGCGATGTGGCGGAATCTTGCTGACCTGACCACGTGAAAATCCAATTTCACCTGGTGGCCAGGACGGGGGGGTACAAGGCACGAAGGAGATCATTTTCCCTGCATAACCTTTTGTACTGTCTGAAGTTTTTAGAAAGGGAGAATAATGGATGAAAACATGTCCCCAAAGTTCATACATTGAAGCCCCAGCTCCTAAAGTGACCGTATCTGGAGGTGATTAAGGTTGAATGAGGTCATAGGTTGTGGCCCTGATCTGATGGGACCTGTGTCCCTGTAAGAGGGGGAAGGGACGCCGTTGCTCTCCGTATCTCTCTGCCTGCATGCCGAGCGAAGACCACGTGAGGACGTGGCAGAAAGGCGGCTGTCCTCAAGCCAGAAAGAGAGGCCCCCCTAGAAACCGGCCCCGCGATGCCTCGAGGCCAGACTTCAGCCTCCAGACCGTGAGGGACTAAATATCTGTTGTTTAAGCTGCCCGGTCTGTGGTATTTTTTTATGGGGGCCCTGGCAGACTACAATGGAGCATATTTCTTTCCCAATAAAAATAAAGGACAATTTCTTTTAAAAAGAAGCCCTAAGGACATAGCAGCGGCCCAGCACACGGGCCAAGTGGGGCTGGGGCCACGTCACCAGCACGCACGTTTAGCTTGATGTTCGGCACGGGAAGCAGGAGCCGCGGCCGGTCGCCGGTCCGGGGCCGGGGGTACAGCGGCTGCGTGAAGTCCCCCAGCAGCTCCCGGAGCACCTGAGCCACGTGGTGCATCTGCACCCGGGGGGCGGGGGGCACGCAGACCGGCCGCTCCGGCTCGTCGGCCAGCACCTTCTGAAGCTTGCTGTGGAACAGGCAGGAGGGGTCCAGGTTCTGGTACAGGTAGAGCAGGGTGTCCCATGTGACGAGCTCCTTCAGCCGCACCCCGTTCTCCAGGAAGAGCTTCACGAATTCGGGCTTGTTGGAGATGAGGGCGGCCGTCATCACGGGGTGCAGCTCTGAAGGCTGAGAGAGAGCACCGTGGGGGGCAGGCCTCGCACACCCTGATGGCGAGGCCGCTGGAGACGGGACTGCCGTTGTCTCCACCGGGGGAAGGGCTGGGGTCGGGCAGAGGCCCCCCTCCGGGGCCTGGCCTTGCTCCCGGGGGCCAACAAGGCCCTCCACGGGGCAGCCCAGGAGCCCTACCTTCCACTGCCGCTCGTCGGTGAAGATCTCGCTCCGGGCGATGTCCACGCGGTTCCACGCCACCGCTAACTTCAGCTGGTGGTCCCAGTTCTCGTGGCCAAAGTGGTCATGGCTCCGAGAGGCTGCAGGTAAGAGCACTCGTGTCAGGAGGCTTCCATCTGGGTCTCAGAGCCACTTCCCTGCCATCTGATAATGTCACACAGGGAGGGATTTGTCACCAACCGCGGTGTCTCCGTGTGCCCAGTGGTGGAATCCCCCCCACGCACACACCTTTGTGAAAAGCACGTTTCCTTTCAGTGCTGGAATCGGGGAATCTCCGGGTTTCGGCCTCACTCTGGCTCATCCCCGCCCCCACCTCCTGGTCAAGCCCCTTGGCCCCAGCACTTACAGAAGACACGGGTGTCTGAAAGGCAGGCGTGTTCGCACGAACCCTCGGAAGTCACCACTGCATATCCCGTCAGTTTCCTTTCTCACCTTGACTGCAGAACCACCGCCCCACCCAGGCTCTACAGCGGCTTTCCCAACTGGTTCCTGCTCTCCCTGGCGGGTTTCACACCTTAAAGCATGGGCTGCTATTTGGGGAAGTGAAAAGGGAAGTTGGACCCTCGCCTGACACCACACACAAGACCCAAGCTGAGATGTGCCCCAGACACCTACACGTAAAGGCGGTGCCTGCAGACTTTCCACGGCGAAACACGAGACAAGATCTGCAGCCACAGAGCAGCTAAAGATTTCCTGGGGTGCGAAGGACACGGACCAGACAGGACAAAACGGACAGATGAAACTCCAGTAAAATGTAAGCCTTCTGCTCGTCAAAGACAACTTGAAGGAACTCGGAAGGCGAGCCAGGAACCAAGAGAAAACCTCCCCAGGGCATCTCTCTAACAAAGGATTTGTATCAGAGTATTTCAAGAGCTCCTGCAACTCGAAACTAAGAAGACAAACCACCAAACAAACACGGACAGACCATCTGAAAGGCACGTCCCCCGGATGCTAACTCGCGGCCAAGAAGCCCAGGAAGAGACGCGCCGTGTCACCGGCCATCAGAGAGACGCAGAGCCAAACCACCCCGAGCTGTCACTTCACACCCACTAGGACGGCTTCAGTTTAAAACGCTGACCCTGCCAAGCGCCGGTGAGGACGCAGAAAAGCTAGAGCCCACGTCCACGGCTGGCAACGAGGGAAGGCGGTGCCATCTTGTTGGAAAACAGTTGGGCGGTTTCTTATAAACGTGCCCGTGCCACAGAGAACCATAATTCCACTCCCCGAGATGCAGACCCGAGAGAAACGGGAACAAACTGCAGCTTTTATCGGAGCCCCACACCGGAGGCGGCCTTCGGGTCCAGAGACAGGCGGGTGGAGAAGCGAGCGGTCGTACCCTTGCGCAGTGAAATAACACTCAGCGGTAGAAAGGAACAGAGCTCTGACACACGCCCACGCGGAAGAATCTCAAACGTGCTGCTCGGAGCCGACGCAAGACACAAAAGAACACCGAGTGTATGATTCCATTTCTGTGAGTTTCTAGCACAGGCAAAACCGTCTCCAAGGACAGAAAGCAGACAGATGGTTACCCAAGGCACACAGAGGCACGAGGGAGCTCTTGGAGGTGGGGGGAGCTGTCCTGTATCTGGATTGCATCAGTACGCAGGGTACGCACCCGCTCAAATGCATCCGGCAGTAAACCCAGGATGGGGGACGTCACCTTCTTTAAACCATAACCTCGATAAAGTTGATTTTTAAACGGGGTTGTCATTGGGGTGCCCGGGTGGCTCAGTCGGTTAAGCATCCGACTCTTGGTTTTGGCTCAGGTCATGATCTCGCGGTTCATGAGTTGAAGCCCCATCAGGCTCTGAGCTGACAGCACAGAGCCTGCTTGGGATTCTCTCTCTCTCCTTTTCTCTCTGCCCCTGCTGCTCGCTCCCTCTCTCTCCCTCCCTCTCTGTCTCTCTCTCAAAATAAATAAACCTTTAAAGGGGATTGTTATTGAAAAACCATATACGTATTTCTATTGTTTTCATATATTACACACATAATAAAGAGAGAGCCACTTTCTCCCAGAGGCCCACCGCCTGAACAACCAATTACACTGTGTTGGCTTCCAGAAATAAATATGCCCTCGTTCTCCCCCAGGACCTGCCCCGCCCCCGGCACACGTGGGAGGCACCGTGACTTTTGGCCGAAGGCCACACCGCCCCGAACGAGAAATGAAACATTCCCACAGCCCAGAGGCCCGCACGCCCTCCCCGCTCAGCTCCCCCCGCACCCAGGAGAAACCACGATTCACGGCATTATGTTCACTTGCTCTTGAACTCGGAGAACAGGCGCTGGGCTCCGTCCTGGCCGTGAGCAGGGGTCCCTCCCCCCGCCCCGCCCGGCGCTATGCAGGGATGCCCCCGCTCAGGGCCCCAGGCCCCTCGTCACCACCTCCCAGACGTGGCAGCGGGGCATTCTCTCTTCCTGCTCCGTGGTCCCTTCACGGAAGAAGGCAAGGAGGGGACAGACGCTCTCACTGCCCCGTCTGTGAACAGGAGGGTCGAACCCCTGTGGTCACGTGGATCTTCACAGCGGCTTCCCGGCCTTCGGCGTCCTTGGTGGCGTCCCGGTTCCTGCACAGTTGCTCTGAGTCTATTCAACCGGCTCTTCCCGGTTCTTCTGTCTCCCCGGACGGGGGTCTTCAAATGAGAGCCCCGGTCCTGGTTTTAACCGTCTCACTGGCTCCGTGAGGTTTCACGTGCCATCCCGAGTCCTTCCGTCAGGAGGAGGCCACGAACAAGCCCAGGTTTGCCCCCCTCTCCCGGCAAAGCTTCCTGCCGCCCTGCTCCGCCTGGGCCGCGTCCCTCGGGGGTGAGGAGCCAGCACGACGGCTTCCGGCTTCCTGGCGTCGGGACGTCGTCCACAGCGGGAGGGGCGGGGCACCTGCCGTCCCCCAGAATCGGAGGGAGAGGGGAGTGTGGGGCGGAGGGCAGGCCAGGGGCTGGCCCAGGGGCGGCCGCCGCGGGAGCTCTATCGCCCAGGAGGGGCCGTGGGAGCGCCGGCACATGAGCAAGCACGCAGGTCAGCAGCAGGCCTCCCAAGGCCTTCTTCCTTCCCCGACACTGTACGGGCGGCTGCGATGCCCGCGGAGGGACCACTCGTGCGGCTGCACTCGGGCTCCGCTGAGGAAGCTAAGTCGGAGAAAGGAGCCCGAACCCCCAGCCCCGGCTGCGGGCCCCCACCTGCCTGGCGGGGCCGTGAGCTGGGCCCGGCGTGGCCCACCCCCGGCTGCCCTCTGACCGGTGCCTCTGACTCAGGGGTGGGTCTTTTGGTGCCTCCAAGCTTGGGGCCCCAGGCACCTCCCCTCCGCTTCTCCCTCCGCCCCACCTTGCCCGACCCTCACCTTTCAGCAAGGCCTGCAGGATGGCCACGTCCACGTCCTGCTGGCCATCCTTGCCTTCCCGGAAGATGGTCAGCAGCTGCCGCCTCCGCACAATGTCTTGGATCTGCAACCGACACGGCCCAGGTGAGGTTTGGGGTGACGAGCGGCCCCCCGCCTCCTCGAGGGGCGCCCGCAGAATCGACGCCCCGGACACACAGCCAGCGCCCCGGCACAAGGCCACCACCTCGCCTCCCCACGGTGAAGACGAAGACGTGTAAGGACCAAATACACCACGTATGCGAGAGGTCTGCCGGGAGGAAACACACCCAAGTGTAAGGGCTTCCGCCCGCCACGAGACTGTCTGCAGAACGCCCGACACCGCTGAACTTGAGACTCCTCCCCTCTTCCTCACCTTGCCTGCCCGCCCACCCCCAGAGCCCCCAGTCTCTCTTCCAATGTTTGTGGTGACGTTCTAGAAAATCCTTGCAATCTGGTGGCTGGCTAAATAGCGTCAGGCTTAGGAAGGAAGGAGGAAGGAAGGAAGAGAGGGAGGGAGGGGGAGGGGAAGGAAGAAAGAAGGAAGGGAGGGAGGGAGGGAGGAAGGAGGAAGGAAGGAAGGAGGAAGAAAGGGAGGAGGGAGGGAAGGAGAGGAGGGAGGGAGGGAGGAAGGAAGGAGGGGGAGGGGAGGGGAGGGAAGGAAGGAAGGAAGAAAGAAGGAGGGAGGGAGGGAGGAAGGAAGGAGGGGGAGGGGAAGGAAGGAGGAAGGAGGGAGGGAGGAAGAAAGGAAGGAAGGAAGTAGGGAGGAAGGAAGGAGGGGGAGGGGAAGGAAGGAGGAAGGAGGAAGGAAGAAAGGGAGGGAGGGGGAGGGGAAGGAAGAAAGAAGGAAGGGAGGGAGGGAGGAAGGAGGGGGAGGGGAAGGAAGGAAGGAGGAAGGAGGAAGAAAGGGAGGAGGGAGGGAGGGAGAGAGGAGGGAGGGAGGGAAGGAAGGAAGGAAGGAAGGAAGGAAGGAAGGAAGGAGGGAAAGAAGGAAGTAGGGAGGAAGGAAGGAGGGGGAGAGGAAGGAAGGAGGGGGAGGGGAAGGAAGGAGGAAGGAGGAAGGAGGGGGGCGCATAATGAAAGGGAAAAGGCTAAACGCAATGTGGTAGAGTCTGATTTGGATCCCGGGGCGGAGAAAGGACATTAGCAGACCAACGTCAAAAGCAGCAGTGCGAGCTTTGGCTCGTCTCTCAGTTCTGACCGCAGCTCTGCGGGATGTGACCCTCGGGACGGGCTGGGTAACGGTTGGCCAGAAGCGCTCTACTACCTTTGCAACTATTCTACGGACCTACAATTACCCCAGAACCAAAGGGCGAGAGAGAACCAGCAGGACACCTGAGATGAGGGCCGTGCCCGGTCCTCACGAGGATGTCCTGATGACCTGAGGCTCCCCGCTTCCAGGCAGTATAACCAGCCTGCCCCCGGGGACTGGGTCTCCCAAACACCCCGGAGACCGGGGCTGGGGTCCCCTGGAACGCTCACCGGACCTGCGAATCCTCGGGATGGGCTCACGCCTGCCGACGCCTCCGGCTGAGGGGCGCGCAGACACCCCACGGCCCCCAGGAGCCGCGCTCAGGCCCCTGTGGCCTCACGGTCCCCCTGCCCCCCTGCCTTGCCAGGGCTCAAACGCCCCCATTAATCTGCCCGGGCGGCCTGGGGTTCACCAGGCTTGGAGGCTGCGCCAGATCCCGTGGCCGTCACCCGGCAGCCCCCGCGCCGCCTGAAGCTCGCCCTCTACACCTCTGCCCTGCGCTGGGCTCAACAGCCGCCTCCTGCCCCCCGACCCAGGCAGTCCTCGCTCCCAAACAGCTGTGCTGTCAGCCCCGTCCGTTCCCCAGTCCAGCCTGCAGTTCTGGGGACAGAGGTTCAAGACATGCCCTCCCCCTGGGCAGGACAATGTGCTGCCTCAGTTGAGGGCTTTCCGTCCACCCAGGGCCCCCGCCTGGCACAAAGCCCCCCGCTCTTCCAAGATCACATCCATGCGCGCTCCAGGCCCGTGGGGTCTCTGTTTCTAGGCCCTGGTCCTGATTCCAGGCTAAGGGCATCTGGGAGCCAGCAGGTGCCTGTGTGCCTACCTTCTTGGTCCATTCCGCAATCCTGCTCTCGGTGAGGGTCTCAAACACCTCCTGGAAGAACACACTCAGCTTCTGCTGGATCCGGGAGATGGTGACCTCAGATATGGGCAGGCCGGCCACCTGGGCGATGACGTCGGCCACGCGGCCCGAGCCCTCCACCACCACGCAGGGGGTGCCGTTGGTGATGGCGTTATAGATGGTCTGAAACGCAGGGGCCCACGGTGAGCCCCGGGGCCCGAGTGCCCGCCCCGCTCTGACCCCTCAACCACGGGCATCTCAGCGTCAAGGCTACGGGGCTACTGAGAAATGAAGCGAAAACACTGAGTCTGGCAGCCTCCGCTGCTGGGGGCGAAAGGCGCTAATCCTGACACAGGGGCGTCCGCCTGACAGACCGGCTCCTTCGGGCCTACTGCTCAGGTGGACCGTGGCCACCGGAACGGGAGCCCTACAGGTGTGTGGGTGAGGGAGCCATCCCCGGGGGACCGTGCTGCCGGCTTGCGGTTTCGCTCCCTCGCTAAGGCCCAGGGTGAGACCAGGGCCACACGAGGAGACCCCTGGACACCCGGCACGAGGTCAACTTCAGGAAGGGACTCGGACCGTGAGGGAGCGGGGCCTCCGTGCAGAGAACCCCGCGTGGGGAGGGGACAGGGGACCAGATGCATTCCTGTCCCCCGGGGACTGGGTCTGAAATGGGGGAGCTCTCCTGCCATTCCTAAGCATGAACACACATTTCCTCCAGTCCCATAAATGCAATGTCCTTGCTCCTGCCCCAAACCTGCAGGCTGTAAGAGCATCATGTGTCCCTGCGGTCAGCCTTCCTCCATCAAGGAGAATGTGTTAAAACCACCGAGGAACCTGCTTTACGTCTAGCTGGGGTGCCCGAGGGCCGGCACTTCGAGAACTGTGCAGAGTGGCCACCCTGGGGTCCTGCAAGAAGGTGCCGTGCGGGTCCCCCTGCGGCCCCTCCTACTGGTCAGCCACCCGGGCCCGGAGCCAGTGTCCCCCCACCCCGCAGCAGGGTTAGGGTTAGCTCGAAGGCTGCCTTCCCACCCACAGTCACCACTCTTTCTCCTTGCCCCTCCCCCTTGCCAACGACCCCGCTGGGGTGCCAGTCACGGGGCTCTGGGCCAGAGTGTCCCCCGCAGCAGGGTTGCACCTCAGATCCCCACCCCACAGGCCAGTACTCACGTGCAGTGTGCCGGGTCCCCCCTCCAGCACCACACAGACTATGGGGATCTTGATGGCCACTCCTAGGACGAAGCATGAACCCCGAATTAGGGATGCGGGGGCCCAGACCCTCCCCCTGGGGCCCTCTTGCCCACCTCCCGCCAGCTCCAGAGGCATCGATGGAGACGGGCAGTTGGTACTGAGGGGTTTTCAAAGGCTGACGCTCGGCCGTCAGTGGACGATCTGCCTGTTCTACGTAATGAGAGCAAATTCGAGCCCTGAGATGGCTCGCCCACCTTCTACTTCTGTTCCCTTTCTGGGGGTGCAGGCGAAGGCATGGCTGTCTGCCTCAGAGGCCACCCCGACCAGCCTGCTTTCCTCGGCATGCCTTTCGTGGAGCCTCAAATCTGCGCACGCCAAGCGGGTGGGCTTCAGGCACCACACACATGGCAGGGGAGCACAGCGTCGGGACCTCCATCCTCTGTCCCGTCGCTCAGCCCTCGCCCTGAGCCCCCCCATCCGTCCCGGCAGCCAGGGCACCTGCAAAGACTTCAGAAATCTCTCCGGGGCAACAAACGTCCCCCCACGTGCCGCCTTGGTGTCTCCGGCCCCACACCCCCACCTAGGCTCTCTGGGACACAGCGGGGCTCTCACGCGGTCCCCGGGCCGGCAGCCTCAGCCTCACCTGAGCACGGAGAAGAGCAAGTTCTCCCCGCACGCCGGGGACTCTGACGTGCGGTGAAGCTTGAACACCATGGCTCTGAAGGGGCCCGCCCAACCTGGCACAGAGCTAGGACCTGCTGCTATTCCGGTCCCTTCTCCGCCCCTCACATCCTGTGCATTTGCCCTTCCCGTGTCCTGGAACCTGGCCCATCTCACCCACGAGGGAAGACACGTCAGGGCCGAGTTATGCACGTTGCTATTTCCAGACTGAGCCGTGCCTGTGGTGTAGAGTGACTACCGGTGGTCTACGTATGACCTGAGGGACAGCAGACACATGGGGGCTCCCTCACCTCCTCTTTCCTTTGTCTGCTCTGATATGAACTTCTCCAGCCTCGTCCTCAGGGGAATCTCGACCCCGTAGCGGCCGTGGGTCCCGTCGTCCACAAGGATGAAGTGGGAGTGGTTACTGTCCAGGCAGGTCAGGTGCCCTTGGCCTTCCTCGTCCATGACGTACTCGGCAGGAAAGCCGCCCTGGGGACGGCCGGAGAGAGTCAGACACAGACAGACAGAGAGTTCTGCACCTTGAATGCCGGAAATGGGGGCCTAGTAGGCTGGAAAGTGACCCCCAAAGATATGAAGTCCTCATTCCTGGAAGCTGTGAACGTTCCCTCATTTGGAAAAAGAGCCCCTATAGATTTAAGTTAAGGATCGTAACACGGGGAAGATTTATCCTGAAGTATCCGGGTGGGTCCTATATGTCTCCACAGCGACCTTCCGAGAGGGAGGCAGAGGGAGATTTGACCACAACAGGAGGAGAGCCCAGTGACCGTGAAGGCAGAGATCGGGGCAATGTGGCCACGGCCGGGGAAAGCCAGCGGCCACCGGAAGGCAAGGACCGGCTGCCCGCCCCTGCCGGCCTCCGGAGGAAGCAGGGCCCCGCCGCACCGGGATCCGGGCCAGGCGAGGCCGATCCGGAGCCCTGGCTCCGAAGGGGAGAGAACGCATTTCTGCGGCTCTGAGCCACCAGGTGCGCGATCGTCTGTTACAGCGGCCACGGGAAACCGGAACAGATCTGACAATCAGGAAGTGGAGCGTTGCCATAAGAAACTCGCACAAATGTGGAGATGGCCTTGGAACCGGGCAACGGGCGGAGACCGGAAGGACGCTGGGGACGCGAGGGACAACGTCCGAGGGGCCTTGAACAGACTGCGGTAGGAGCACAGGTGCAAGGGCACGCCTGGTGACGCCAGACGGGAGTGGGGGGCAGGCAGAGCGAGCTTCGACCGGCTTCGACGCGCCGGCAGAGCGTCCGTAGCTCTGGACGCTGAGGAGCCGCCAGCCAAGGCCCAGAAGGAAATGAGGACCGCGGATCAGAAACCGGACGGAAGGGGGGCGCCTGGGTGGCTCGGTAATGACTACCAGAACCAGAGCACCGTGGCGCCTGGGCTCAGGGCTCCTGTGAGGGCCGGGTTCACAGGGTTCAGAGGTCAGGCTTTGGGATCAGAACGCGACACTCTCTGGCCGCGCAGAGGCGGCCACGCCCCTGCTTTCTGCTAAGTCGTTTCTGTGTTTCTAAGACCCGTGGTGGCTCTTACGTGGACCCATCCTGTAATCGCAAGGGGGTCCAGCCACGTCAGCCGCTCGCCCTGGCCATCAGGGTCTGTGGTGCGGCTGGGCGTGAGCCCCGGTCTCCTGCACCCCTGTCCAGGCTCCTCTCTCCGTGCTGCTTTTACCCTGGTGCCCAGGCAGCGGCCCGTCCACTGCAGACCCAGGGGGCCCTACACGTCACCCCCTCTGACGCCGCCCACCAGGAGAGGTCGCCGAGCTCACCGAGGGGTGGATCAGGTCTTCACGGTTGTGCACGGTGCCCCACGTGGCCACTCCGACGGTGACGACTTCTCCTTCGTTGTGGCTGCTGCTCAGCGTGAAGTCACGCACCGCCTCGCCCACCTGTTTCATCACACCCGTGTGGGAGCCGCCGGTGATGATCCAGGCCCCTGGGGACAGGACCGGAGCTGTGCACCCTCCACGCACACGCCTGATGCCCGCGGCCCCGTGTGCTTCTGACGCCCCCTGTCCTTCATCTGCGGGGCCCGGCTCAGGGGGCTTTCAAACTCGTCATCAGGTGTAAGTCTCGGGACCAGGACCACGGAGGAAGCGGCCACAGCGCGATTCTGCCTTCACGGAGCAGCTCTGGGGGCCGAGGGTTCCCACCTTGCTCAGGGAGGTGGTGCGGCCGGGAGCGGGGACTGTGGGCCTCTCCCCGCACCCCGCCCCCCACCCCCCGCCTGCTGCTGCTTCCCTGTCCTGCACTCGGAACGCATGTGTCTGAATTCTTCTACTCCAAGTCATAAACGTCCCTTCTTCTCCTCAGCTCTCGGGGCCTGAGTGTGGCGGACTGTACCCTTGTTCCTGGCCACTTGTCCTGCCACACTGCCCACTGCCATGTGACCTGCAGGGGCCCTGATAGGGCACACACTTCCCAGCCCTGTGTGACCTAACCAGGGGATCTGCTCAGGGCATCGCACGCGGGAAGCACCGTGACCAGGGGACCCGCTCTGGGCATCACACGCGGGCAGCACCGTGACCGGGGGACCCGCTCGGGGCATCGCACTCGGGGAGCACCGTGACCAGGGGACCCGCTTGGGGCATCGCATTTGGGTAGCACCATGACCAAGGGACCCTCTTGGGGCATCACATGTGGGGAGCATCATAACCAGGGGACCCGCTCTGGGCATTGCACACAGGGAGCACTGTGACCAGGGGACCCGCTCTGGGCATCACATGCGGGCAGCACCATGACTGGGGGACCCGCTCGGGGCATCGCACTCGGGGAGCACCGTGACCGGGGGACCCGCTCGGGGCATCGCACTCGGGGAGCACCGTGACCAGGGGACCCGCTCGGGGCATCGCACTCGGGGAGCACCGTGACCGGGGGACCCACTCGGGGCATCGCACTCGGGGAGCACCGTGACCGGGGGACCCGCTTTGGGCATCACATGCGGGCAGCACCGTGACCGGGGGACCCGCTCTGGGCATCACATGCGGGCAGCACCGTGACCGGGGGACCCGCTCGGGGCATCGCACTCGGGGAGCACCGTGAACACCAGGTCTGGGAGCCCTGAATCTGCACCAGCCATCTTTGCTGCACCTTGCCCGCCAGGAGAAAGCAGGTCCCCAGTGCGCTCTGCTCCTCCAGCCCGTGTCCGGATGAGAGGAGACACGGGGTAGACGTGCAGCTGCCTCCTCGGAAAAGGGGTGAAGTTCTCTATCGTTTGGGCTGCCTGCTACCGGGGCAGTGCCGGCCACGGCACACAACCCGGTGCCTAGAAACCAGCTGTGCGTGGTGCTGCCGTAGGGAACCATCTAAAACGTGTGGCCCTGGCTCTGGGGCTGGGAGGTGACAGCAAGGACTTTGCTGTCGAACCCTAAAAAGATAACTGTCAAGACGAGGTAAAACCACCACCTGTGATTACCTGGGGGACAGGTGAGCACCTAATGGGCTCACTGCGCAGGTCACAAGCGTGCCTGGGGGATGGTCGGCTGCATTTAACCAAATCCCACGTGCTGCGGAAGCCCCAAAAGACACGGGCCAGTGAGACCCTGACCGAGCCTCTGTTTCAGGGCAAAGACCAAACGGAGAGGGCGGCCCTCACGTGCTGCTAAAACCAGATCCTAAAGCCAGCGTCCTCTGGGTGGCCCAGTCTCACCCGGACCAGAATCCTTGCTCTCCTGCCCTTAACCAACCCGGCGTAGCCGCCTTGGAGGCCACGGGCAGCACGGCTGCTTCTCCAGCGTCACTCTGAGGGAGCACCCGGGGCTGCCTGCGTGGAGCTCACGCAGCCTGGGGCCTTGCCCTGTGCTCACTGGGGGTGCACCCCTGGGGGGCACGGGACCCCGAGGCAGTCACGTCATGTGTAAAGATGGACACCGTTGTCCCTCCCTCCCAGAGGTGAACAGACGGGTTAGGTAACAGGGGTCTGGTTCGTGGAGACCCTCCCCGAAGGCCCCACGGTGAACACGACCCCCTCCAGCCTCCTCCGCCTCCCGCCGTTACCTCGCGGCTAAACGAGGCCTCCCGTGGGGGCAGAGCAGGGAGTCCCTCTCGGGAGCTGGCTGGAGCCCTGTCTGCCCCACGAGCACGCCCAGCGGCAGCCGCCGTGGGCCGGCGAGGGCTGGGGAGTCTGACTGGGCCGGGCACGGCCTGGGTGGCCCCCGAGGACCCCCCTAGTCCCAACAGCCGTGGTGCTGCCTGCTCAGCCCGCCCATGGCTCCAGCCCCCGAGGGCTACCTGTGGTCTGGGCCACCTTGACCAGGCCTCTTCGGAAGACGCTCTTCAGCCTGGGCTTCATGTTGAAGTCCTTGGCCCCGCCTGTCACCGAGATGAGGAGGTTGGGGACGTCCAGGCCCCAATACTGGGTCATCAGGTGATAGATCACGCTGGGCGGGGTGTCCTGGGAGAGGCGAACGTACTGCAGGGAAGTGACAGGGCGGCAGGGGGGAGCCTGTGTCAGCGGGGGGCCCAGCCCAGCCCTAGAGACGGCAGGGCAGCTGTGGGCACCCCCCCACCAGCCCGCCCGAGAGCCCAGCCAGGTGGGCGGACGCCCCCCACCCTGGGTCTAGATCCAGTGAGCAGAAGCGGCCGCGCCTAAGCAGGACACGGATCGAGAGGAAGGGGGAAGGGGCAAAGGCCCAGCGGGACAACAGGCCGCCCTGGGAAGACCAGCCCCATCTTCCAGCCCCCTCCGCCCAGCCTGCACTCACGGCGCCCCTGTGACCCCCGCCTCTCTGCTGTGGGACGCACCCGCCCTGCTTTGTGGTGACCGAGAACCCCGAGGGCACCCTTGGGTCTCCCGTGAGCCTCGTGAAGCCCCGCCTGCCCCGTCCCTAGTGCTGGCAAGGCTCGAGGCCTCTCCGGAGGCGCCTCAGGTCACGGAAGGGTGACGTGAGTCACAGAGAGAGCAGCGGAGGGGTGGAGACCAACCTTCCCCACCTTCTGGCCCAGGCCCGTGAAAACAATGTCACCAAAGGCGTCCGTTGGCATCTCCTGGACATGCTTTTTTGGGTCCCAATCCTTGCCCTGCCAAGTGTGGGGCCTGGTAGCCTCCTCCAAGTGCTGCTGGCGTGTGTAGCCGCACTCGCACACCACCTTCCTGCAAAGACCACACGGTCACGGTCAGCGGAGGGAAGGAGGTGCCCCATGCCCCCCGCGGGGGGTGTCAGCAGGGGCCCAGCGGAGAGTCAGGACCCCACCCCCCGCTGTGAGGAGGAGCCATGTCAGTGAAAGCTCAGAGGGGAGCTGAGGCTCCCACCCCTTCCCACCGAGCGTCAACCCGGGCTGAGAGGGGCTTGGACTCCCATTGCCACGTGGCGGTAATGAAGCAGGGCCTCCCTCCCCCACAGACACGTCATAGGGGACCTGCTAAACCACAGGATGCAGTCTCATAACAATACCCCAAAGGTCAAGGTTTCAGACTGAACATCACCATCACACCAGGAGCCAGGAAAATCTCCACCGGAATGAGAAAAGACAGCAGCCACCGATGCCAAGGTGACGCTGTTGTTAGAATCATCTGACAAGGACGTTAAGGCAGCTACCATAAAACTGCTTTACCAAGGAATCACGAACACACTTGGAAAAAAGGAAAATATATAAAGTCTCAGCGAAGAAATGGAAGACATATCAAATGGAAATTTAAAAACTGAAAAGAATGCACTAACAAACCAAAATCTTTTCAAAACTCAGTGGATGGACTAAGCCACAGAATGAAGGTGGCAGAGGAAAGAATCCGTGAACTTGAAAACAGAGCATAGCAATGACCCACCATGAACGCCAGAGAGAAACAGACCTAAATGAACAAGGACGTGAAGAGGCTCTGAGCCTCAGAGCTGTGAAGGAAGCCGGAGCAGGCACGTCACAGAGTCCCCAAGGGAAGAGGGAGAGGGGGCGGGGCCGAGGGAAGGGGGGCGGGGCTGGAAACGCGTGTAAAGAAATTGTGACCAGCCGTGATGAGCACCGAGTTAGGTACAGAAGTGGCTGTATTGCACACCTGAAACCAATCTAACACTGTATGCTGATTACACTGGAATTAAAATTAAAAACTTAATAAAAAATTATGGCCCAATGGGAGCTTTCCTAGGAATGCGAGGTTGGGTTATCACTTAAAAAACCAATCAACAGGGGCGCCTGGGTGGCTCAGTCGGTTAAGCGGCCGACTTCAGCTCAGGTCACCATCTCGCAGTCCGTGAGTTCGAGCCACGTGTCAGGCTCTGGGCTGACGGCTCAGAGCCTGGAGCCTGCTTCCGATTCTGTGGCTCCCTCTCTCTCTGCCCCTCCCCCGTTCATGCTCTGTCTCTCTCTGTCTCAAAAATAAATAAAATGTTAAAAAAAAATTTTTTTTTAAAAACCAATCAACATAGTTTATCATATTAGCAGAATAAGGGAGAAAAGCCGCCTGATCGTTTGCTTGGATGCATAGTGTTTTATCAAATTCAACACCCAGTTGTAATAACAACTGTCAGCAAAGCAAGAACAGAGGGGAACTTCCTCAACCTGGTACAAAAGCATCTGTGAAAATCCTACTGCTAACATCATACTCAAGGATAAAATGCTGAACCCTTCATCACTAAGATTGGGAACAAGACGATGCTGTCCACCCTCAGCACTGCTATTCAGCATGGCACTAGAGGTCCTAGCTAATGGGGTGGTGGAAAGAAAGGAGAGGAAAGGGTACAGGGGGAAGGGAAGGGAAGGGAAGGGAAGGGAAGGGAAGGGAAGGGAGAGGGAAGGGAGAGGGAAGGGAGAGGGAAGGGAAGGGAAGAGAAGGAAGAGGGAAGGGAAGGAAGAGGGAAGGGAAGGGAAGGAAGAGGGAAGGGAAGGAAGAGGGAAGGGAAGGGAAGGAAGAGGGAAGGGAAGGAAGAGGGAAGGGAAGGGAAGGAAGAGGGAAGGGAAGGAAGAGGGAAGGGAAGGAAGAGGGAAGGGAAGGGAAGGGAAGGAAGAGGGAAGGGAAGGGAAGGAAGAGGGAAGGGAAGGGAAGGGAAGGGAAGGGAAGGGAAGGGAAGGGAAGGGAAGGAAGAGGGAAGGGAAGGGAAGGGACAGGGAAGGGAAGGAAGAGGGAAGGGAAGGGAAGGGAAGGGAAGGGAAGGGAAGGGAAGGGAAGGGAAGGGAAGGGAGGGAAAAAGAAAAGAAGGAAGGAAAGGAAAGAAAAGGCACATATAGAAGAAAAGAAGTAAAACTATCTTTATTCACAGGTGATGGAATTGTGTGTGTAGAAAACCCTAGGGCATCTACAAAAAGGTGTAAGACTGACAGTAACTCTAACAAGTTTGTAGGTCAATAGAAACAAGGTCAATAGAAATAAATCAATTTTATGTCTATACAGAAGTAACAAACAGAAAGTGAAATTGGGGCGCCTGGGTGGTTCCGTTGGTTAAGCGTCTGACTTCAGCACAGGTCATGATCTCACAGTTTGTGAGTTCGAGCCCCGTGTCGGGCTCTGTGCTGACAGCTCACAGCCTGGGGCCTGCTTTGGATTCTGTGTCTCCCTCTCTCTCTGCCCCCACCCTGCTCACGCTCTATCTCTGTCTTTCTAAAATGAATAAACATTAAAAACAATTAAAGTGAAATCAAAACAAAACACTACCTATAATAGCAAAGAAAAATTAAAAGTGGCCAAATTTCCCACATTTGGAAAGAAGTCATAAATTCTACATTCAAGAATCTAGGGAACACCACACAAGGGAGACCCAAAGAGATGTGTGCCAGGATACTAAAGTCAAACTTGTATCAACTAAAGGCAAAGAAAAAATCTTGGAAGCCGCAAGACAGAAATGACACTTTGCCTACTGGGGCAAAGTAACTCACAGAACAAACAACTTCTCATCAGAAATCAGAAAGAAGTACCAGGAGCAGGGCGCCTGGGGGGGCTCAGTTGGCTGAGGGTCCGACTCTTGGTTTTGGGTCAGGTCATGATCTCACAGTTCATGGGTTCGAGCCCTGTGTCGGGCTCTGCGCTAACAGCGTGGAGCCTGCTGGGGATTCTCTCTCTCTCTCTCTCTCTCTCTCTGCCCCTCCCCTCATGCTTCACGCGCTCTCTCTCTCTCGCAAAATAAACTAATAAACTTAAAAAAAAATTTTTTTTCAGGAAGTACAAGGAGGAAGGGGCACAACAGCTTTCAAAAAGCACCAACCCAGAATTGAACACTCAGCAGACGCATGGCTCAGTCAGACGTTCTCGGATGAAAGAAAACGGAGGGAATCTGTCACCCACAGGACCGCCCTACGAGGATGGATAAAGGTCGTTCTCTAAGCAGAAGTGAAGTGATGGACGGTGGAAAGGTTGAACAGCAGAAGGAAGGAAGAATGACAGAATGGGTAAACGGAACTCTGGAAAAATGTTCAAGTCACCTGGAAAGGCAGGAAAAGAAAAACCTTAAAACGGAAAGATGCGATGGCGGACTTGAGTCCTAACATCAAAACTCACCTTAAATATAGTGTCGTAAATACACCAGTTTGAAAAGACACAGGTTTTGCAGAGTGGATGGAAAGAGTAAGACCCGATTATTTATTGTCTACAAAAATCTCGCTTCCAACGACGGAGGCAAGCTGAGAGTGACCGACCACTTGGCAGCAAAGGGGGGAGGACTGCCGATACGCACAACAACCCGGATGGATGGCGAAGGGATCGCCTGGGTGGAAAGTGACACGGTCACTTCGGTCGGATTCCTTAGGTGACGTGCTCGAAGTGGCAAGGTTGCGGGCATGAAGAACAGACTCGTGGCTGCCGGGGGCTCAGGGTGGTGGGGGCAGAGGACGCAGGGGCGGGACCAGGCTCGGAACCCGGGGAGCTCCCGTGGCATCTTTGCAACTTCCTAAAATCTATGATGGTTCCGGAGTAAAAAGGGTAAGGAGCCCCCGCGTGGTGCAGGCTCAAAGCAGCACGCGACAGACGCGGGCCAGCCCGCCGGGCACCTGGACGACGCTACGGGAGAACCCGCGCCCGGGACTCCCCGCTCTCGGTTCTGCTTTTCCCGCCGCAGCACCTCAGCACCTCCTTCCAACTGTGACCTCCCCTCTCGTGTCCTTCAGGTTCGGGGACTGAGACCTTTTCACTCCTTTCCTGCTATTCACTGGGGCTTCGGGAGAGAGAGGAGGTAAGTGTGTTCTCTACACCTCCTTACATTGGAAATTGTGAATTTTTAGGTTCTGACATCTCATTAGTATCAAGTGACCTGAAAGACGAGAGACAGATGAGACAAGCAAGCAGTCCGAGGCCAGGTGAGCCTGGGGCCAGGTGGCACAGGGAAGGATGCGGCGGGGGGCAGGTGGCACAGGGGAAGGACGCTGGGGGGCAGGTGGCTCGGGAGAGGACGCTGGGGCCAGGTGGCACAAGGAAGGATGCAGGGGCCAGGTGGCACAGGGAAGGACGCGGAGCTGCCCTGCTCAGACGCTCTGGCTCTCCATTTCTCCACCGCTACAAGGGGAAAACAGTACATCCCCTGACCCCCAGCCTACAGAATGCCCTGAGGGTCTAAAGAGGTTCTAGAAATAACGTATAAAATTAGTGCCAAACAACTAAGCATGCAGAGCACCCAGGATGGGTTAAGACACCCGTGGCCTGCCCTGCACCCAGGTGCTGCTGGGCTCCTTCCCGAGGGCTGTCCCTCCTTCTGCGTGTGGTGACCGCAGGGGCCCCCAGTGCTCTGAGCACAAGCCCCACCCGTGGAGAGCTCGGAGTGCGCCCTCTGACCTCCATCGACCCCTCAGGGAGACTCAGGCGCTTTCAGACCTGCAGGGAACACAGGGTACACGTTATGTGTTGTGTGACCACCTCGATTTATGGTCAAAGGCAGGGAGGGGGGAGTCACCAGGACGAGGACCCAGCTCTTGTATCTTGGCCCAGCGCTGCCCCCAGGCTTTCTGTTCAGTCTCTAATGGCCTAAGACGGGTCACCTCCTTACCTCGTCTCTGAGCCACCCCCTCTGCTGAGATTAGGTCTTAAATCTACGTGGCCACCCAAGCTCTCCATCTGGGCTGCTCCGTGCAGTCTGGAGAGGCGCCTCGGTCTTACTAAGCATGCACACCTCGTCCTGAAGACAGCTTCTGAAGCATCCGCTTCGGTCTCTGTGTTTTATGGATGAGGGTTCCAGGGAGGAGAAAGAGCCAATACGTCAAGGTCGCAAAGTAACTGTGACAGTATGGGGAAGGTCTGGGGTGGCGGTGGTGGGAAGGGAAATGAGTCAAATCTGGGCAGAGCTGAGAAGGACCCTCAGGACGTGGGACTAATTAGATTATGGGGATGTAGGGAGGTGGGGGGTGGGGGGGGTTCAGGTCTGGAAGGCGGTGGGGGAGACCCCAACGCCTTTGATGGAAATATGTAAGGTGTATAAATAAATCTGTTCCAAGGCTCCGTTCGTGACGGGGAGGACCTTCCCACCGTCTCCTCCTGGACCGCACTCTGCTCTCACAAGGGAGCACGCCCTCTCCATCCGCTGGAGGGACCCCTTTAATAGGGAACACGCTGTGCAGGACACAGTCCCCCGCAGGCCTGGGACCACTGTCTCTGGAGGGGCTGCTCACTAGGCTGGGCTTTCAGAACGGTCTGCATTCCCCAACCCCCTCATCCCAGACTGTGCAAAGGACACGATTTGTGCTCAACACCTGCCTTCCCTGGGCGTCTGGAACGTGGGGGGTGCTAGGCAGAGGTGCCGATGTCACCAGCCCGGGACTAACCCCGGGCGCTGAGCCCCTAACAGCTTCGCAGGACAGAAGCCCGGCACACAGCTGCATTCTCCCCTGCTGGCATGCCCCTGGGGAGGGACGGGGGACAGAGGTCGCAAGCCTGCACACGGAGTCTCAGACCCGCCCGTGTGCTTTCCCTGTTGAGCCTGCTGGGCGTCCCTGCGCTGTGACTGCTGTCCTAGAACACGTACGGCGACCCCAAGGACCCCCAGAAACAAGTCTACACCGCCGTCTCTGACTCGAATCAGAACCCCATCTCTCTGGGGTCTGCCGGCCCCCGGGGAGCACCTTCCTTTGCTTTCCTTCTGGTTCCACGTGGGGAGCACAAGGGGGGCCATGAGCATCAGGGCTGTGGGCACACTGCCCACCTCCACGCCAGGCAGCCGGCACGGCCCCCGCCACCAGGATCCCAGCCGCTCTGCACCCCCCGCTCTTGCCACGTGGGGTCCCAAATCTTTGAGAAGGAAAACAGGAGGCAAGGAGAATGCCCTGTTCTTCCATGAGGGAGCACCAGAAAACAATGTGCGGGCCACTGGTGCTTCCAGACAAAGACCCAGGAACCGGCCGCCCCCAGGACGTCCAACACGCCTGGTGAGTTCCCAGGCAGCAGATGACCAGAAGCGCCCACTCGGATGCACCTCGCCAAGCTCCCCGCCTCCCTGTGTTTCCTGCCGTCCCCGGGACCTCCGGGCACCTGCTTCACCTCTCCAGCTATAAACCCCATCCCCGGCTTCCATCAGGTTCTGAAACATAATTTAGGAAACTGCTTTAAGTCGTAAGACGCGGCTAATCAGGACACCGGTACTTCATTCTAGTTGCCGTTAGCCAGTCACACGGTACCCTACAAGAAAATGTCTCTGGGTGCCCCCACCTTTCCGGCCATCACTGGGTCCCGTGCTTCCCAGCCCTCAATGTAACATCTGAGCGACAGCCCCCTGTAGCAGCCCCTTGCGTCAAACCTGATGCTAGTAAACGTGCTCCTGGAAATTTCCAGAACCAAAGGCATCCTGAGCAGTATTTCTTCAAAGCAGGAAAGGGGCACTGAAGGAGTAGGAAGCCCCATTTCAGCCTCAAATCCCAGCTGAGTCCCCCGGCCCTCGCTGACCCTTGTCAGCATCCTCCACTGGGTCTTAGCTCAGAGGAAAGAAGGGGCCCGGGGTCGGGTGGGTGGCGGCTCCGGGCCCCGCGAGCCGGAGACCAGACTGCTGCGTAAGTCTTCGGAATGACTTTGAAGCCAGCGAGTCCTGCACGGGCCGTCCGGGTGACACTCATTCCCTCGGAGGCTATTTTCATAAGCTTCCTGTAAACTAACGAAGACTGGAAACCTCGACGCAAAACGCTCTCTGTACGTCGTCAGAGCGAGCAGCGTGGCTGGGAAGCTCCGATGACGCACCGAGTACGTTGGCACTCCCTGCCAAGCTGCCAGCTGGAACATGCTGGCAACCCTCTCTGGCTCAAGGGTCTGCTCCCAGGACGGAGAAATGAGGACGCGGCCCTGACGCGGAGCCACGCCGGAGGCGTGAACCCCAGCCCCTCAGTGATGACGGCGGGCAGATCGCAGGGCCCCGGGAACGGCCTCGTCGGCGGTGATCCCTCCTGCCTGAGCCGCGGCCTAATCTCTCTCCCTTCCCCACGCGGGCTCCTCCCCCCAGGTCATTCGACACGCGGGGGCTGGATGCTATCCGTCCACCGTGGGAAGCGGAAGACGGATTCTGCCGCCACGAAGCCACACGATCTCGGGGCGCGAAGGACTGGTAAAAAGACAGATAGATGGAGCGTGGTGGGGAGAGAGGTTACTTCCCCGTGTGGTCAGGGAGGGCTGCACAGCAGAGCCGGCATCCACCACAAGAGCTCAGTAGGCGACAAGGAAGGCGGAGGAGAAAGAGCGTGGCCGGTCGGTGGCAAGACACGACTCTGGTGCGGCTGGGGGGGAGGCGCTGACACAAATCATACTCCTCAAGGAACGGCGAGGACGTGCCACACCTCCCAGGAGGTTCCTCCGAAGCTGCCCGCAGCGCCCCCAAGCTCCCGGGCGGCCCTGCTGGGCAGCCAGTGGCCCAGGAGGGAAACGTCCAGCCGTGTGGAGGCGTAGAGGCCACCGCTGCCCGCGGAGGTGGTCTTGGCCCCACAGGTAGGAGAGGCAAGTGGGGGGGGGGAGGCGGTTCCTGAGGGTGAGGTGGCCCGGTCTGCATTTGGCACCGACCTCAGCGAGGGGTCCAGGCTGGGCGTTCTCCCTGAGTCCCCGTAGAGCCCCCACGGCACTGTGACACCCTCTACTCCAGAGGGAAATGAACATTCTAGAGGCATGCAACGTGGCGCCCAAATGAGCACGTTCAAGTCCAAGTGCCCCTGCGGAGCGGTCCCCTGATGACCCTGGATGAGTCACCTAAGCTCTCTGCACCCCACCTGCAGGACGCATGAGGCAAAGCTGCTCGCCCACAGACAGCTGGACGGGCACGTGGGGCTGCCGCAAGCGTCCGAGGCCACGCGGACACGGACTGGGCCCACTGAGGCCACACAGACACACAGACAAGGGACTGTGCCCCCTGAGGCCACACGGACACGGGACTGGGCCCCCCGAGGCCACACAGACACGGACTGGGCCCACTGAGGCCACACAGACACACAGACAAGGGACTGTGCCCCCTGAGGCCACACGGACACGGACTGGGCCCCCCGAGGCCACATGGACACAGACTGGGCCCACTGAGGGCACACACACACACAGGACTGGGCCCCCCAAGACCACACAGATACACACACACACACACACACACACACACACACACACGGGATTGGGCCTGCGAGGCCACGAAGACAGGACTGGGCTCGCTGAAGCCATGTAGACACGGGCTGTGCCTGCCCAGGCCACACACGCACGGACACAACACACACAGACACACACACATACCAATGGAGCCCGCCGAGGCCCCGGCCCGTGGGAACAGGGGGAGGGGTGGCCACACTAACAGGCCCCTTACCCAGCGTCAGACAGTTTGGAGCTCTCCACAAAGTACATGCATTCCTTCTTCTTGATATTTTCGGGGATCCACGAACTGAGACTTTCTTGCTGAGGATAAAAAGGGCGCTTTGAGATCCCTGGGCAGTCATAGCAACACTGTTCGGGACAGCAAACCCTCCGCCACTCCTAGATACGCCTGGGCTCCCTGTCGAGCTACACGGCACTTTTCCAGAAGGTGTGAGCGGGGCGGGGGTGCCCGGCCCCGGCTCTCAGGTGTGGGAGGAACAGCCCTGTGGGACCTCTTCCTCCTTTGCCCTACTTAAGTAGCACGGCACTTTCCAGTTTCTCTGTCAATGCTGCCTTCCTCGGGAATAAAGCGGTGTGGCGGGTAGGGGTGTGGACACCTGCCTCTGTCCTGACGAGACGGCAGGCCAACGCCCTCCCGCCACCTGACCAAGGGCCGAGGGAGTCAAACATGCCCTCAACACAGTCTTGTCACGGGCCTTGGGGAATCTAGCCCAGGACGTCGGTGGTGCTCAGGGCCCTCCAGTGACATCGGAGACGTGAAGTCATCGCACAGTGAGGTCAGGGGTGACGGCTTCCAGCGAGTCTGCCCGGGACAGGGTTGCAGTGCTTGCCTAACGCCCTCCCAACCTGACCAAGAACAGGAAGGGGCGTGCGATGCATGGAGGGGGCGGACCTGGCCACTGACCATTTTCTCCAGGTCCCCTTTCCCCGGCTCAGCCGAGCCTCTGCCCAAGCAAGAAACACACCCATCCCTGGGTGGTCGCCGTGCCCCACCAGGGCTCTGGGGGACCCGGCGGAGGGGGGCCCTGCTGGCCACCGGAAGCCTACCTTCTCACTGTTGCCAAAGAGGTTCTGGGACCTCCTGACCTTGCGCAGGCTGCTGTTGCTGCGCCAGAGACTGGGGACCGTGCCCAGGTCAGCGACCCTCCGGGGCTGCACCCCAAAGGCCTCCTCCTGCTTGGAGCCGGCTTTCCTCAGGGTGGGGGGCTCCATCGTGAGGGCTGCCTCCACTCCAGCTGCCACGGTCTCCTCCCTCCCTCAGGACAGCCTTTACTCCAGCTCGTGAGGCTGAAGGTTCTGGAAACACACCATGGAGGACTGCTGGAATAGATCAGAGAGGGGAATGAGGCAGGTGTCCTGACAGCACGGGGCACGTGCTTCCTCGCGCGGGGCCTGTCCACTCGTTGGTCGGCGCCTTTCCCCGGCTGCCCCGGCTGTGTCCGCCAGCAGGGGCCCCGGGTCGTCTGGAAGCACATGCACATCCCCAGGGCCCCAGAGGCCCATCTGTAGCCACAGCGACCTCAGGTCACTGTGAAGGGCCGGAGGAGGCGCTCCATCCCCGTCCGTGGGGCCGTCCTCCCAGCACGGGCCCAGAGTGCGAGGGCCTGCGGGGGCAGAACGATTGCAAACGGGGAGCCACAGCTACCTTGCACCCTGCTCATCTTGGGCCTGGCTCTCCCAATTCCCCGCAGCCCCAGGCGCCGCTCCAGCTGGCCCCCTGTGGCCAGGGTTAGTGGCACCTGCACGATGCCATCACTGCTGTTCTGAAAAGCATGCAAGTCTGGGGGGCTCAGCCGCCTCCACCCAGATTTTAACAGATGAGGCCACCCAGAGCCTTGGGCACCTGACCCTGGGACAGGGCCGCTGCCAGGACAATACCCAGTGGAGCTGTGGGGTGGGGTGGCCCCAAACCAGCAGAGCCACTGGCATGCATCTCCAGCCGGGGAGAGCTGCAGGGTGGGCTGTGCCCAGAAAAGCCATCGGGCAGGACCACCAGGCCAGGGGCCTTAAGGTTTAGGTTTGCTTGGACCCCGTCACCCCTCCGGTTGCTCCCCTTCGGAGTGGGAGTGCCCGTCCGGTGCCCCACCATTGCTGGCGGGACAGGCCCACAGCCGGAGAGGAATCCGCCTCAGGATAAACGCAGCTGGGGTCTCCCCCACCCCTGACTCAGATGAGATTTAGATCAGACTTCGGAGTAGCTGCTGGAAGGAGTTAACACTCGGCTGTTGGGATGGAGTGAATGTAGTTCTCATGCGAGAAGGACATGAATCTGGGGGGCCAGGAGAGGACCGCTATGGTCTGAATGTGCCCCCCTGAAGTTCGCATGTGGAAACCGCCCCCCAGCGGTGATGGCAGTCGGAGGCGGGGCCTCTGGGAGGTGACGAGGCCCTGACGACTGGGGTCTGTGCTCTGATGGAAGCCCCAGGGAGTGCCCTCGCCCCTTCCCCACCGTGAGGACAGAAGTCTGCAACCCAGAAGGGGGCCCTCCCCCCCCCCCCATGCTGCCACCCTGACCTCAGCCCTCCAGCCTCCAGGGCTGTGAGAATAAACTTCTGTTCACAAGCTGCCTGAGTGTGGCAAGCCTCACACCTGAGCAGCCCTAAGGCCATCGCAGTCACCTGGCCCCTCAGGCAGGGCCAGGAGCCATGCAAAACGGGGGGGGGGGTACTGGAGATGCTGACTGACCTTCTCTCTCCTCCCCTGCCCTCCCCTCCTCCTCCCTCCCCCATCCAAGTCTGGGCCCTGGAAGAGTCTGGAAACCCAGGGCTGACCACGACCTTACAAAATCCCCCATCCACCTTCTCGGGGGCTCCCCCCCAAATCCAACCCTCCATCGTTTTCTTCACATATCACCAGAAGGCAGTTGTGGTCACCCCGGTTTGTAACGCTAACTCTCCATATGCAATGGCAAACACGTGTGGTAAGAACGATGAAAGTGGGGGCACCTGGGTGGCTCAGTGGGTTAAACGTCCAACTTCAGCTCAGGTCATGATCTCACGGTTTGTGAGTTCGAACCCCGTCGTCGGGCTCTGCACTGACAGTGCGGAGCCTGCTTGGGGTTCTCTCTCTCTCTGCCCCTCCTCCCAAGGGCTCGCTCACGCTCTCTCCGAAAATACATAAATAAACTTAAAAAAAAAAAAAAGAGCACTTTGTAAGTAAATGACTTCCAAGAAGACAGGCACATAGATACATAAATAGAACATGACGGCACACGGGCCTGCACATACAGTCACACAAAATGCACATCTAAGGGTTCACTGCAAAATTCTTTCAACTTTGTGTCTGTTTGGACATTTTTATTTAAAAAGTAGGAAAAAGGGGCGCCTGGGTGGCTCCGTCGGTTAAGCGTCCGACTTTGGCTCAGGTCATGATCCCATGGTTCGTGAGTTTGAACCCCGCATTGGGTTCTGTGCTGACAGCTCGGAGCCCGGAGCCTGCTTCGGATTCTGTGTCTCCCTCTCTCTCTGCCCCTCCCCGGCTCACACTCTGTCTCTGTCTCTGTCCCTCTCTGTCTCTCTCTCAAAACTAAGCAAACATTTAAAAAATATATGTAAATAAAAAGTGGGAAAAAAACCAAGGACACAGACTCAGAAAGTAGAACGTAATGGTATAAACACTAACGATAATAGATATATGATATAAGTGTATCTAGATAAGTGTTTCTGAAAAACAAACAAACAAATGCACATCTATAGATGCCCTTCGGCACAGGACCCCCGACAGACACGTGAAGCTGTTGCCATGGAGTGAGCCGGCCTGCAAGAGGCAGGGCCACTGTGGGGTGGATGTCCAAACGCAGGGCCGAGGAGGAGAGAGGAGTGGGAGGGGCCACGGGCAGCGAGCACAGGTGCATGGGGAGGGGGCCACACGGCAGCGCCTGCGCCCAGGTGGGCCCCCCCATCCAGCCTCCTGCAGTCCGGGGGTGGCATGCTGGAAGGCTGTGCCCTGGCGACATTGGGAATAGACACCAAGTCCAAACAGAACAAAAGTCCTGAGGACTGTCCTTTGCAGCAGCCACTAGGCCCGGACCCTGGGAACTCACAAAGACAGGGTCTCCGCCCCATATCCCACCAGCCCAGCCCAGAAGGCTGAACCCACAGACTCCCTATGTGAGGCTATTCAGGGCACGCTGGCCGGACGTCCCCCCCACCCCCACCCCCTCTTCCCACTTCTCTTTCTAAACCGTTTGCATGCTCCCTGCCCATCCCCAGGTCAGGCATCCTCTGAAATCCCTGCAGGGAAAACACTTTCCAGACTGTAAATAGCAGTACCCCATCAAAGGAAGTGCCTGCCGCCGGCGGCAATGGGCCCCGTGGTCTTGCGGTGGGTGGGGGTGGGAAAGCTGTGGTCAGAGCCTAAGTCCCAGATGTGGCAAGTTCCTCATCTCCCCAGGTCGGAACAAGGCGCCCCCGGAAAGACTTCACCCTGGCCCCGTCGCAACGCCTGTGCCGGCACCCTGCCTGCAGCCTGGGTCCCAGCACCCCGCACTCCCGCCCGAGCCCAGGCCCGCATCTCCACCCCGGAGCTTACACTCGAAGCTGCGCCCCTGCGGCGCCCCAGTGTGCGCCCCGCGCCCGCACCGGCACCCCGGCCTGCGCCCAGGCCCCCGCACCCGGCAGCCCGCCCTCTGCTTGTACCAGCAGCCCGGCCCGCGGCCCTGGACCCTGGGGGGCACCCTCCTCCCACCCCGCGCCCCCGCCCCTCCCCCAACCTGCGCCGGCGGCCCGCGCCCCGGCCCCAGCGCGGGTCCCGTCACGTCTCTCCGCACCCCGGTGTTGTCCATCCCCGGCGGCGGGCGGCCGTACCTGCTCGGAGCCGGCCCGTGTCCCCGCGTCACCCGCGCCGCTGCGCAGGACCGCCAGCTGGCCCCGCGGGGCCGCCCGCATGTCTCGCCGCCGAGCGTGCGTCCCGCGCGCGCGGTCCGCGTCGCCCGCAGCGCGCTCTGCGTCACCAGCCCGGGGCGCTCAGCCCGCGAGTCCCGCGCCCGCCAGCGCCAAGGACGCACGGAGACGCCCCACCAGAGGGGACCCCCCCGCCCCGCCCCGCCCCGCACCGGGCTCTTGGGCCTGTACCTGCCTCCTGAGGGAGGGGCAGCCGGCTTCTCCTTGAAAGGCCCGACGGAACCGCGTCGGGCAGGGACGGGGAGTGGGGGCAGGGGTCGGCTGGTGGGCGGGACAGGAGGCCGAAGTGGCCCTGGAGCCTGGGACCCACTTCCCCTACGGACCTCAGGATGCTCCTCCGCCCAGATGCCTGCAGCCACCCCCACCCCCGTCTTCCTGGAAGTACCCAAAGCCAGGAGACCCTTCCCAGTAAGGCAGGGCCCGAGGGGGCAGGGAAGATCTAACCTCACAGCACCCATGTGGCAGGTGCCGGCCATGGGGTCCCACAGATGTCTAAACTCCACCCTGGTTGGACTGCCCCTTCTCAGTCCTCCTGGCTGGAAGAAGGATAAGGATTCTGACTCCACCCCCTCACACAAAAAGCTGACCACAGCTTTCCTAAAGGTCCAGACCACCCCCCACGGTGCCCTCACCTCACAAAGACCACCGCCCTCTCCTTCCCAGACGCCAGTGCACAATGCCCCCCACAGTGGCACAATGCCACTCCCGGGCCCTGCACCTCTGCCAGCTGACTCCTGGCCGCCTGACCACGCCCTCATTTCCTCCCCTGGGCGTGCTGACCTAGTGTTCAGATTCCTGCCCATGACACCCTCCACTGGAAGGCGCCTGGCCTTTATCTGCCCCTGCCTCTCCACAGAGGGGTGAGCCACAGCGCCATGGGCCCACAGGACCCCTGTGGCCCATCAGAACCCATCAGAGCCCCTTACGTAGGGCAGTGCTTGATGGACTTCTCAAGGCACTTTGATGGGCACAAAGGTGGTTGGAGCCCTCCTCCGAAGCGGTCAGCACCGTGGAGGGAAAGGGTGGACAGCAGCGGGGGTGTGACGGCTGATTGGAGGCTCTCACCTGCAGGAGGCGCCCCCCTGTCACTGCTGCGTCGTCAGAGTCCGGCAGCCCAGGCCTTCGGCAGGCCGGCACCCGCCGCAGGAGCTGGCTTGCCACCGCCCCCGGGAGGGGTCTTAGACCTTAGTTACCAGGCAAAGCAAGCAGAGACCCACGGCGTCTGCAGCTGGTTTTTAGCAGCCGTGCCCAGACTCTGGGCTAGCGCTCCTTCCCTGGGGGGCCTTCTGGCCTGAGAGCCATTCCACTGACTGAAAGCACACGGCAGAGGATCAGTTAATATTTCAAGAGACAGCAATCACGCAGAGCTCTGGGGGGGCAGGCACGGGCGGTCTGACTTTGGCTTCCGAGTATCCCAGGGCCTCTGTGGGAACGTCGGTGAAGGGGAAGCAGTACGTGAAAGAGGCTGCTGACCAAACATCAGCGCTCATGTCGCCCCTGTGGCTCCTTCCCTTCCAGCAAAAACCACACATTTCACAAGAAGGCCACGTTCCGTCCGCCAGGACGCCGTTGCAAGAGCAATTATGAAACATCCATCCCATAAAAATAAAGAGGCGTTTGGCCATAAAGCAGGAACGCAGCAGTCCTGACTTTGATTGCGACTTGGCTCACATCCAGCGAAAGGAAACGCGGAGGACGTTTTCACGGCGTGGACAACACGGCCAAGGTAAAAAGTTCTGGCAGCGAACAGAAAACTCAGTCAGTGCAAAAGAGAGCAGTCTGGCCACGTGGCCTGGGCGTGCTGTGGCCGGCCGTGAAGAATCCACGGGAGAAGAGAAGCTGGCTGCTGGGGTGGGTCCAGGGCGTGGGGCGACAACACGGCCAGAGTCTAGGGCGGGGCTGCAACGGCTTCTCTGAGGGCCACTGGTAACGCTTCAGGGTCCGCAGGCCCAGGGGCTCCGTTTTAACTACTCAGCCCCCTGCAGCCAGGAAGCAGCCATCAGCCACAGGTACATGGATGGGTGTGGCCGTGTGCCAATAAAACTTTATTTACAAAAACAGGCAGTGGCTGTGGCTTGCAGAGCCCTGGTCCGGACAGAGCACCAAGGGAAGTGGGCTTCATGCTGGGGACACCATCGTCCCTTCACGCCTTCATGCCTGAGGTTGACAGATCATCTGCATTCTGGGAATGACCTCTCAGAAAGGACGGCTGAGATGTGATGGTGACGAGGGAGCCGATCGGCGCAGGGGCCAATGCCCTGCACCACGTGCCTTCCCGACAGCCGTAGCAGGCAGCGCGTTTCCAAGCAACAGATATGGGGACGGAGCTGGGAAGGACCCCGAGGCCCAAACAACCTCTCAGGACACTGTGTTAAATGAACACATGCAGGCTACTCTTGTCTCACAAGCCGCGTGAACGAGCCCGGACCCCACTCAGGTCTCCAGAGACGGCAGCCCTGGTCCCCGGCCCCTGGCCCCGGGCCCACAGCCTGACCCCACGAGAGGCCCCAGACCAGGCCAGCAGCCCCACGGCTCCCAGATTCCCGCCCCTCAGGCACCGTGAAGAGGTAATGTCTCCCGCCGTCAGCTGCTAGGTTTGGAGCCATTGTTACATAGCTGCGGATAACCGGATAACCAAAGGGTTTGGAGGTTGGGGTAGGGGTGGGTAGAGAGAAGGGAAGCTAGGGCTTAGAAGCTGGGGCAAGTCCCAGTCACCCCCGGCCCCGCGTGGTCAGAACACGATCGCCAGCAGGCCCAGCGTGGAGGGAGCAGGCAGTGGTTGTTGCCCTCAAGGGTATTCGTGGGTGTGAGAGGCAGCCGGCCCCACGCTGGCAGGCGAGGCCTCAGGGAGCCCTGGACAGCCGGCTCGGGGAGACGGGCCAGCGGCTCCAGGCCGGCCGGGTCCGGTGCTCTCCCAGGAGCCCCAGGGAGCTCTGGGGCCGGGTGGCCCTCCAGCTGTGCACCCAGAGCCACAGGGCCCACCTTTGTACCCCAGCAGTGATAGGCCGGGGGCCGTGCCCGGGAGGGTCTCAGCTGAGAGCGGAGGCAGAACCGGAGGCAGAGTGGCTAAAACACACGGAGGCCAAGTCCCCAGAGGAAAACCAGGCAGTGGGAAGGTAGGCAGGTCTGGGGACGGTCCACCCTCGGGTGACCTTGCTGGCTACTGACAGTTTCTGCTGCCATCGGAGAAGCAGAGCTCACGCCTGGAGGAGGTTCCTCCCTCTCCACCCCAGGACCTTCTTCTCTGCCACCGTCCAGCCCAAACACCCCGAACTTTCCTCAGTCCCCACCCGCTGTGGGGCAGCCCCCTGGGGATGAGGGCGGAGTGGTCAGCCCGTCCAGGGTCCTGAGAGGAGAGCAGGCCCTGTCCCTGGGTCCCTGTCACGCCTGCTGGAGCAGTGCTATCTCCCAGACTGCACAGGGGCCAGGACCCCAGCAGAGGGAGGGCCAGGACCCCAGCAGAGGGAGGACCATGCCTCCCGGCCTGGAGGCCACCTGGCCCCTCCCGCTCCCCCTCCAACCCGGGGGCTTCAAGGAGCCATAAGGAGGAGACGCTGGGGGTGTAGCTTCCAGAAGCTCACAGGAGTTCGGGGAAGCCACGCGGGTCTCTGGGACGTGGTGCTGGCAGAAATGAAGCTCGTGATTCAGCTGGGCTAGAAGTGAGGGAAGGACACTGTCCTATAGTAGCCAGGGCCACGTGGGAATCCAGTGAGCAGAGCCCCAGAGTGACCGCTGGGAGAGGGAAGTTCCCCTGGAATAAGGAAGTGTGTGCAGGGGACACAAGGAGAGAACGTGGTGGGGGGCAGAAGACAAGGCATGTTCGGGCTGTCACCTTTCCCACAGCAACCGCCAGTCTGAAGCAGCGGGTTCCCTTCTTCTCTGATGTTCCTCTGGGTCACTTCCCCTCCCTCACTCCCATCATCCACCTTGGGCATGTGGCTCAGGCCGGAAACCCGGGCTTTGCACAGCCAGCCACAGAGCCGGATTCGGGGTGCATAGGACTGATGCCAGGCCAGTCCCCAAACAGGCACTTGAGTCACTGAGAAAAGCTTTCTTTCTGCTGGACTCAAGCAGCCACGGTGCAGGCCTGAAGCAGAGGGTAGACAGCATCTGATGCGGGCGAGTGTAAGCTGGGAGCGGGAGTAGAGGCCGGGCCCCAATAACGAAGACCGAGGCCCTGGATCCAGCCACACTTGAAGCCACTGCCCTTGGCTTCTCGACGACGCCCACCGGTGTCCCCTCGGCTTCTCGATGACGGGAACCGGTGTTTCCGTTTTGGTTTAAGCAAATTGGTGCTGCATCTCTGCCCGTGTCAGGGTTCATTCCAGGAAGCAGGAGCCCTGGGAACATGGCAAAATAGGAGATGTGTTACAGGCGCTCATCTTTACACAGTAGCGGGAAGGAGCTGGGGACACAGAAGTCCGGGAGAAACTGGAGAAGGGGGAGCGAGAAGCAGTTCTCCCAGGGCAGGGGGGCAGATGCACAGAGCGAGCTTGCAGGGGAGCTGGGGAGCTCGGCGTGGCCAGCTCTGGAAGCAGGACCACGAGGGGGGCTGTGGAGAGGTCTGTGGGCGGCGGTGGCCTCTTCAGAGCTCTGCCACCGTGAGTTTGCAGCAACAAGGGCTGCTGGCGGCAGGTAAGGCCACTGTCGGCGAGAAGAGGACGGACTTCAGGGAAGACCCTGGGCCCCCACCCCCACCCCACCCCTCTGAGTCCATCCATCTCTCCCCACCTCTGCCCGGGACGGCCTCCCACCTGCTGTCTTCCACCTTCCAAAGCGCATGCAAATCTCTCGTCGGAGCTACACGGGGAAGGGAGTTCTGGGGATGCACAGTGACACATCCAAACCGACACACTTCTACTTAAGCAGGCAAAGAATCCTCACTTTACAAGAGTCACCTGAGTCACCAGGACCTTCAACCGGTTCACACCCCAGCCACCCTCTTGAACAGCCACACAGCCGGCAGGGGCTGCAGAGGCCCCCAGAGGCCAGAGGGCCGTAAGCACACCTGTCTCCTCCTTCCCTCTGTGTGGGTGCCTGACAGGGGCCCATCCTCAACTTCCGCTGAGAAGATTCCTCCCAGAGGCCCAGGCCGCCTGGACTCAGGGCCCAGTGGTTCCTGTTCCCCAGTGGTTAGTACAGGGAAACCCACACACCCTGAACCTGAGGGCCGACCTACTCCAGGCAGACCTGCAGGGTCCTCACACCTTCCCCTGTCACCCCCATCGCCTACACAGAGCCTCCCAGGTGCAGCCCTGTTGCCGAGAGCTGGGGCCTGTCCCATAGCCTCCCTGGCGTGGCTCATGCCCCACCTGGTCTGGTTCTTGTACCTGGACCACACCAGTCCTGGCAGGAGGAGGAGAGGCCATCTCAGCCAGGTGGGGACAAGCAGGGCCAGCAACTGCAAAGCCCCCTTCCCACATGTCCCCGGCCCACGGCCACAGCACACCGTGCTCTGCCTGTTCCGCCTTCCCCAGGACCAGCTTCTGCAGATGTTGGCTTCCATCTGCTGGTGGCAGGTCACCCACACCTTGGGCAGACTCTCCTGTCACCCGATGCGGCTCCCAAGTTGGGACAGCCAGAAGGCCTCTGCAAGCTCGCACAGCCTGGGCTTCTTGGGCTCTTCCTGCCACTCTCGGTGAGGCTGCACTCCTGTCCTGCCCTGAGACCTGGACAGGTCGCCAGAGCCCGATGCTAGACCCAGGGTCCGTCTGAGAGCTCCGACTGGCACTATTTACGGGCTTTCTTCCTCCTCAAAGAACAGCACTGCACTCTGTTGCCTGAGGAGGCTCACACACCATTTTGGGGGGGGGGCCACCTCACCCATGCACTGATGAGAGGCCTCAGGGCAAGAATCTGACCGATAAACTGCTCACGGCACCCCGTGGCCCAGCAAAACACAGCACGTGGACAAACCCCACAGAACAGCAATAATTGCTCAACTTCCATGGGCAGACTTTCCTCTTTGTAAAATCCCTATGTCGTCTTTGTGATACAAGCGGCAGGGCTGAGAGGGACGGGAGACCCCATAGGAAGTCTACTCTCTCCCACCGCGTCTCCCCCTCCTGTCGCGCAGTAGGCCCCTGGTACGGGCAGGCCCTCCACCAGTCTCAGGGGCCCTGGGCTTCAGAGGTTGCTGTGACGTCCTGGGAAAGCAGTCTCTGACCTCCGCTCAAGAAAAAGTTATTCTGACACTTCTTAAAACAGTAAGGAAGACTTTATTCAAGGCTATTGGAATAGGGGAGAGAGACTGGCCTCAACTCCAAATACAAAGACAAATGGGGTTTACAGCCAAGGTCAGCGTGGTGGGGGGGGGGGGGAACCCAGGGGACGGAAAAGTACTGAGACATCGCGGGTCGGGGGTCTTGCTAAAGGCAGGCGGAGACGATCAGATACCACCTGCAGGAGAACCGGATCAGACAGTGAGGGCGAACAGACATCAAGGGTGGAGCGACTTAGCAGGCTCTGCTGATGGGCCGGGCAGGCCAAAGGCAGGACAGGGGGGCCAGTGGAAAAGGGGAGAGGAGGATGACTAAAGCTGGGTCCTGTCACCTTCAACAGCTCTGAGATCCCAAAGCCAGTCAACGTAAGCTGCGCCTCTGGCTTCTGAAACGCCTAATACGGGGTGGGGGGGGGTACCTTTATGCTCAAGGGGAAAGGGAATCCACACGGGCCTAGGGCTGGCTTCTTATCTGAACAGTGTAAATCTCCGTTATTCAGGGAGTCAAGACACTGTCACGTCTACGTTCCAGGCTCCGAGCTCGGGGGCTCAAGAGCTAGAAGGCTCGGGGCTGGGGCGGTTCAGGATCTCAGGGCTCGAAGACTCGGAGCTGGGGGCCTCGGTGCTCGGTGCTCGGTGACTCGGTATCGCGGGTCTGTCCCGACGAGGGGCCTCACCTGGGTCGCAGCAGAATTACGTCAGAAGCAGACACCTCTCCGTCCCCCGTCCCCCCACGCCGCGCACGCGCAGGCCAGGACGCGCGCAGCCGGAGGGGCGGGGCGGGGCAGGCGAGGGCCGAACCAACGCGTTGAGCGCTTGCCCGGGCGGCCCCACCTCGCTCGCGCCGCTTCGCCCCTCAAGGAATGGCCAATGGGCTCGCAGGGCCCGCCCCTGACGACGCGGGCCCCGCCCCCTGGAGACAGGCCGCCATGGAGCCGGGAACCCGCGGCTAGCGGGCTGCTGGTCGAGGGCAGGGCCGGGCCGGGCCGGGGGCCGGGGGCGGGTTCCGGGAGGCCCTCCACCATGAAGCTGACTCGGAAGATGGTCCTGTCCCGGGCCAAGGCCTCGGAGCTGCACAGCGTGCGGAAGCTCAACTGCTGGTGAGGGCCCAGAGCCCGGGGCCGTCCCCTCACGTCCTTCCCGCTGCCCAGCACCCCCGCCCGGCACCTGGGCTCTGGGCGGGGGGCGGGAAGGGCCTGCGGAGGGGCCAGAAAAGGGTTCGGGACGGAGGAGAGCAAGTGCCAGGGCCCGCCCGCCCAGCATGCAGGAAGTGCTGCCACCAGCCCAGGTGGCCTTTGGCAAGGATCATTCCAGAATCTTTGCCCCCGCGGAGTGGTGGTGCTTCAGACCCAGGTCCCAAACATGCACTCTTTGAGACAATTGGCATTACCGCGAAGTCTCTGTCAGCCCTCTAGATGGCATTGGGCCCGATGCAATGGACAAACGGGTAGATGGGGCAAACGGGTCCCCTCTGGAAGGGTCTGATTTCTGACATTGCCAGCCACTGGGAGCCAGGTCTACTAATCGGGTGGGGGATCGAGGTGATTAACACCATTTCTAGTGGGAGAGAGAGAGAGCTGAGACTCCCAAGTAAGGAATCCATAAACATTTTTGTAACTGGGCCTTGTTGGGGAGGGGCTGTCCCCAGGTGACTCCCTGTCTGGGGGTGACCAGGTCTGGCTGGGCTGAGGAAGGACCAGAAGCACTCCATGAACTCTGGGAAGGTCTACAGGTGTTCACTGGGGACTCAAAGCGAGGCTTCACGCACCCCTGTACACTGGACAGTTCAGGTGGGGCGTGGGGAGCCCAGCCAGGGGCAGACCGGCCTCGCAGGAAGTGTGGGCAGATTGACCGCTGTGGGCCCTGCCTGTGCATTAAAAAGCCTTTCCCTCTGCCCTGGCACTTCTGACATTTGGCTCTGCCGTTTGTTCTCAACAATACGCTTCTTTGTCTTGCGTGGGGTGGCCATGCTTCCCCAGAGCGGGGAGAGACAAGGGCCCTATTTCAGGCTCTCTAGTGTTGGTCTCATAAGCTGCGTGTTCAGCCTTTGAACGTGGCCTGTTACAAGGACTTGCTTGTCTGCTTACATCAGTGAGGGAAGTGGTCCTGCCTTGCGGCAGCCTGGAGGGTGAGTGGGTCTTTGTGCCCTCCAAGTGGGGCAGCCCTCCGGCTCCTCAGTCTGAGAAGCACCCCTCAGGCACCAGACATAAACAGTTTTCAGTGGTGTGACAACTTTCGACACCTTTGTGAGTCATCTGGGCAAGCTTTCCCTCACTTTATCATTGGAATTATAGAATTTTAGTTTGCAGACATTTGTCACTAATTTGTGTCCATTTGTTTTCTTACTCAGCTTTAACAGAATTAAAGTATGTCTTCTCTCTCCATAGGGGCAGCCGCCTCACAGATGTAAGTATTCTGCTGATCATCTCCAGATGCCCCCTGGTCCCCAAAGGTGTCACCTGTCCCTCAAGAGAACTGTTGAATTTACAGAACCGCACACATTCAATTCAGCCCCTAATCTGGTACTTTGTTCATTTAGCAGTGCTTGGAATGTAGAATGACTAATGAAAAACGTACCCCCGAGTGCCCAGCTTTATTCTGAAGTTCCTTTCAGTATTTAGTCGATGAAAGGCTTCGTGTCCCAGGTCTCCCAGAGGAGGGGGAAGGCTTTGGGTCACTGAGGAGTTGCTCGTTTTGGCCCTGTTCTTGGTCAGATCCAGCATTCTGCTCCCCACCCCCACCCCCACCCCCCGGGCCACGGCGGGAAGAGATGGGCACCTGGGGTGGGCGGGGGCAGTGCCCCGAGCTGAGCTCTGGGTCTGTGAACGGTCTTGCCCTCTCCCTGTCCGAGAGTGAACGTCCCGGACTTACACACGGATTGTGTACCTGTGGTTTCTTTCTCACTTTTGCAACGTGAACCGTCCCTTTCCTTTAAAACAGTCAGAAGTGCTGCTGAGACACTGGGCTATGCAGAAAAGCTGATTCCACCTCCTGCTATAGCTGAAATGCTGCATATTCAGCAGCCCAAAAAAAACCCTAAAACCCAAAAATGCCACTGTAGCAGAAAACAAACCCATTGCACATGTAAGGCACTCTGAGCCAACCGTGAGCCTCTGGAGGTCAAGGGCCTCATCTGGCTCCACGCCTGACACGTGGCAGCACAGACGTTTGTGGGGGCTGTACCCCCCATCGGCCTTCCGGGCTGACTTTGTGGACCCAGCCAAGCGCCCCATTGGTCTTTTCCCTGAATCAACAGTATTAATGTGGCGTGAGGTCCAGTTCCAATCCTGTCTCCCTTTTGCCCCAGCTCCGTTGGCCAAGCCTTCTCCCCGTGCCTCAGGGACAGCAAAAGAGAGGTTCTCTGTCCACGCAGGGGCCATTGGGGTCCCCTCCCCTGATGTCTTCTGCGGGCATCTCAGGGATTCTGGCAGCTTCTGATAGCGGCGACGCTCTCCAAAGTCCTGGAGAGAGCGCGTGCTTCTTCAAGTTGAGGGAGCGTCTGGGTGCAAAGCGGAGTGTCGTGCGGAGCCTGCCTGCTGTCACGTGTCGCGTCAGCCCCCATGAGGCCGGCGGCTGCCCCGCGTAGGCACGGAGGGCCGAGATGGGACTGTCTGTGGTGCCACCCCGTCCCTGTGCCGGGCTCGCGGAGAGAGCGCCTGGCGGTGTCTGCCATCACATTCCTTTCCTTCCTAGGTCTCCATCTGCCGGGAAATGCCCAGCCTGGAAGTGATCACCCTCAGGTACCTAAACGCCTGCTGTGCTCTGAGTCACGGGGCTCAAAAGGAGAAGGCTCAGATCCCCTCGGATAATCTGAAAGCTCCCAACAAGAGTCTGTCTGGGGGCGTGGGGGTGGGGAGCTTCTGTGCGCGGAGCAGGGTCGGCGGCACAAGGCCTGGCTGTGCCTCAGCCCCCCTGAGCTCTACCTCCTTATGAGGGGCTCCCGGCCGTCCCCTCGAGCACGCCCCGCTGCATCCGTGCCCAGCCTCACCATGCTCAGTGGGTGCAACCCCCACGTGATGAGGAGCTGCCCTCGAGGTGGCCACATCGGCCTCCAGCACCCCCACCATTTCTGCCCTCTGGTTCCAGAGCTGCCCGGAGCTCCACCAGTGTCCCCGCAAAACACGGCCTCTGACCGGTCATAGCCACCTCTTCCGGAGGCCTTGGCGTCTTAACAGACTAGGGAATCCGTGGCTGAACCAGGTGCTACCGGGACTTCTGGCAGCTGGGCCGTTTGGAGAGAGCCCGTGAGTCATCACCGCTTGCCAGATGCCGGCCCTCCCACGTCGGGCAAGGCTCAGGTCCCTGGGCCTCAGTTTCCCTATCTGTAATATGGGAATAATACCAGCGCCTGCCCCTTGGGGGCAGTGAGGAGGGGCTGCAGCGCTGAGCCAGTGCGCACACACCAGCTGTCACTGTCACTGCCTCGTATCAGTGAAGCCGAGGTTTGAGCCCACACCCCAGGAAGCCTTACCTGACAAATAAATATATTGCCTTCCATTCCCCCAAGTAGCAGGAAACCTGGAGGTAGGCGTGGCTTGAACCCCGGCTCTGCCGTGCCTGGAATGGTTTGGGGCAGGTCGCTGGGCCTCTCTGAGCGCCCTGTGGACGGCTCTGAGAAAGGACAAGGCCCGGGGTTGTTGACTGAGCCCAGGTTCCAGGGCCTGGGTATCTGGCGGCACTGGGACTGGGTGTAAATTGCCTTGTGAACACAGGGTGCCGATCTTTGGTGAGGTGCGGTCATTTCCCTACGGTCTCAGACCTCGTGTGTACGAGGGCTGTCTCAGTCTATTCCGGAGCCGCAAGTCCAAGATGAGGGTGTTGGATTCTCAGCGTCCAGTGGGACCTGTTTTCCGGTTCACACGCCATTTTCTCGCTGGGTCCTCAGGTGGGGGCAGGAGCGAGGGAGCTCGGGGGTCTCTTTCCTAAGGTCCCGTTGTGAGGGCTCCTCTGACCCAGCCACCTCCAAACACCGGCACCTTGGGGGGTAGGTTTCAACGTATGAGTTTGGGGGGCACAGACATTCAGTCCAACCACAGATAGCCCGGTGGTCGAGGAGGAGGACCGGGCCAGCGTGTAGCCTCGGGTCCCACCGCGCCCCTGCCTGTGCCTTGGGCAGCTCCCGCACACCTTGAGCGCTGGTAACTGCGGCCAGTGAGTGTTCAGAATTGCAGGGGTGTCCCTGGAAGAATCAGGACATCACTGCCAACGCAGATACAGACTCCAGAGAGAATGTTCTAGATAGGTCTCGTCGGGGGCGCCTGGGTGGCGCAGTCGGTTGAGCGTCCGACTTCAGCCAGGTCACGATCTCGCGGTCCGTGAGTTCGAGCCCCGCGTCGGGCTCCGGGCTGACGGCTCGGAGCCTGGAGCCTGTTTCCGATTCCGTGTCTCCCTCTCTCTCTGCCCCTCCCCCGTTCATGCTGTGTCTCTCTCTGTCCCAAAAATAAATAAAAAACGTTGAAAAAAAAATTAAAAAAAAAAAGATAGATAGGTCTCGTCGGGCAGGGTCTCTTGGAGTGGCCGCACCCGTGCCCTCCGGCTCGGCAGGGAGCAGCGGCGTCCCCAAAGCTGTGGAGGAGGAGCTCCCACCAGGCCCACGAGGACGCTGGGCTCTGAGCTCAGCTGGACACTGCGCTGAGCGTGTGTTCACGGTCCGCTTGCTTTTGTGGAGGTGCGAGCTTTCTGCTTGTGTCCGTTTAGACCGTACAGTCCCTGCCTAGATGCCTGGGCGACCTTCTGCCTGTGATGTGCTCACATCTCTGCGGAAAACGTAAACCCATATACCCTGCTGCTCGCGCCGGGGCTCAGAAGTTCGGTGCCCAGCGTGTGTAGGGTAGGGCTTCCTTGTATTTGCTGTGGGTTCTGCTGGCTGCTGCCTGCTTTGGGGCATGGAGACGGTCCCTTGGAGGCCTGTTTCCTGTCCTGTGAGGGAGAGTGGGCCCTCCTACCTCCCCGTTGACTCGGTGAGCCTAACAACTCACCGAGTTGGGGGTTGCTCACTGCTGCCCGTACTCCTGACGCTTTCTCCTCGCCCCGGGCACCTCGTGGAACGTGACTCGTGCCTTACAGCTGACACCGTGCTGTCCCCGTGCAGCGTCAACAGCGTGTCCACCCTGGAGCCCGTGAGCCGCTGCCAGCAGCTGAGTGAGCTGTACCTGCGGAGGAACCGCATCCCCAGCCTGGCGGAGCTCTACTACCTGAAGGGCCTGCCGCGCCTGCGCGTGCTGTGGCTGGCGGAGAACCCGTGCTGCGGGCCCGACCCACACCTCTACCGCATGACCGTCCTGCGTAACCTGCCGCACCTGCAGAAGCTGGACAACCAGAGTAGGTGTCCGCGCCGCCCCGACGGGGGCCCCGCCCCTCCCCCGCCCTTCCCGCGTGTTGCAGATCCTTGCGGACCTGGCAGGTGTACCCCACCCCCCACCGTGGTCTCCTCCGGGGGAGCCCCCAGGTTTGCACCCCTCACTTCGCAAGCGTGAGTGGGGCGAGGGGCCCTGGGCGCGGCCCCACGCTGCCCACGGACCCCACGCTGCCCATCGGCCCCACTGTCAGAGCAGAGTTGTTTCCGCTGCCCTTTTATTGTCAGAATGCACTGCTGCACTTCCCTGAGCGCCCTGGCGAGCGCGTCGAGGGTCCGGGAGGGCTGGCAGCATCCCTGCAGGCGGAGGGGACCCTTGCCCTCCAAGCACCGGGTCCCCTGGTTTTCCTGTTGGAGGCGGGAGGGCGCCACCCCCGTTGTCCGGGACCCGTGCCTGTTTCCTGGGGTCCACTGTAATGGCCGTGCCGGTCCCTGGCCCTCCCCACGTGTGCAGTTCTGTTCCCCTGGGTGAGCAGTTTTCATATACGTTAACTCCGGGAAATTAAGCCACGTGTGAGTGAAATGGACTAAATATTGTGCACTCTGTTCCTTTTTAAAGTGTACCTTAATTTCACTTCTTTTTTTTTTTTTTTTTTTTTTTTTTATGTTTTACTTATTTTTGAGACAGAGAGAGACAGAGCATGAGCAGGGGACAGTCAGAGAGAGAGGGAGACAGAATCCGAAGCAGGCTCCAGGCTCTGAGCTGTCAGCACAGAGCCGAATATGGGGCTCGAACTCACGAACCGTGAGATCATGACCTGAGCTGAAGTCGGCCGCTTAACCGACTGAGCCACCCAGGCGCCCCTCACTTCTTATGAATACTTGCAGAACTGCTGAAGTTCAGGCTCTCATCCAGCACATGCCAGGGTCAGGGTGTGGCAGGCACGACCCCACCGTGCTGTTGAGCTGGCCAGCGGGGCGGACAGGCATGCCTCTTGTCTAAAGCAGAGCCGAATGCTGTGGTCCAGGGGGCTTGTGGGGGGGTGCGTGGGGAGGGAGGGTCCGCACTGATGCTTCTGCGCCCTTCCCGTCATCTGAAGCGGTGACCGAGGAGGAGCTGTCCCGAGCATTGCTGGAGGGAGAGGAGGTCACGGCCCCCGGCGGAGAGGGAGCAGGGAACGGCCGGCCCGAGCTGTCCTACGGCCTGAGCGCCCTGAACACCGCCGCCGAGACCCAGCGGGACGCGCTCAGCTGTGGCGAGGAGGAGGCCAGGTGAGGCCGGAGGGACGGCAGGCCTGTCCCTGGGGTCCTGCTGTGGGGTCAGTGGGCCTTTCCCAGGCCTGCATGACTGGGGAGTGAGGGAAGGGAACCCCCCAGGGTGGTTCTTCCCCGTCCCGGTGCTCCCCATCCCAGCCGGCTTTCTGCTGTGCGTCGCGAGGCTCAGGGCCCGGGGCCTGTGTGGGTCTGACCAGCCCTGGCGGTGGAGCAGCCCCGAGGTGGGGGCGGGTGGAGCGGACCGGCGGGCACGGGAGCGTTGCCGGGCCCAGCACCGCAGAACCTGAGGGAAAGTCACGTGGCTGTGACCGTGGCCTGCTGAGCTGCCACGGGGGAGGGGATGGGAGGGGCGTGTGCCCCGAGGGAGGGCCCTCTGGGCCACAGCACTGCCGACGCGGCTGACGCGGCCTTGGGGGGCGCGTTGCACTGTCGTGGGTGTTTCTGAGCATAAACCGCACATGCGGAATGTTGTAGAAACCGTTGCTCCCAGTGAGGCTGTCGGGCTGAGTCCAGGTGACGGCGAAGCCACCTGTTCCGTTTGCCCCGCGTGCGAGGCCATATGGACGCCACCTCGGGGGCGGGCTTTGCAGCCCCTGCTCTGCGTTAGCTTTGTGTGTTCAGAGCGCCCAGCCCCGGTGGGAGCCCAGGCGCGGCAAAGTTGTCTCTGGTGGGGGGTTGTGGAGGGTAGACCCCCCCGCCCCCCTGCCCCTTCCCCACCCCGTCCCCCCCGGCCCCCCCCCGCCCTTCCCCTGCCCTGTCCCCCCCACCCCATCCCCCTGCCCCTACCCTGCTCCGTCCCCTCCCATCCCCCCGCCCCTCCCCCACCCTGTCCCCCAGAAACATCACAGAGTGGCAGTCTGCCTCCCTCGCTGCGCTCAGCCTCCGGAGGGTTTGACATGGGGCCCCGAGCAGGTCAGGCTCACACACCCTGTGCTCTCTCTCCCACCTGCAGCGTCCAGGGCCAGCTCAGCCCGAAGCCCCCTTCCCGGGACCCGTTCCCCTCCTTCTCACAGAGGGAAGCCGTGAGCGGTCGCAGGAACAGGGTGAGTGTGACAGAGACAGCCTGGCTGGAGGTGGCTGCCACTTCCCTCTGCCCAGGATGTGGAGAGTGGGGGCGGCGGGGCGGGGGGATGGTTGGATGGGCTGGAGACACCCAGGGACACCGAGCCAGGCCCCAGAGGGCGGGACGCTGGCTCTAAGCTCAGTCAGTGGGAAGGAGCCGGCCTAGAGAGAGAGGAGACCCCCCCCCCCCCCCAACAGCTGCAGGAGAGCCCTGGCTCTGGCCTGGGGACGGGGCGGCTGCTGTGGTGGCACGAAAGCTGTAGGGGTTCGCTGCTGGGGGGCCTCCCGCCTGCAGGTGGACACAGTCCTCATCCCTGGGAGGAGTAATGGGTTGTTGACAAGAAGTCGGTTATGTGGGCAGCTCGGTCAGAGACCCCGGCCCTTTCCAAGTGTGTGTCTGCCTCCTGTGTCGTTCTGGCTCGTGCTGGGGCTTGTTCCCCTGCTGGTCACAGGGCTGGCCCTCCGGTCCAGGCGCACACCGTTTCTTCCCGTGTGTGTGCCCTCATTGGTAAAGAGCAGCTGCCGCGTGTACCCCCAGCCAGCAGGCGCGGCTTCGTCAGCTGGAACTGCTCACGTCCCCAGTGGGAGCCGTCATTGGCCAGGAGGACAGGGCTACCGCCGTTAGCATGGCCCAGTGGGGACCCCGCCACCTGCTCACGTGGGAGGGTACTGCCTGAGCAGAGCCACGGGACTGGTGCGGGCCCACGAGGGAAAGGCTCCACAGTCGGGGGGCGGGGGCCGCCAGCACCCCCTCGAGGAACTTGCCAAGCTTGCGGGGGGCACAGAGGGAGAGGGACCGAGGCCCTGTGCCGGGGAGGGGCCGACCCACCCTCCGGGAGAAGCGTCCCCCCAGAGCCGCCGACAGAAGTGACCGCAGACTGAATGCCAGTCTTGGCAGCTGCCCCCGGGGCCTGGGGACCACACCCCGCACAGCTGACGGTCCCGCGCAGGGTGTGTGCGTGGGGTCGGCTCAGCAGTCTGTGCAAGCTTCTCCGACACCTTTCGGGAGGAGCCCCCACGTACGCAGCCCCGGGGCAGGGCAGGCCCTGCAGGCAGGCCCAGGCCTCTGGAGGGCACTGGGGGGGGGGGGGGGGGCGGGGGGAGCCCCGAGACTAAACACTGACCCAGCTCAGTGCCCTCCACAAACGCAGACTCAGAGTCACCAAAGCAACTTCTGGGGACGGGAAAGAAGGAGGCCCTGGTTCTGCTGTGAACGTGGACCTGGACCGTGGCTCCTCCCTCCCCCAGGGGTGGGCAGGGGGGTGTCCTGCGAGCCTAAGTGCAGAAGGCCAGGGGGACCCTGGAGATGTAGGGAGATAGGGGTGGAGCGGGACACCCGAGCATTACTGAGGCCACGGGTCAGCGCCCTGGTGCGCGCAGGGACTCTGTGGCTCAGCCCGGTGACCCTCTGAGCACGTCCCTTTGCTCACACGTGACTCTCCTGTCACCCCACAAGAAGAACGAGCTGGAGTAGTCCTCACGTGCAAAATCCTTTCTTGCTCAAGTGCAGACAGAAACCTGTTGTGGGTGCACGTGTGCTCACGTGTGCCATGCGTGTGTTGTGGGTGCACGTGTGCACACGCATGGCACACCTGAGCGCACGTGTCTGGTCACACGTTACTGATCGCCGTCCCGGGCCACTCGGCTCCCTTCTGCCTCCGGCTGCCTGGCTCGCTGTGTGACTGAGGGCTGGCCGCTTAGCCTCTCTGGGCAGTGCCCGCAGGCGGCCGCAGCTCTGTCTGCCTGAGGGCCTGCCCGGTGTCTCCTGTCTGGAAGGCTGTTCACCCGGGACGTGCACATCAGGGTGGGGGCAGCCTAGCCGTGCCCGGCCTGGCCCTCAGCCAGCGACTCTGTGCCCCCAGAACAATGTCCTGACCGCCATCCTGCTGCTGCTGCGGGAGCTGGACGCCGAGGGGCTGGAGGCCGTGCGCCAGACCGTGGTCAGCCGGCTCCAGGCTCTGCACAAGCAGGAGCCGCAAGAGGACGTGGAATGACGGTCAGCCGGGACCCGAGCCGCCAGGCCTTCCTCCCAGGACCCTGTGCCCCAGCATCTGGGAGGTGTGGGGTCCACAGCCACGGCCTCCACTGCATCCTGAGTGTCCGCACGCGGGCTGTGTCCCCAGAAGCTCAGCCCCGCCTGGGAAGGCCACGCCCCGGGTGTAGAAGGCGGGAAGGGCGCCGGGCACCGCGCCGGGCACGCTCCGCCGTGCGGGGCCCAGGCGTGTGCCACCTGCCTCGCCTCGCCTCGCCTCGCCTCGCCTCGCCTCGCCTCGCCTCTTCTCAGGTGGCGTTGCAGCCACTGTCCCTAATAAATATCTTCCCCAAGTCCAGTCTGGAAGCAGACGTTTCCTAGGAGACGGACGTAGCCTTGACGTTGTTTTGAAGCTAAGGGCCACGTGCACGTGCATTTCCCCTGTCGGCTCTCCCACCGGGTCGGGGGTAGATTCCGCCCAGGACGGTGCCGTCCTCGAAGCAGCAGCGGCTCCGGGCTCCGCCTCAGCCTCGGCAGACCCACGCGGCCGTGCCCACCGCTGCCCACGTGTTTGGCAGGGTGCAGGGGTCTTGTACGCCGTGCGGGGGGAGGCCGGGGGTGGGCAGGCCCGCGCTCCTGTCTGGAGACTCAGGTACAGCCGTAGGACAGGCAGCGGGGCCGGGGAGGATGCCCGGAAACCCCATCTAAAACGTGTTCTCCCGTGGGCAGAGCCACAGGCCTTGCCGTGGTGCACAGGCCCCGAGTGGTAGTGTTGCAGCCCGGGGCCCTTCCTCCTGCCCCCCAGCAGCTCCGGGGGCCGGGGAGGAGCGTGGCCTCTGAGCCGTTAGTCTTACTGGTGCTGAAATGGCGGGACCGGAGAGGGGGGGTTCCCTCCGCCCCGGCTCCCGTTAGTGTCTGTGTCGCCCTGCAAGCGAAGGGGTGGGACTTCACCCACTGTGTGCGAGAACCCGGATGGGGTGACTGCCGGGGAGACCGTGGCAGGCCGCGCTCGCACTGGCCCGGCCACACTGGGCGGGTGGTGGATATCGGGTGTCGTGGCTCCTCGGGACCTGGGGGGCGGGAGCAAGGGGTCGCCACGTGGGGGTGTCCGGAAGGGTGGCCGCAGGGTCCGCGCGTGCCTTCTGTTGTACGTCTGGATGGTTGTCACACTCAATAAAGCGTTGTCTTTTTTAGAGCCAGTTGGGGTGGTCATGTTAAATCCAGAACATCTTCCCTTTCCTCGCCCACCAGGCAGCTCACACCAGCTTCCCGCCTGCCCACGACCTCGGTTAGTGACCTTGAATCCGCCCCACCAGGCAGCTCAGAAGGGCCTGAAGTCCGGTGGTCCTGGTTGACATCTGTCCCGGCTGTCCTTGAGCCAAGGACCCAGCTAGGCCGTGCCCGCGCCCCTGAGCCTCTGTGAGTCACAAACGGGGGTGTTGAAGCCTCTGTGTTTGTGGCTGGAAACCCCCCCAGGCTGGAAACCAACACTGTCTCCTTGTGGGGGGGGGGGGGGGGGCAGAAGTCCTGAGCGAACTCCAGCCCACAGCTGAGCCCTGCTGCCTGCCCACAGCCCCTTCCCAGGCACGGCCCACCGCCCGCTCGCCACGACCTTCCTGCGGTGCCCGCCCCACCCACCCCTGTGCACGGCAGGACCCACAGGAGGGATCCGCCGTGGGCTCCCCCCCAGCCACGTGCGTGTCTGGCTTAACCAGAGGCAGACTTGTCAGGGCCTTGGCTGTGCGCTCCCCAGGAGTCTCTCGCCTGCCCTGGGTGGGGCCTCCCACGGCGGCAAGCCCCTGGCCCTGTTAGCGCAGTGGCCAGGCCACACACCCCCTGCTGGCATCTTCGGGGAACGTGGGCTCTGCACCTGACACCTTGTCATGCTGGCCTCACGAGTGGCGTCCTCGAAGCTGAGCCGGAGGGCAGAGCCCATCGGGTCTGGGTTTCGAAGCCTGCCCTCCAACGTGGGATGGCCCCAGGACACCCAGGCCTGGGGGGGCTTCCTCCAGGACAGGGAGCCCCCCTGCGCTTGGGGAGCCGGGGCCCGGCTGCCAGGAGGGAACGACGGGACAGCAGGGGCCGGGCCGCAGTCACGGCCTGCGCGGCAACCCCCAGAAGGACGTGTCTCCAGACACGGCACGTTCAAGAAAAAGTAGCAAGAACATCCTGGAAAGTTGGGCTCCCAAGCCTCTCTGGCTCCCTCCCCCCAGCCGGGCACTGGATGCACTGGGAGGCCTCACTGGCACTTGGAGGCCGGGAGGTGGGGGGTGGGGGTGCGGCTGGCAAGGGAGAGGTCAGCAGGGAGCAGAGCCTGGGCCAGTGTGGCGTCTGGGCTGGGTGTGGCCATGGGACAGACCGGACTCGCGGCTGTACCCTGGAGGGTGTCTGCCACAGCCAGGGTCTCCCCCGGGAGTCCCCACCCCACGCCTAAGTACACCCGCGTGCACTCACACGCACAGACGTCCACGCACGTGCACACGCACACACATAGGCATTCACACACAGGCACACTCAGGTTTCCGGGACCCAGGAATTTGTCCCTGGTCTCTCGAGACAGGGATTTAAACACTTGGGACCCGTTCCTTGGCCTGCCCCAGGACCACCCAATCTCGTGGCAGGCAGAGCAGACCAGAGGCACCCCAGCTCCAGCAATGGGCACCTGGGAGCCCTCGGGCTCTGGGGCCCGCACGGTGAGGAGGGCGTGGTCCCCCGGCAGGGGCCCCAACCACGCCTGCCGCTCCCCGGGGAGCGACCGCACGCACCCTGCCGAGGTCGGGAGGTGCGGGCAGCCGGAGGGACAGCGGGCCCCAGCAGGGGCCCTAGCCCTGCATGTGGCCTGGGAGCCCCAAAGGCCAGGGGCTCCCCACAAAACCCCGTGGGTCCCAGGCCCTCCTCTTGAGCCTCGGCAGGTGCTGAGGGCAGGTGCCCAGGCAACCACAGTGGGACCAGAAGTGCGCTGTGCGGTGACCTCAGGAGGAACGGGGCGGGGGTGGGGGGGTGCCCAGAAGTTCAGGTGGCGTCACTGAGGTCCAGCTTCTCCTCCCGAGACCCCGGTGCCGCGTCATGCTGCAGAGCAAGCCTCCGTGCCACCCCCAGAACCTGTGCTGGATGGATCAGCGGGTGACCTCTCTGCCTCCCTCGTCGCCCACCTCCACCAGTGTCTCCAAGGATACTCCCTCGCTCAGATCAGCCGCTTGCCCCTGGGTCTCTGGCTCTGTTGCCGAGACCCCAGCCCGGGCAGCCTGGGGACCGTTCCAGGTCAGACCCAGGGCTCAGAGCCAGGCTCAGAAATGCTCCCAAGCCGGGGGGAGGCCAGGCCCGCCCTGTGTGTGCAGGTCGGGGGGCACCACCAGCTGCCCACTGCCACCCCCCCCCCCCCCCCCCCCCAGATCACAGAGGGCCTGCTCCCCGCAGACTGGTCACCCTCCACAGTCAGGTGGCTTTATTTCCAGAAAAGGTGACAAGCTCTCCTCCAGGGTGGCCAGTGCACACAGAAGCAGGGTCACAGCAGGGCCCACAGCAGGACAGTGGTGTCCCCGCACGGAGGCCCCCTTCCCCCCACCCCAGGGCAGCACTCCCCCCAGCGGGCAGCGGAAGAGAGGGGGAAGCCGAGGGGCCAGACCCAGAGGGCTGCAGCCCCCGCCCGCCCACCGCCCGCCCGCAGACTCCAGGGAGGGAGAGAGGGGGCGGGGAGAGGCAGCTGGGGCGCAGCTTCAGAAGCCCTTGTCGATGCTGAGGGTGCGGCGGGTGACGTGCTCCAGCTCCCCGGACACGTAGTCGGCCATGCTGATGCGGTAATGCGCCAGCATCTTCAACATGAGCCGCAGGTTCAGCCACCACTGCTCCCGCGGCATGCGGTGCCTGGCGGAAGGGTGCGGTCAGCGCCGGGGACACCGTCCTCGGAGCACCGGAGACCCCCTCCCCTGAGCACCAGATACCCCCTCCTCTGAGCACCCCCAGCACCCTGTCCTCTGAGCCCCCCGACACGCCCTCCTCTGAGCACCGGAGACCCTCTCCTCTAAGCACCTGATACCCCCTCCTCTGGGTACTGGAAATCCCCTCCTCTGAGCCCCCAGACACCCTGTCCTCTGAGCACCCTCGACATCCCCTCCTCTGAGCACCAGATATGCCCTCCTCTGCGCACCGGAAGTCCCCTCCTCTGAGTACCCCCAACACCCCCTCCTCTGAGCACCGGACACCCCCTCCTCTGGGTACCCCGACACCCCCTCCTCTGAGCACCGGATACGCCCTCCTCTGCGCACCGGAAATCCCCTCCTCTGAGTACCCCCAACACCCCCTCCTCTGAGCACCGGACACCCCCTCCTCTGGGTACCCCAACACCCCCTCCTCTGAGCACCGGATACGCCCTCCTCTGCGCACCAGAAATCCCCTCCTCTGAGTACCCCCAACACCCCCTCCTCTGAGCACCGGACACCCCCTCCTCTGGGTACCCCGACACCCCCTCCTCTGAGCACCGGATACGCCCTCCTCTGCGCACCAGAAATCCCCTCCTCTGAGTACCCCCAACACCCCCTCCTCTGAGCACCGGACACCCCCTCCTCTGGGTACCTCGACACCCCCTCCTCTGAGCACCAGACGCCCCATCTTCTGAGAACCCGGGCACCCCGTCCTCTGAGCACCGGGACACCGCCTGGAGTGGAGCCAGGCAGCGGTATCTGGGGTGTCCGTCTCTGGGGGCTCAGCACAGGCTGGCTGGGGGAGCGAGGGGGGTGTCCGCAGCCGGACCAGCCGCTGACCCCACCCTATGGGAGGAGCCCCGGCCTGGGCTCAGGCCTGGGTGTCATCACCGCTCTGGCCCTGGGCAGGCAGACGGGGCAGCCCTGTGGGGTCAGGGCCTGAGCGTGGCTGGGCAGGCCACCCCTCTCTTTGGAGGCACTCACTCAAAGTCGGTGTCCTTCTTGAGCTCGGTGACGGGGCTGAAGGCCACCGCCTTCTTCTGCAGGCCGATCACGCAGGCTGAGTCGGGGGCGTTGGCGAACACCCGCCCTGTGGACACAGGCCGCCCTGAACCCTGGGTCTGGGCAGAGGGCGAGGTCAGGCCCGGAGCCACCACCCCTTCCTGCCACATACGCACCATTACGGTAGACGGCCCGCAGCTTCTCCGACATCCAGAGCATGGCCTTCACCCCAAGCTTCGTACCGTAGTTCCGGTCAAAGGGGGTCGGAGCTCCGCCCTGGAAACGCAGTGGGTGAGGGCGCCTCCATCGCGCCAGAGACGGGGGGCTCTGGCAGGAGCCCAGCAGAAGGGTCCCACCATGACCGCAGGCGAGCCCTCCCGGCTCCTGACACCCCATCCCGTCCAAGCTCCCTGCATCTCTGTCTGTGGCGCCCCAGCCCCTCTGTCTACCCCAGTGCAGCCTAAGAGCCATCTCCAGAGGCCGGGCGGTGGGCTGACTGCCCGTCCTGTCGGGCGGCCTCTGTGGGCCCCGCACAGCGCAGGCTTCCTGTAGGGCCACCAGCAGGCCACGAAGGAGGGGACCAGGCAGGGCGGAGGTGGCCACAGGGGTCCCAGCCCTGCCCTGTCCTGGTGGTGAGGACTCAGGGGGACGGGAGCCTCACCCCCCACCCCTCACCCGCACAGAGGGGTGACGAGCAGGTAAGCGCGGGCATGAGGGGGAAGGGTCGGGTGCCCCACGAGGTCGTGCACAGGGAAGGGTCCCCATCCTGCCATATCCTCCCGGGGCCCCTCAGCTCGGGTCAGATGGAGGCAGAGGCCAGAACCAGGCCCCTGGGCCCCTACCTGCTGCAGGTGGCCCAGGACGTTGGTCCTGCAGTCAAAGACGCCCTTCCCCTCGGAGGAGTACAGGTTATACAGAAACTCCGTGGTGTAGTGTTCATGGCACTTCTCGTTTCTGGAAAGAGGGCCGGGGCCGGCTCGGGTCTCGTGCAGACGCCGAGCCCCCGCCGGGCCCGGCCTCAGACCGGTGCTGGGGGAGGGTCCGGTGCCCCTCAGCAGCCCCGAGCCACCCTCTGGGTCCGGCAGCCTCACCGAAGCACCAGGCCCCTCTGGATGTGTGTCTTCATCTTCTCGGTCATGTGCTCCACGTTGGCCTGCGGGCGTGGGGGGTACACAGGGTGAGCCCGGAGCGCGAACGGCAGCCGCACGGCACCCACCCACAGCCTCAAGGCTGTCTGGGAAGGAATATTCCAGGCTATAACCGCAGGGTCAGTGTGACCCAGGGGTCATGGGGACGCGCGTAGGTCGGCTGACGTTGGCGGGGCCCTGGGTGACGGGGCTGGGCCGTGAGGCCAGGTGGGTGGCTGGGGCCAGGAGGCCACGGCAGCGACAACACGGACGCTGGGTGGAGGTCTGCACGGGGTCGGGGAGGAGGCGCTGGGGGTCATGAGCAGGGTCCCCTCGCCGGCAGGGAGCCCCCAGCCTGGCTCCTGTGTGTGTCTCAGGAGAGGACCCCCGCTCAGCCCCGCTGGGACGTCTGTGGCAGGAGAAGGGCTCGGGGCCTCGGCTCACTTTTTTAAATTTTTTTTTTTTCAACATTTATTTATTTTTGGGACAGAGAGAGACAGAGCATGAACGGGGGAGGGGCAGAGAGAGAGGGAGACACAGAATCCGAAACAGGCTCCAGGCTCTGAGCCATCAGCCCAGAGCCCGACGCAGGGCTCGAACTCACGGACCGCGAGATCGTGACCTGGCTGATGTCGGACGCTTAACCGACTGCGCCACCCAGGCGCCCCTATTTTTTTTTAAATTTTTTTTTTTTTTTTTTTTCGGCTCACTTTTAAGTCTTGGATGTTGAAAGGGTCCTCGAAGACGTAGGCGGCGTCGGCCCCCACGGCGATGCCCGTCACGGTGGCCAGGTAGCCGCAGTAGCCCCCCATGGTCTCCACGATGAACACGCGGCGCTTGGTCCCCGAGGCCGACTGCTTGATGCGGTCACAGCTCTGGGGGCCAGAGGTGGTCAGGGACTTCCCCGTGGGCCACAGGGAGCCACTGCCCCTCAGGGACCCGGGTCTCCCCCCAGAGTTGCCCAGGGTGTCACAGCCCACACCGCATGCTCTGCACAGGGCCTTCAGAATCAGGTCCTCAACCGGGGCAACTGTTCGCCCGGGGGACAACGGGGGTGTCTCCAGCACCTAGCGTGTGGAGGCCAGGGATGGGGCCGGGAGGCTCTGACGTGGGGCCAGGGAAACACTGGGCCTCAATCCTCTCATCTGTATACGGAGCGACGCTCCAGCCACCGTAGGGTCATTGTAACAAGGGACGAGGCGACACGTGAAAGTACACATCCTACAGATGCCGGTGATGATGCGACACAGGATGTTTCTAACCCAAATGTTCAGAGTTTGAGAAAAAATTATAACATTAAACAAAGAATTGAGAAAGGACCAACAAGACCAGTGGGTTAGTGGGATCTGAACCATGAGGCTAAACCCCAAGTAAGAGACAACCAGCAAAGTGGAGGAAACAGCTCCAATGTTTGCCAAAGGATCGGTGTCCTACGTATATAAAGAGCGCTGACAAATACAAAAGAAAACTCACCAGGAGGAAAATGGACAAAATACAGAAAAAGGTAATTTTCCATAAAACCCATAAATGGGCAATAAATATAGAAACAAAAGTTCAACTTCATCAAAAATCAAGGTACAAAGGAAAACAATACAATTCTTCCTGTCGTAGAGGCATGAAAAACAGGACGACGTTTGGTGCTGGTGAGGGGCAGAGGCACAGAAGTTTCAGAGGAGCCATGGGTGGCCCCTATATAGCTGCCAGGATGACAGGGGTGGGGGTGAATTTGAAGAAAACCCCTGCAAGACCACAGGTCCGGGTCAGCAGATCAGGATGGGGGCGGGGGAGGTCTGTAGTCTTTTGTTTGCTTTATTCTTATTTTCTCCTTTCTCCTTTCTCTAGCGTGACGCAGAAGCTGCTTGGGTTCAGTCCCCGGGGCCCCCGAACACAGAAGTGCTGGACCCTGGGGGAAAGCGGGGCTCCTGCGGGGCCACGGATGGTGTGGGAGAGGTCTAGAGGTGGAGAGAGCCGTGAGGAGGCCCCCACGGAACACCAAATGGGGCCAGCCCTGCTCTAGTGACGGCACATTCTCCCGAGTGCCCACCCTCCCACGTGCCAGCCACGGGGCTGGGCTCCCCCCCCGTCCACGTGTGGCTGCTCACTGGACAGAACCGTGGCCCGACGTCCACACGTGCATTAGCTCAGCTGAGTCAGCTCTGGCCCTGACAGCCACCGTCCCCACACCGCAGTGACCCCAGAGCCAAGTCCTGCCTGCCACCCATGAGGCCTCGAGGGACAGCCCACCTGGGAGCTCGCCACCGTGCCACTCGCCACTTTCTCCTGGGGCCTCCCCACGCCCTCCCGCGTCCAGCCTGGCACCCTACCTACCTCCATGGCGGCGTTGACGGCGGTGTCTGATCCCAGGCTGAAGTCGGTGCCCGGTACGTTGTTGCTGATGGTGGCCGGGATGACGCACATGACAATGCAGAGCTCCTCGTAGCGCCCACGCGCCTCCACCAGCTGCAGCACCCCCTCGTAGGCCTGTGGGCGCATAAGGCTGCGCTGGGCGGCGAAGGCGGGCTCCCAGCCAGGAGGTGCTTCGGCCCTGCTCCCCAGCTGATGAGCTATGTGCCTGGGACTGGGTGCCGGGACCCCTGCAACCACCCCAGGGCCGCGACCCGGCGGACCCCACCCAGGGGGCTCCGCAGCCCGTCAGCCAGGGAAACGGGGCCCCAGGGAGGACAGGAAGGAGACTCGCCCACCCTGCTGGGACCACCATCGACACCGGGAGGGCTGCAGGGGGCCTGGGGCACCTCAAGGAAAGGGCAAGAATGGGCATTTGTCACTGGGGCTGGCCAAGCACTATGTCACACCAAGGATGGCCTACCATGCACAGCACAATGTCTGCGAGCTGCCACAGGGACCCCACCACCTAGGAATCCCACCTCCCAGGGGCCCCACCTCCCAGGGACCCCGCCTCCCAGTGGCCCCGCCTCCCAGTGGCCTCATCTCCCAGGGAACCCCACCTCACCAGGACCCCACTTCCCAGGGAACCCACCTCCCAGTGGCCCCATCTCTCAGTGGCCCCACCTCCTAGGGACCCCACCTCCCTGGGACCCCACCTCCCAGGGACCCCACCTCCTAAGGATCTCACCTCCCAGGGGCCCCACCTCCCAGGGACCCCGCCTCCCAGTGGCCCCTCCTCCCAAGGACCTCACCTCCCAAGGGCCCCACCTCCCTGGGACCCCACCTCACCAGGACCGCACTTCCCAGGGAACTCACCTCCCAGTGGCCCCACCTCTCAGTGGCCCCACCTCCTAGGGACCCCACCTCCCTGGGACCCCACCTCCCAGGGACCCCACCTCCTAAGGATCTCACCTCCCAGGGGCCCCACCTCCCAGGGGTCCCACCTCCCATGGCCCCGCCCCCTGGGACCCCGCCCCCCTGTGACCCGCCTCCCAGGGACCCCACCTCCTAAGGATCCCACCTCCCAGTGGCCCCAACTCCCAGGGACCCCACCTCCCTGGACCCCACCTCCCAGTTGGCCCACCTCCCAGGGACCCTACCTCCCAGTGGCCCCACCTCCCTGGCACTCCACCTCCCTGGGACCCAACCTCCCAGTGGCCCCACCTCCCAGGGACCCCACCTCCCTGAACCCCACCTCCCAGTGGCCCCACCTCCCTGGGACCCCACCTCCCTGGGACCTCACCTTCCTGGCACTCCACCTCCCTGGGACCCAACCTCCCAGTGGCCCCACCTCCCAGGGGCACCAACTACCTGGGACCACACCTCCCAGTGACCCCACCTCCCTGGGACCCCACCTCCCTGGGACCCCACCTCACCAGGACCGCACTTCCCAGGAAACTCACCTCCCAGTGGCCCCACCTCTCAGTGGCCCCACCTCCTAGGGACCCCACCTCCCTGGGACCCCACCTCCCAGGGGCCCCACCTCCCAGGGACCCAGCCTCCCAGTGGCCCCTCCTCCCAAGGACCGCGCCTCCCAAGGGCCCCACCTCCCAGGGGTTCCCACCTCCCATGGCCCCGCCTCCCTGGGACCCCGCCCCCCCTGTGGTCCCACCTCCCAGGAACCCCACCTCCTAAGGATCCCACCTCCCAGTGGCCCCACCTCCCAGGGACCCCACCTCCCTGGACCCCACCTCCCAGTTGGCCCACCTCCCAGGGACCCTACCTCCCAGTGGCCCCACCTCTCTGGGACTCCACCTCCCTGGGACCCAACCTCCCAGGGGCCCCACCTCCCAGGGACCCCACCTCCCTGGGGCCCCACCTCCCAGGGGCCCCACCTCCCTGGGGCCCCACCTCCCTGGGACCTCACCTTCCTGGCACTCCACCTCCCTGGGACCCAACCTCCCAGGGACCCCACCTCCCTGGGGCCCCACCTCCCAGGGGCCCCACCTCCCTGGGACCCAACCTCCCAGGGGCCCCACCTCCCTGGGGCCCCACCTCCCTGGGGCCCCACCTCACAGGCAGGGGACAGGCCAGAGCAGAGTGGGGATGGACCAGGAGGCCACAGGGTTTCCTGCCCTGGGGCTGCCCACCCCCACCAGGAGCTGCTGCTCAGAAGGTCAGAGCTGCCCCCCACCCCCCTGTTTCTCCCCTCCCCCTCCCCCTCTCCAGCACCCGGGAGCCAGCACCGATTTAAACTCTGTGAAGCCTATAGGAGAAGGTAAAAACCTTCCCAGAGCCGAACACCACACCGAGCCCCATGGCCCCATCAGTCGGCTGACTCGTGTGACTCCCCAGCCAGGAGCATGGGGTTTCCAGAAGGGCCACCCCAGCGGCCCCAGGCAGAGAAGACATTCTCCAGGGTCCTTGCCCCAACCTCGTTCCCTGCAGTGGCCCGCACCTCAAAGCCGCCGATGACCAGCAGGGCCTGGATGTTGTAGGTACGGATGTTTTCCACTACCTTCTGCATGTAGCTCTTGGGCAGCGTCCTACAGTGGACAGAAGTCAGATAAACGTGGCCCAGAGCGCCTGGACAGAAGGACACGCTCCCACACGGCACCTGATCGAGACGCGCGGGTGGCGGTGGGGGGAGCCAGCCCTAGATGTGCTGCTGTGATTCTCGTTCCGCGCCCGGGCGTCAGTGGGGCCCACGGTGGGACAGGGGAGGGGGAGCTGCCCGCCAGCTGCCTGACGAGATGCTTTCTGCGGGCGGGGGGCCACCTGGGCCACTCTCCTGTGCACAGGTGGTCTCAGGAGGGGGTGCAGCCCACCGCGGGCCGGCTGCCAGTCAGAAGCGAGGACCTAGTCCAGGCCACGGGGCTGGTTTCCCCCCGCAACGTCCACTCCTCCTGAGCCTGCCTCTGGGTCCCCCGCCCCCCGCTGCCCACGGTGGCCAGGGAGCCGGGCCCGTCAGCCAGCAGCTCACCTCTTGGTCCCCAGCATGGAGCCGCCACGGCCCAGCCAGCCGGCCACATCGTGCCAACTCACTTCCTGTACCTGCGGTGGGGAGGTGCAGCTGTAGGGGGCCGGGCCAGGCGCTGACCATCACTGCAGGTCAGAGCAGAGCCCCAGGCCCCTCTCCCGAGGGCCTCTCATCCGCTTTCTTCAGGGACCTGCCCCGGGGCATTGCCTGAGACTTCTACCGTGAGCCCCCCGGTCCTTGTTACAAGCTGGGGGTGGGTTATAAACACACCAGCACACACGCGGAACCACTGGTTGCCGTCACAGCCGCACCTACCTGACCCTTGGCCAGGCCTTCAAAGCCATCGTGCACGACATACACCGTGTGGCCCTGGGAGATGCCAGACCGCACCGCCGAGCGCACAGCCGCATTCATGCCGGCCGCCGGGGCGCCCACGTTCAGGATGGCCAGGGAGAAGTTGGTCTTCAGACAAGAGGAAGGAGACGGCAGCGTGAGCACGGGGCTGGGGGGGAGCCAGCCGGCCCAGACACAAGTCAGCGAGGGGGCGGCCCCCGGAAAAGGGGCCGGGCTCCCCTGCCTGCCTGCACACCGTCCAGCGAGTGGACTCCGCTGGGAAGGGCACACATCTGTCCCACAAGTTCCTGGCAGAGACCCAAATGAGCCACAGCGCAGGCCCGGCCGGCTCATCAGCTCAAGTCCTCTGGTCGCTCTCGGCCAAGTGCAGCTCGTGGGGGGCAGCACGCGGGTTCGGGCCAGAGCCAGCGCCTGTCCCGAAGCCTCCAGCAATCACCCCACACCCTGGGCTCAGAGCAGCCAGCGCCCCAAGATCTTGGCGAGCGGCACGGATGCATAGCGGAGGGGGCCACATTCATCAAGTGCAAAGAAGCAGGTGATGCTATTTTAGTACCGGAGTTGCGGGAGGTAACCAAAACATCACCCCGACCTAGAATCAGCCGAAGAAATTACCAACGGACTATTCCACAGTTTTCCAGACCGTGTCCCCAGAACCCGGTGCGTGTGGCACATACAGCCCACCTTGCTACAGGCAGCCTCGTGGCCAGCACTCCGTGGTCACATGTGGCTCTGGTGGGTCCTGGTCACACAGCCCTGTGGCCCCAGATGTGGTCACGCCAGCGGTTCCAGGAGGGGACATGGAGACAGCTCTGCTGTACTGGAGGTACGGCCTGTCCCTGACCAGCCCCTGGGACAGAGGGGGGCCAGGGCCCCGCTGGCTGGGACGGTCCCAGCGGGACCGTTTCCTCGTCCCCGGGTTTCAGAAACAAGTCCCGTTATCATTCTTATTTTGAAGAAAGCCCATTTCATGAGGTTTTGGGCTGTTTTATAACATTTCATAAGCACTAGCTCCCCTCTGTCCTGACCTAACCCTATAGGCCTGACTTAATTTCCTCCAGCTGTTTGATACGTGACCGGCCAAGGTCACCTCCAGGCCCAGACGCCGGCTGTCTGGGACCCGCTGGTCAGGCAGAGGCCAAGCCTCTCAGCTCATGGCTCTGACCCAGACAGGAGGGAGGGTCCACAGGGCCAGCTCAGAGCTTCCTGCTCCCGGGGCAGACCCCGGCTCCGCGGGCGGGCGGACCCAGGGGCAGGCTCCAGAGGTGACGGTGACGAGGGCCCTGCGGCTCACCCCCCCTCACCTTCTCTGTGGAGACCTTCTGGTGTGCGAGCAGCTTGTAAATGTTCCAGTTGTTCTCAAAGCTCCTGGAAGGGAAGCCGGTCATGCCTCATGCAGCCCACAGCCCACAGCCACACAGCTCAGCACAGCCCGTGGCCCCACCACGCAGCCACGAAGAAGCTGGACGCCGGCGTGGCTCACCACCCCACTCTGGTGGCTACGAAAAGCCCCGAAGAGCACAGCCCCCACGCCCCTCTTAGCAAAGCGACAGCCCCGCATCCGGCCTGTGCAGGGGGGTGGGGAGGGGGTGCTGCGGGTCCAGCCCTCCCGGCCGCTGCAGGTTGACCCCCACCTTCCTTCTGTGGACGCCCCTCCGGGTTCCCGCCCCAGCCGCCCCTCTCCCCTCCACCCTGTGTGGCAGCTCCCGTCCACCTCGCAGCCCGCCCGCTTCCCCCGTCACAGGGACCCTGTGCCTCCGTCCTGCTGCCCCACTTCTACGCTTGGCCACACACACTCGGAAGGAAGGGTCTCTGCCAGGGCGTGCGCCCTGAGGGCCAGGGGCACAGCCACGTGTGCGTCTGCTGAGGGCCTGTGGAACAGACTGCGCTCGGCGCCGGGCCCCGGGAGCCCCTCACCTGCCACGGAGCTGGATGGCCTCGTCGAACCTCTTCTCATCCATGGCCTTCTGTACCTCCTTTGTCTTCACCAAAAGAGAGGTATAGGCTGGAGGAGGCCCGGGGCACGCTCACGGCCGCCGCCCGACTCCAGGAGCTCAGTGAGCTCCGGCCGCCCCCACACCTCTCGTGGGGCCCACCTTGAGGACACGCTCACGCCTCCCTCGCCTCCCTGGAGGGCCGTAGGCCCCCGATACCCCGAAATGCGACAGGAGGTGGCATGTGACAGGGGAGCAGCGGGACAGGGTGGGGACATGAGGTGGGGACGGGGCCTGTGCCCTGACAGGACCTGGAGGGACGGGTGGTCCCGGCCAGCCGGGAAGGGGGCGGGTGAGCAGAGCAGGGGGGCAAAGCCCCCCTCCCCGGAGGCATCTCTGCAGGGAGCACCCCCACCCTGGCCGGCCCGAGGCGGGGCTGGGCACTCACCACCTGCACACACTCCATGAGGGGCAGCCGCACGGACTGGTTCCCCGACAGGCTGACCACGCAGGCCTGCGTGTCGGGAGTGGCCTCCAGAAGCGCCATCACCGCCTCCATGCCCATCTTGCTACTCTGAGCAGGGAGAGGGGCGGGCGGGGCTCAGGGAGGGGCGGCCCACCCCCGAGCCACGTGCACCCACACACAGGCCGGTCCAAGCTTCTGGAGCAGGTGATCCCAGAAATGACTTCATGTGACCACCGTTCACAACAGCCCCTCCGGGGTCTCGGACAGCCCCGTTAGGACACCCCAGTTGCTCAGCCTGACGGCGACGGGTGGGAGGCGGGACGGGCTTCCAGCGCTCTTTGCTCTAACAGGGCTGCTGGCTTGGGCTCCAGGTCACGGCTCCTGTGTCCCCACCCCACACCTCAGCATGCGTGAGAAGGAAGGCTGGTGGGCTGGGCTGGCCAAGACATTCAGGACCTGCTCTCCTCTGTCTCTGACCCGGGCGCCTTGTGTCTTCCACCAGCTTCTACGAAACTGGCAGGCCACTCTTTTCTTGTAAGCAGGGGACACCTAGACCCGTCCCCTCCTCACATCTCTGCCCCCCCGGTTTGCGAGGAGGACAGTGCTCCGTCCCGCCGTCCTGGGGCCCTCAGGAGGCTCTCCCAAGTGCTGAAGCCTCGTGCAGGCTGCAAAAAGTGCCCAGCCAGGCGGGCAAAGCCCCTGTCCAGGGTCAGCGTCCCTGCTTCTCTGTGTGGGACTAGGGGGACAGCACACGGGGTCTCCTGGGGAAGGCAGGTGCAGGCCCCAGGCGCAGGGTAACCAGCCCTTGTGTGTGGACACTTTACCACCCGTGGGGACTTTCCGGGCCCCAGACCCTGTCTCCATCTGGTGGCACAGGATTCCCACTTTGCAGAGGACGAGGTGGGACCCAGCAGTGATCAGCTGGGCTGATCAGTGACGGCACTCAGGCCACAGGCCAGGTCTCTGCCTCCCCAGGGCCTCCCCCAGGTCGTAAGAGCTGTCGTGCTGGCACTGTGGGCCACACTCAGAACCACCAGACTTCAGACCCTAGAAGGGCGGAGCCGGGGTCCTGCCCTCCACGCACCGCCCCCTTTTCTGGGGGCCAAAAGCCATCACCGGGAGGCCCGGGAGCCCAGGTTGCTGAGGTGAGGGGCGGGGACACAGGTCCCCAGCCCTGCGTTTCCCACCCACACAGAAATGGAGGGGCCCTGTCTCCATTTCATCTGTGAGACCAGCGGCAGCGAGGAAATGCCCGCCGCGCTCACCCACTCGTGCACGCCCGGGACAGAGCAGCGCCCCACCTACCAGGATGCGGTCAAACGCCGAAGGGGTCCCTCCCCTCTGCACGTGGCCCAGCACAGTCACACGGGTGTCGAAGCCCAGCCTCTGGACCACCAGCTGCTCATGGGGAGAGAGTCGGGGCCGGGGGGGGAGGGGAGGGGTCCTTGGGTTCAGCGCCCACCCTCACTGCCCTGCCACCCCTCGGGCCCCTAACCCTGGTCCTCGCCCCTCCCAATCTCAGGGATACCAGGGTGTCAGCTCCCCCAGGGCCCCGTGAGCCGGCTCAGGATTCGTGCCCACGGGGCGTGTGTGTGTGTGCATGTGGAGCTCCCGTGGGGCGGGGGGGCATTTCTCTGCATGTGTGGACGTGTGATGGTGTCCCTACAGCCCCGGTCCTGTTGCTGGCAGCATCCTGGTCCTCAGCCCCCCGGGTCAGGCTCCCCCAGGCCCCGAGTCTGTGCAGACGCAGCAGGTGGGCTGGCTCCTGACCGGGGACACGCGGACAGTGTGGCAGCCAAGGGAGGAGAGGCTCCCAGGGGCTGTGCCCTGTCAGGACGGGGGCCCGGGGCCCGGGGGGTGGACCGTGGCAGGTGGGTGGAGGTCACAGGGAAGAAGGTCCCCGCAGTCTGTTATTCGGCTGTGAGCCCTGCACAGGGTGGGAGTCACCGTCCCCCTGAGGGGTCACCGGCAGGGGCAGGGCCCCGTCACTGGGATGGCACTGGGGGCCTGGACTCGGCCACTGGGATGGGGAACGGGCCTGGCCCTGCAGGGAACGTGTTCTGAATGGAGACTGGGAGCCAGGGGCAGGCGGCTCGCGACAGATGTGGGGCCACACCTCAGCCTCGGGGCCGGGCCTTCTCGGGGGGCCCCTGGCACACCTACCCCGCATCTGGCTATCACCGGGAATGAAGAAGCTCCCTCCAGGAGCCTGCTGTCTATGGGGTGCTGGGCCCCAGCAAGAGGACTTGGCACTGGAGATAAAGGGGTGCCCATCCCACCGAGGCCCCACCCACCCCATGTGACCCCCCCCCCCAAACTCACGTCCTTCACATAACGGGACGAGATGGGCTTCCCGTTACGGTCAATGGCGCCCTCCGCGATGATGATGATGTTCAGTCGGGACCCTCTGCTCCGAGTCTAGGTCAGAGATGCCCCAGGGCTCAGCGGCCCGCCTGCAGACATCTGCCCGGGACACCTGCGGTCTGCGAGCCTCCCCTGGGGTCCACACCAAGGGGCCCACAATCCACATGAGAAGAGGGCAGGCGTGGACTGAGATGTGCCGACGGGGACCCTGCTCCCCCTGCCGCCCCGGGGGTGGGGGAGGCGCTGGAGGAGGGCTCTCTGCCCGCACACCTGGCAGGTGGGGGCAGCAGGGGAGGACGGGGGGCCCTGGGGCTGGGAACCGGGCAGACGGAACAGGGAGGTCGCTGCACGTGCTCCCAGGGAACACCTGCAGCCCCCTCGGGACTCGGGAGCCGGGAGCTGGGACGGGGCCAGAGGGACCCTGAACTTAGGTCCGCGAGCCAATCAATCCTCAGGCAGCTGGCCTGACACACTGAGGCAGGCCTCCGGGCCTCCGTTTTCTTAGCCCTAGAATGGAGGGACCTCACAGCGCTGGCCACCACCCGGGCCTCCCTGGACACCCGGCACTGTTGGCGTGAGACGCCCTCCCCGGGCTGTGGAGGGGCCAATGGGGCACCGAGGGGACCCACAGCACCCTGCACCAGCCCTTGGTGGGATTAATCATCACAAATCCAAAGCTCTCTGGGGAGAACACTTCTCAATCATTTCTTTCTTCGAAAGCATACAAAATATTCACTCTGGCCGACAAGCCGTGTCTGCCCCCCAGCATCCAAAGAGCCTCAGAGAAGACAGGGCCTGAGCCGCTCGTGTGGGGTCCAGGGCAGTGGGAGGGACAAGTGGGAGTGGAGGGCTGCCTGGAGGAGGTGATGCCGGTACAGGTGAGGTGAGGGAGGCAGAGGCAGGGCCGCAGGTGGAACAGAAGAGGCAGGGAGGTGGGTAAAAAAGGGGTAGCACCCGCACCTCACAGAGCGTGTCTGAGGCTCAGGGAAGCCTAGGGAGGGCCCGAGGGCCTCACACAGCAGGAAAGAACTGACCCTGAGGGCAGGCACCTCAGGAAAGGCCCAGCCCCAAAGTCGCAGCGAGTGAGCCAAGGCCGAGGTCAGCCAGAGACCATGCTACAGAGCCTCGCTCCACGTGGTGAAAGCCACGAGGCCCCGGACTCTACCCAAGGACAACATGGGCCTCCGGCCAGCCCCACCCGCTGGGCTCCGCGTGGCCCTGCCCTCGGCTTCACCAGCCCTGGGCAGAGGTGCAAGGCCAAGGGGCTGGAGGAAACACCGCAGTGGATGAGACTGATGCCACCCTCACCGTCACACGGGGACGGGGACACTCGAGAGCCAGCCCCGGGCCCACCCGTCAGGCTGACCTCCCGGGGCTCCTGAACTGAAGAAAGGGCCAAGCCCCCGGGCTGCCTTGTGCTCGCCCTGAGGTCGCAGTCCTGGCCTGAACGTGAACTTCGGCGCACAACCGCGAGGCCCCCTGCCTCAAATCCAGACCGCAGCCCCTTGATCTGAAGGCCCCCCAACTCCCAGCATAGTCCCCCCACCTCAGGGTCCTCCTGTCCTCCACTGAGCCCTGGCCTGGCTGAGGGGCCAGCCCGTGCCGGCTGGGGCATCTTGGGGGTCCCCGGGGCAGACTCCATCCGGGGGCCGCCCGAACTGTATTCCAAACACCCTGCTCCTCCCCCAGACAAAGCCTCAGCCCGCACTGCCTCCCCATCCTGCCCCCATGGCCCATTTGGGGCCTCGTCTGCTGGGGTCACTGCCCGGTGTCCCATCCACCCATCGTCATGAGGCCACTTCCCTTGGCTCAGGCTCAGCGGCCACAGCCCCCGGAGGCCGGCACGACCGTGTCCCACGCCTGCCCCCTCCCCATGTCAGCACTGACCAAGGAGCCGAGCCCAGGCCCGCCCAGGCCCGCGTCCTGAGCGCCCTCCCCTGCTTCCTCTGCCCAAGGCCACGCTCCTGGGGGACACCCATCTCTCTGCGTCCCAGCGGCTCGTGGCAGGAACCTCCAGGAGAACCGCCCCCACACACTCACCTCCCCAAGTCTCTCACACATGAAGTTCTCCCAGCCGTCCTCGGGGGGCGCCTCGGGGATGAACAGCCAGTCAGCCCCCGAGGCCAGGGCGGACACCAGGGCCAGGTACCTGGGCGAGCAGGACGCTTAGGGGCTCCAGCGGGCGGCGGGGTGTAGCCAGCACCACGTATGGCTCTGAGCTGTGATGGGACTCACCACACCCGAGCCCCCAGTCCCTCGGCACCAGGTCAGCACCTGCACCGTTCGGGCCCCGCGGAGGCGCCGCAGCCCCAGGCCTGCTCCCCAGGAGCCCCTCCCCGCCCTCCCGCCCGGCAGGGCGGTCCCCTTACCCACAGTGCCGCCCCATCACCTCCAGCACAAAGGTCCTCTGGTGGCTGTGGACACGGAACAGGGGGACGCGTCAGTGCCGCCCCTGGGCCAGCTGCACGAGCGGGCACAGCCCAGCAGAAGCAGCCCGGGCACAGGGGCAGTGCCACGCCGCCCACGGCCCCCGCCCTGCCAGGGAAACGCCCTGGCGACACAGCAGATGTAGGAGAGACGGCCCTTCCCACGCCCAGGGCAGCCGAGACCCTGCGGTGCGGGCCACCCGTGCCTGGGCTCACAGCCCGCCTTCGGGCCGGTTTTCACTGATCTGCTCCTGGGGCCGAAGGCCACGCGCCCTGCCTGGGCCCGGGGGTCCCCGCCGGCAGCCTGAAGGCCCCTCGGGGACGCACGGTTGCTCCGGGGCCGGCGGGCGGCCTAACGGAGACCGGGTGCACAGCTGGGGCCCCGTGGCTGGGAGACGGGACCCCAGCTCGCTGGCGGGGGAAGGGGGGCTCGCTCACCTCTGGGCGGTGGTGGTAATGGCGTCGATGACCTCCATGATGCGGTGCAGGGCCGAGTCCGTGCCGATGGTCATGTCGGTGCCGCAGAAGTCGTTGTCGATGGAGCCCACCAGCCCCACGATGTTCAGGTGCGAGTAGGTCTGCGCCGTGCTCTCCGAGATCTTGCCTGCACGAGGAGCCAGCCCTGAGGCCCCGCCGGCCTGACCCTGCTCCCTTGGCCCCCTGTCACCCACCCCCAGCCCCGTAGCAGCGTGGCCCCCTTGCCGGTCCCAGGCTCCGAGGCCCCCTGTACCGCACCGGGTCCCCAGGTCCTGCCGCAGGGGTGGGGGAGGGGCGGGGCGGCTGAACCGCAGCCGCTGAGGCCACGAGGCCTCCCAGAGAGCCTTGGAGGGAGCACCCCTCATCGCCAGGTCCCCACTAGGGCCACCGAACTCAACTCCAAGAGGTCACTTTCCGACTGGCAACCTTGGGACTCTGTCTTTCGTTACCAACGCTTAGTTCTTGTGTCCCCGCGAACGGTGACCAGGTCTGTAACCCACGCCCGGGAATCAGTGACAGACAGGGCGTGTCCACACAGCAGAGGATGTCACCCTGGAACCATCGTCCCCACCAGGAGCACAAACGCTGCCCGGGGGTCCCCGACGCTGCGCTCCCAGAGGCCCTGGGCTCGATCACTGACCTCCTCACTCCCGGCCGAGCCCAGCCCGAGGCTCCCGGAGACGGCCGGGGTTGCCCTGACCTGGGGCCAGGCCGGGCCCCCTCCTCCCGGCCAGCGGCCAGCGGCCAGACGCATCTCACCGGCCCGTCCCCACTGCCCTGCAGCAGTGGCACAGGGGTGCTGGGGCCGCCGTGCCCCCCCCCCGCCGTGCCCCCCCCCCCCGGCCCCAACCCACCTGCTGCCACCAGCTCCTCCAGCAGGCTGCCCCACTCGCGGCGGAAGATGTTGGCGCCCGTCAGGCTGCCGTCCCCGCCGATGACACACAGGTTGGTGATGCCACGCTGGACCAGGTTGTAGGCCGCCGCCAGGCGCCCCTCCCGCGTGGTGAAGGCCTGGCAGCGGGCACTGCCGATGACGGTGCCGCCCTGTGGGGACGAGAGGGAGCCTGGGGGCGCCGCGGGGGCACCGCAGGGGCAGGGAGGGACGGGCAGACCCCGCACAACTCGGAGAAGGCCAGGGTTTTCTCTGGAAACCTGGGCACGCGTCCCCACCTCCCTGTGCCTTTCTCCTGGTATTTGCAACGAGGAGAAGGATCTCCCCGTGTCAGGAAGTGAGGAGGCTCGGAAATCTATGACACGCGTGTGCGCGCATGTACACATGAGCGTGAGCACACAAGTACACGTGTGCACACGGGCAGGCTCGATGCGGGGAGCTCCCCGAGCCCCAGGGGGACCTGCCTTCAGTCCCGGGCTCCCCCGGCACACAGCCCTCACAGGCTCCGGCCAGACTCCTGAGTCAGTGGGCTGGTGCAGGGGCACCACCCTGGAGGCAGAGAGCGAATCCTCCCCGCGTGCCCCCAACAGCACCTCGGGGCGGGAAAGGAAGGATGGCGGGAGCTTCCCTGGGGCCCTCCTGAAAGTGCCCAGCATTCCTCCCGGGAGCCCCTCCTGCCCCCTGTCTCCCTCCTGCCCCCTCTGCCCCCTCCTGCCCCCTCTGTCTCCCTCCTGCCTTCTCTGCCCCCTCCTGCCCCCTTATGACCCTCTGTCTCCCTCCTGCCCCCTCTGGCCTCCCTCCTGCCCCCTCCTGCCCCCTCTGTCTCCCTCCTGCCCCCTCTGCCCCCTCTGCCCCCTCCTGCCCCCTCTGTCTCCCTCCTGCCCCCTCTGCCCCCTCCTGCCCCCTCTGTCTCCCTCCTGCCTTCTCTGCCCCCTCCTGCCCCCTTATGACCCTCTGTCTCCCTCCGCCCCCTCCTACCCCCTGTCTCCTTCCTGCCTGTCTCCCTCCTACTCCATCTCCCCCCCCACCCTGTCTCCCTCCTGCCCCCTCCTGCCCCCTCTGTCTCCCTCCTGCTTTCTCTGCCCCCTCCTGCCCCTTGATGACCCTCTGTCTCCCCCCTGCCCCCTCTTGCCTCCTTCCTGCCCCCTCTGTCTCCCTCCTGCCCTCTCTGTCCCCTCCTGCCTCCTCTATCTCCCTCCTGCCCCTCCTGCCTCCATGTTCTGGGCTCCCTACTCCTCCCCAAACACCAGCTCTTCCCAGCTCCCTCCACCTGCTGACCTTTAGGCAAGCCTCACAGCCCAGTTTAGTACTCGGCCCAAAGCCCCCTCCCCGGGGCTGCTCACTCAGAGCAGAGAGGCCACAACCACCCTCAGACACAGGGTTAGAGAAGAGCAAATGGTCAGATCGGGGTCTGAGGCCTGAGGGACGCCTCCCTAGACCCCTGGGGTGGAGGACAGGGGAGTGGCCAGGCTGCAGCCCCACTCCAGGATGGGGGGGGAGCGGGCGGGTCTAATGACGCCCGAGAAGGAAGCCCTTCCCCACCCCAGTGGACTGAACGGAACGGGGACAGCAAACTGGACCTATCCCTCAGGTGCCCGGGGGGGCAAGGTCCACAGGTAACGCCTGCCCTGGGCAGGAGGGGTGGGCAGCACTGGTGGGGTGGCCACGCCTGGGCACCGGGGTCCAGCCCTGGCCCCCCACCACTCCCGCTGACCCATTCGGGGCTCATGATGATAACTGGCCACTTGAATACACAGGGCGTCAGCTGGCAGCCCGGGAGAAACAGGTGACAAGGATGCACACAACCCAGCTCTGGGGGCAAAGACCACCCCTCCCGGGAGCCCCTGGCCCCGGCAAGGGGGGGGAAGGACAGCAGCAGCCTGCCTGCCGCCTCAGTCACTGGGCAGCTCAGGACCATGACCGCGGGGAAAACCAGGTGGAGGCCGGGAGAGGCCGTCCAGAGGCCACGGCACACCTCTCCCGAAGAGTCCTGCCCCCCTACCCACCCTGCGCTGAAAGCTCCGTCATCTCCTGTCGCAGAGGCCACCGTGTCCCCGTGACCCCGGAGCAGCCGATGACCTGGTCAGTCTGGAGCCTAGCCGCCCGAGGTGCAAGGCGTGCGTGCGTGTTTCCGTGTGCGCGCACACACGTGTCTACACACGTGCCCCCGGGCAGGAAGGGGCCGTCCCACTGCAGGCCTTACCAGCTGGATGATGTTGGACACGCTGAGCCAGTTGGCCTGCTTAATGTTCCCGCCTCCTTCCACGAGGCCCTCGTAGCCCTGAAACCAGAGAGGGACGGGGCAAGACAGGCGCCCCACAGCACCGTCGGCCGCGGGCAGGGCACCGGGGTGTTCTGCCCAAACCCCGTCTGGCTGGAAGTGGGCCCACGGGTCCTGCCCCCCGAGGTCCCCCCGCCAAGCCCCGGGCCCTGGGTGATGAAGCGGGGTGGCCAGCAGCCAGCGGTCACGGGCTGTTGGCTGGAGAGACCCAGGTGCCCAGCTGGTCCTTCCAGAACACCCTCTGCAGGGCTCGAGAGCCTATTTATCAGAGAGTTTACACAGGGCAGAGGCTGGTGCTGGAGCCGGCCGCCTGCTGAGTTCTGGAGCCACGCACACCAGGTCACCCGGACCGGCAACATAACGGGCCCAGTGCCCAGCGGCCCTCTGCCCGGGACCCTCGTCGCAGAGGAAGCCGCCATCCTGCCTCCTAAAGGGATTGATTGGATGGGGGGTGGGGGGTGGGGGGACAGCCAGAGCGTCTGCTCTTGAGCCTGGCTCCTCCCCCTCAGCCCGGTGTCTGCACGGGTCCCTGTCATCATGCGGTCCCATAGGGCTGTGATCCGTCCGCTGCTGATGGGCATGTGGGAGGTCTCCAGTTTGAGGCTTAGAGACGAGGCTGCTGAGAACACACACGCCCAAGGGGGATGCCCGTGGTCTCCTGGTGCGTGAGCAGCGGACCGCATGGCCACACATGCTCGTGGTCCCCTCCCCGCCCACCAGCAACTCGGCCGGGACCTCTGGGCCAGTCTCCATCCCGGGGGGGGGCTGCGCGTCAGTCCCTGCAGGTGGTTCTGGCTTGACTTCCCTGATGGCCCTGTGCTGCTTCCCTGGGACACAAGCCACCTGCCTCCTGGACGGCCCTGGGAGGAGGCCTGTCCTGCCATCAGGGGGCCCACCTGTCTTAACTGGAGGTCTCCATACCGTCTGGACGTAAGGCACGTGCACTTATAAACAGCGAAAAGACTCAGCCCCACTGCGCTGAGAGGAACGGGGCCACCGCCTCCCTGCAGCCCTCCCAGCTCCTCCAGTGAAGCCGTGAGTGAGCCACTGTCCTGCCTGGGGCCAGAGCCCAGTGTGGCTCTGGATATCTGCCCCGCCCCCTCTGCTTCGTCCCCTCCAGCCAGTTCACCCTATTTCATCACCCGGGGCTGCAGGGTCTTGGGCAGCGGGGCTCTGGGGCAGACAGGGCAAATGGTCCCATTCCTGGGGGTGGAGGTGGGGGGCAGGTACCCCCCTGCCAGGAGCCAGAACCAGAAGAAGGCCCTTGGGGCCACAGAGGGACCGCGGCCCCCAGGCTGAGGGACCACCAAGCTACTTTCTCCCACTTTAGGCCAGGCCAGGACCTTTACCCCTCCCTGCCTCCCCGACTCCCTCCAGAATTTTCTGCCACTAGGACACAAGCCAACCCCTCCCCACAGCCCGTGCAGAAAAAGGCAGGAAAATGACGTGAAAACCCGCAGCAGACGCTGCCCAGAGCAAGCAGCTACAAACAGGCAGATCTCAGTCTGCAAAAGCCCAGGACTGGGCACCGAGCCCAAGCAGAGTGCCGGTCCGGCCCCTGCCCCACTGTGCGCCCAGCATCCCCGGGAACCCCGAGACAGCCGGTCAGCTCAGCTGAAATCAAAGTCTGACTGGCACAACTGTCCTTTCCTAGCCTCGGAACCTTCTAGAATGTCTTTGCATGCTCCTATGCACTTCGTATCACCCCGCCCCGCAAGCCTTCTCCCTCTCCAGCCCCTCGTGCGGGCCCAGCCCTCTGGCAGCAAATCTGTGAGGTCTGGTGTTGGTTCCTGGGCCAGTAAAAGCGATCCCTCTTCCTGAGCCCTCGTGGTGTCACGACTGTGTGACGAGTGCTTTCACTCACGATGTCACAGCAGTTGTGCCCCGACATCCCCACCTAACAGAAGAAACGGAGGTCACGGAGATGAAGGACGCACCTGTCACGCGCACACAAGCCCAGGGAGGAGGGGCGGGGACCTCCCTATCTGGAGGCTGCTTGTCCATGGAACGAGGCCCCTCCCTTGAGAATCCCACCCTGTCCCCCAGAACATTCTAGACCATTACCAGGGCGTGGGCCCCACCTGTGAGGCTCCTGAGACTTTGAGACCTGGGGCTTTACAGGAGCCCAGCCACCCAAGCCTGGTCGGAGGGTCCAGAGCCCCATGGGAGGGGGCTGCCTAACCACTGGCTCATTCACTGCCTCCGACATCCCTGCACCACCCGGCGCAGGGTGTGGACCGGCCTACCCTGGGGCGGGGGTGAAGGGGCCGCGGAGCCAGCCCGCGGTGGGAGGGAAGATGGGGTCGCTACAGTTCGCTACAGTCCTAGTCAAAAGTGAAAACAAAGTAACACAACACAGGCAACACAGTGCAAGGGATTCCACATGTGTGGGTGTGGGGGCACCAGGCTGGAGGGAAGGGTCACCCCAAACCTGAAATAGGTGGGGGGGGGGGCAAGGGGCCTCCATTCTGCAGAACAAAATGGAGCGAGGATGCTCTTGCCCTGTGATACTCTGTTACCCGGTGATACTCTGTTGCCCAGCCGTTATTACTAAGTAATTCACACACACGGTGTGCCCAGTGCTGCTAAGGGTGCAGGAGGGCTGAGTGGATGGAGGAAGCCAACAGAAGGACAACTGGTGGGGTTGAGGCCCCAAACCCCTGAGGGCCACAGCTTCCTACCCTCCTGCATGTCAAGGGCCACGGTCCTCCCCACAAGCACCCAGGGTGGGCTCCTTACCCGCTCCCCAGAGCCAGGGCCCACTCCCTCCCCGCCTGTCACGTCCTAACCAGCCCCCACGTCAGCATCCCTGCTCTCTAAACCACGACCAGTGGCCAGGTGGCCCAGTCCCTCCCCACCGTGCACGGCCCCCTTTAGTGGCGGTGTGGGGGCCAGAGACCCTGCAAGGCGCCTCACCTCGTAGATAAGGAAGACTTTGGCTCCCACGTAGATGCCCATGCGCGTCACAGCTCTGACAGCCGCGTTCATACCTGCAAGGGGGTCGGGGCGACGTCCATCAGTGGAGGTACAGACACATCAGGACCCGGGGCCTTCCTCCCCTGCACCTCACAGGGCACCGAGCCAGGAGTTCGAGGTCCAGCCCCGGGGAGCCCGGTCAGGCGCAAGGTGAGCCGCAGCAGGAGCATTCGGAAGTGGCCCGAGCCAGAGACCAGGTGTGTGCGAACGTTCCAGACCCTTTACGGCCTCATCCGCTCCCAGGTTCCCCGTGCGGCCCCTGCAGTTCAGCAGAGCGACCCTCGCCCCCTGCCCGCCTCCTAGACCCACAGGCCAGGCCCTGCCCTTGGGGGAGGACAACGAGGTGGGTGCTTGGCCCAAGACGAAAAGCAGGGGCCGTGAGACACAGGGCGGCACCTTCCAAACCCACCTCTCCCCCTCTGCTGCAGACCCTCCCAGCCCATGGCACTGGGGGGCAGCTCAGGGAGCACACCAAGGACAGCGCCCACTGGCCCAAGGCCACAAGCTCCCTGTCCCCCCCCCCACCCCCGGGGGAGGGCTGTGAGCCGGGAGAGGACGGTGCCCCCAGGGAGGCCTCTACCAGGGGACCCGCAGCCTCAGGCAGTGCAGCTAAGTGGGCCCCAGCTCCCGCCCTCCAGCCCACACGTGCAAACAGAAGCCACCAGACTCCAGCAGGACCCCTTCTTCCCCGTCGCCCAGCCACACCCCCCTCCATGCCCTGGCAGCTGCCTGGGGGCAGGAGAAGGTGCAGCAGGAGGGAAATGCTCCACGCCCAGAGGAATCTCAGCCCTCTTCCTCACGGCTGGTTCTGAGACTGACACCCACAGAGGGCAGAGGGGTCAGCTTGAGGTCCCCTCCACGGGTGTCACGGGCCCCCACCGTGACCTTGGGCCCCAGCATACAGTGGTGCTTACGAGATGCAGTGCAGCTGTTGGGGGCGGCCCTGTGGGGGCTGCACAGTGGTCCCCCCGCTGCTCTCTGACGGTGGGACGGGGCCTGGCCCAGGGAGCAAGTGTCCCAGTGGCCACATGGTCACAGCGGCAGCCACGGAGGCTCGGCAAAGGCCGCAAGGACCCTGCCCAGTGGCCCCAGAGCCACGCCCCCTGGGTCCCATCTTCTGACACTGGGTCTGGGGGCCAGATCACGGAGGTGCCCCAGGCTGGTCTCCTCCAGAGGACCACCCCCCTGTTCATCCTGCCTTCCTCCCTGTCAGTCCCCGCCCGGAGCACGCACACACATCCCGTGCTGTCCCACGCTCACGGAGCCTTTTCCCTGGAGGAAGACTGGGTGCATCCAAGCCCCCCGAACCCCCCTCTCTGGCCCCTGAGCTGGTGGAGGCAGGCAAGGCCTATGTGCTCAGTGTCCTGTGGGGGTTCCACAGCATCTGGGGTCCCTCACAGTGTGTGGGCTCCTCGTGGTGACCCCAAAGTGACATCTCTGGCCCTTTACCCCGGTTACACAAGCCTCGCCGGGTGTGCGGCCTGGAAGGCAGTGGGGAGACAGCAGGCCCCAGACACCCCAGCTGCACGGGGGCCCTCAGGAGGAGCCAGTGTAGGCTCACGGCACGGGGCTCCCCGGAAAGCAGGTGCGCCCGCCACTCTCTCCATTCTACAGACGGGAAGCCAAGGTCTCAAAGGGAGGCTAGAGGACCTGGGGAGCCCCAGCGGGGGAGGCCAGCAGCAGGATGTACCCCGGACACTCCTCAGTCACAGCGAGCGGAGGGTCCTGCTGCCCGATGTCCACGGCCAGGGGGTCCAAGTGCAGGGGCACCCAGATGTCGGGGGCAGAGCACAGAGGCCAGCCGGGGCCCGAGCCGGCCACGCTCACAGCTTTCACGCTTGACTTTAGCGAGAGAACCCTATCTCTAAAGGAATCACAAATGTCCCATGAACCCGCAAAGGGAGGGAAGTGGAGTGTCAGAGAACAGAATCAGGGCAGGGGCCCAGAGGGCACCGCGCACCCGACAGCTGGGGTGCCCTCGATGAGACACCAGCACAGCGCCCTCCCCCCCACGTCCCCACCCCAGCCCCGGGCCCCCAGCCAGACACCTGGCTCACTGGCCCTGGATGGCCCAGGCTTTCTGCTCCCTGGTACCATGGGGCGAGGCCAGCTGGGGCCCACTGCGGGCTCAAGGTCCAAGCCCCACCTCTGACACAGGAGATGAGGACAGAGGGCACAGGTGGGGACCGGGGGGTGGGAGGGCACAGGCTGGGCACCCAGGCCCACCGTCCAGCTGGAGGTCTCTCTGGGTGCCCCCGGCTGTGCGTGCCACTGGACGGGCCAGCCCCGCGGTCACGATCGTCTCACAGCCTGCCCGGCGGGCCCGCCTGGAGCCCCGGACAGCAAAGGGCCTATGTCCTGGAGCCCCGGACAGCAAAGGGGCTATGCTATGCTAACACGTTCAGCCTTTCAGACCCGGTTCTGTCTCAGCGAGACTCAGAGCAGGTCTGTGCTGTCCCCACGGAGGCCGGCCTGAGGGCGGGTTGCCCCTGCCCTGTACACCTCCCAGAGCTGTGTCTTAAAAGGGCCTTTTAATTGTCCTTTAATCCGCTTTTCTCAAAATAAACCCAGCCCTAAGCCGGGGGGGGGGGGGGGGGGGGGGGTTCAGAAGAGCAGGAGGCTGCCGCCCCCCGGATGCTGGATCCCCCTCCCAGACCCCCCCCGACCCACCCCTGGGACCCCCCCCACCCCCCTGCTGCCAGAGGGACCGCTGTGAAGTCCATGCGTCTGCTCATCACGTGACTTTTTTCAGCAGCTCCCAGAAAAATAAAACGTGTGAGAAAGTGGTGGCCATGCAGTGACACTGGGCTCAGACAAGCAACTTTAATTGTGGGTTCACTTGTAGCCGAGCCGGCTGGGACGCCGAGAGGGGGAGGGGAGCGAGCGGGGCCTCGCCTACAGAGACAGGACATCCCGGGCCACACCGATCACCGGGAACAGGCCAGTCCTGCGTGTTTCTGGGGGGCAGGGAGGGCCCCGCTCACCCCAGGGGAGACCGACGGTGGGGGCGGTAGGCAGACCGTGCCGTTTTACAGTCTTCTAGTCACTTCTGCACAAAGTGCTCCTGTGTCCTTGAACAACTGGCTGACAGGAAGGGTGAGGCTGCCCCCCCCCCCCCCCCCGTTTACAGAAGGGGAAACCAAGGCCCCGGGGAAGTGCTCGGGTCACGGCCCAACCATGACCAGGTCTGGCCCTCCGCTCCATGAGGGTGTCTGGTTTTCGCACCTTCCAACAAATGCAGACTTTGGCATCCGGGGGGAAGTGCACCTCACGGTTCCCGCTCTGCACGGCGGCTGTCTGCCCGGCACCCACACGGGAGGGCACATGTGGTGCCCTCAGGTCTCCGTGAGGTCAACCTTTATTTGGAAGGCAATGCGGAACCCTTAAACCGAGAACCTGCCCTCTGGAGCGACACGGTCAGGGCAGCCCTGGCAAGAGAGCGGGCCGGCCCAGGGCGGGCACCCACTGCCCGGTATCGGGCCTTACGGGACAGAAAGGCTCCACTCTCCCCGGAATAGCAGCTGGCCCCTGCACCTTCCTTCCAGCGTCGGCCCTGAGCCCTAAACCGGAAGTCTGTGGAACTTAGGTCCCCCACCTACACGTCACAGAGAGCACACAGGAGAGACGCAGAGGCCGCCCGGGTCTGGGGAAGTGAGGACGCTGGCAGGGAGAGGGTCGAGGCAAGGTGGCCGCGGTCAGCCACCCTGCATCCGCGTCCAGGAAGCACGGCCCAGATGGGCCGAGGCACCAGGGCCGGGCTGGCCGAGTGGAGACCCGCAGCTCAGACAGGCTCCGCTCTCACCCGCTCCGCCTCTCAGGCGGGCAGCACCCTTGCTCTCTGACCCCTCAGCCGCCCCCGCCCATCCCCCAGCCTCTGTTCAGTCTGTGCCGGGAGAGGGCAGGCCCCGCCGTCCACGGGGCTTTGCACCTGTACCTAAATGCGTGCCGTTTCACCTTCTCAACCCCTCAGGGGCTGCCGTTCCATCATGGAAGAAGGGGCTCAGGGATCCAGCCCTCCTGGGATGTGTCTGGCCTTTCCCATGGTCTGATCTCACGGGTGATGCTTCTGCAAGGCCTCCCTCCACTCCACGGCTGCTCACCCCAGCCCCTGGGCCATGCCCTCAGGAGCTGACAGGCCCGGCCAACGGGCACCAAGTGCTCTGGCCACGAGGGGCTGTGGACGTGCAGCAGGGCACGCTGCCCGCTGACCACACCGGGCCGAGAGGGCTCAGCACACACTGGAGACAGCAGCTGACTCTGCCCTCCTGGGCTTGGGAAAGCCTCCTCCTCCTCCCTCCTCCCTGCTTCCGGATGGGGAGTCAGGGGAGGAGAGGGGTGTGTCTGCACTCCCTCATCTGGAGGGAGGCACCCAGGGGCTCCCAGGTGGAGGGTCCGAGGCAGACCTGGTCCCACCGCACAGCAGCCCCGGGTTCCTCCTGGGACTCAGGACAGGTGCCTCACCGGCCCTCCCAGCCCAGAGGCCCACCGCGCAGCACCGAGGACCAGAGCAGGCTTCGGGGATAGACAGCAGCCCAGCTCTGCCAGGCCTGGGCTGTAGGACCCCCCGGGTGGGGGGATGGGGGGGGAGGGCAGGCCACCAGAAGGTGAGAACAGCTCTAGAAAACTTCCCAAGCTCCAGCCAGCACACCTCCGATCCTGCCCTCTTCCCCACCCAGGCCTCCAAATAGAAGGGCTGTTCTGGGTGTCCGCCACTCCCAGCGCTGCCAGCCCGGACGGGGGCGGGGACGGGGGAGGGGGTGCGGCGGCAGAGCTGCCCCGAAGGCCGGGGAGGCGGCGGGCGGTTCGGGGGCGGCACGAAGGCCCCAGGTATCGGAACCAGGAAGGGCGAGGCTCTCCGCGCCTGCGGGAGGGGGGCAGGCGGCTGTCCAGCTCCAAGTGACCTCGGCTCGGCGACCTCCGGGAAACGGGGTCCGGACACGTGCTGCCCGGAAGGGACGCGGGGAGCGCGCGTCCCGGGGCCACGGCGGCCGCGCAGACACACCCCCGGCGGCGGGGGGCGGGGCGCAGAGGCCGTGGCCGGAGGCACGTCCGCGGGAATCAGGGCGGTCGGGGCGCGGCGGGCGGGGAGGGGGCCGGCACCGGGGGCGCGGGCTGCAGCGCGGGGTCGGCGGGCCGCGCGCCCCCGGGTCGCGGCCGAGGGGGACGGGCGTGCGCGGAGGGGCCCAGGGACCGGCGGATGCCCCCCCGCCCCCTGCCCGGCGACAAGCCCCGCGCCCGCGCCCACCTTGCGCGTCGCCGCCGCTGGTCAGCACGCCGATGGCCTTGCCGGCCCCGGACATTCGCAGCTTCTCCAGGTCCACGGTGGCCATGGCGGCGCCGACACGGGCCGCGCTCGCTCCCGCCGGGGCCGCGCACTGTCGCCGGGCCCGCCCCGCGCCGCTGTCCCCGCCCCGCGCCACGTGTGAGGTCATGGCCGGGGGCGCCGGCGGGGCGGGGAGTGCGGCGCGGGGCGGGCTCAGGCCCGGGTCCGAGGACGCCGGGCAGCACCCCTGCCGCCGGGGACCCTGCGACCTCGGCCCGACCTGGCATCTTGTTCAGGTCCCCAAACCTGTCGGCTCCGGCAAACGCGCCGCGTTACCCGGGGTCCGCGTCTGTAGTCCAGGCGCCGTCAACCTGCAGCAAAGCTTTCCCGGGCGGGAGGGGAGGCCTGGGGGCGGGGGTCGCACAAACAGCCCCCTGCCTCACTCCTGAGTGTTTGCAGTTCCGGGCCAGGGTCGGCTTTAACTCCGCTTCTCTGGAAGTTGGTAGCAGGAGCCCAGGGACCCCTCCCTCCTGTTCAGGCACCCAGGGAGGGCCTTCAGTCTTCAGCCGCTGGCCCACTGAGAGGACACGGCTGCTCGATCAGGAAAACCAGACAGCCTTCATTTATTCATTGTTTCCTTACTTCCGCAAATATCTGCTGGACCCCTGGAAAACCCACATCAGGTGGGGGTGGGACCTGGGCCAGGACGGCGGCCTCCACCTTGCACGGTCAGGTGGAATGATGGAGCCCCTCCTGCGAGTCAGGCCCCCAGGAGTGGGGACCCAGCCCGGGTAGCGGAACAGACCGGCTGCTGCTGTCAGGGAGGCTGGTCGTGACAACCCCTGGGAACCGAGTCAAGGGCTCTGGGGCAAAGCAACCATCCCGGGAGCCCTGACCTGGGACGGCAGCCTTGGCAGGCAGGTCACACTGTGTGTCTTGAGCTGAGTGGCGACGTACTGTGTGCACTATGAAAACTCAGCAAGCTGACCGCCTATGATTTGTGCATTTTCTTCATGCGTGTTATGTTCCGTTAACGGTTTGCCTAAAATCATTCTCTTCTGGAGGCGAAGAAACCGGGAGGTATTAGTCGCAGAGAGCAGAGGTGGGTTTTGCAGGACAATGAGTCCTGGAACCCCACCCTCCAGCCTGGCACCTGTTGACGATTCTTCAATTATTCTGTGTGTGCGTAAAACTCCTGCTGAGTGTTTGCATCACAAATGAGGACAATAACGATGATGGGAGGAATGAATGAAGAGGGTAAGAGAGAAAACATCTTTAATTTCTTTCCACAAAAAAAGAAATATGGGGAAAGAGTAGAGGTTTGGGATTGGCAGGGGGGCAGGGGGCCTGGCGAGTGGTGAGTGTGAACACGGACCATGCCTCTTATTTAGCTGTGGAAGTGAGAACACAGTGAGCTCTGTGCCCAGGATGGAGAGCGTGACCATTCTAGTTTTACACACGTGTGAGTGCGTCTGTGCGTGTGCTTAAAAACACATGGTTTAGCTGTGAAAAGCCAAGTGGCAAACACAAGGGTCACTGGGCAAGGAAAGGCCGCTGTAGCCACTGTTGGCTCAGGGCTCCCAGCCAAATGGAACGCTCTCTGGGCCACCGTCTGCCCGTCTCCCTGAGAGCTGACGGTGTCAGATCCCGTCGCTCCGTGACAGAGTGCCCCAAAACTTGCAGGCCCGTGAAGCGACATGCATTTGGTATCTCCTTCTGAGAGCCAAGGCTTTGAGAGTGGTTTCACGGGCGGTTCTGGTTCAGGACCTCTCGTGAGTTTGCAGTCAGCTGGGGCTGCGTCCTCTGCAGGCTCGACTGGGGCTGGAGGGGCCGCTTCTGGGATCACACTGCACGTGGCTGTGGGACCTCGCCACAGGGCTCCTTGCACGCGTTCAAACACGGTGCCGGCTTCCCCGGAGAAAGCGATCCCGGGGAGAGCCCCAGTGCTCCTGATGATCTGACCCCAGGAGTCACACATGGCGTGACCAGCACTGTTGCTTTTGTTTTTGTTTTTAAGTTCATTTATTTATTTTGAGAGAGAGAGAGAGAGAGAGAGAGCAGAAGCCAGGGGAGGAACAGAGAGAGAGGAGAGAGAGAATCCCAACCAGCTGTCAGCACAGAGCCAGACACGGGGCCTGATCTCACCACCCTGGGATCATGACCTGAGCCCAAATCAAGAATCGGTTGCTTGACCGACTGCGCCTTCCAGGGGCCCCCGGCACATTCTGTTCATTAGAAACCAGTGGCTAAGTTCAGCCCACGCTCAAGGGGAGAGGTATGAGGTATAAAGCTGCCCTTCGCAGAGACGGATAGCAAGGAACGTGCTGACATGTTTTAAAGCCACCACCAGTCCCTTCCAGGGAAGGCATGGGCAAGGCGGTCGCCAGGGGACCAGTAGTGGGTCCCCAGCTCAGCCACACTTCTGCCTGACTTGGCCACATGTTGGGGGTTCCAAGGACTCCCCTTCCTCAGGCGAGATAATTTGCTAGAGCAGCCCACGCAGAACTCGGGAAAGCACTTTACCTACTATGCTTTATCGTAAAGGGTATGACAAAGGACGCAGATGAACACCCAGATGACGAGGTCCATAGGGCAGGGTCCAAAAGGGTCCCAAGTGCAAAAGCTTCTGTCCCACGGAGTTGGAGTGTGCCACCCCCTGTGCTTAGAGTTTTTAGGGAACATCCAGTGTGTTAGCACAACCAATTAAACCGCTGACCGTTGGTGATTAATCTCCGGCCCTTCACCTCTGTCTGAGGTTGGGGGTGGCTGAACGTCCCCACTCTCTGATCACTGGTTGCTTCTGGTGACCAGCCCTCATCCCCCAACAGTCCACTTGCTGGCACAATCTCAGGTGTGGCTGGAAGGGGCTTGTTATGAATAACAAAAAGCGCTCCTCTCAGCCCCCTACGTGAGGAAATTCCCAGGGTTTTAGGAGCTCTTGTGTCAGAAATCTGGGAGAAAAAGAAGACAAATACATATTTCCTGTTACCCCAGAGGGGAACTAGGAGCCTTATCGTCACAATTACCCCGAGTCAGGTCAGATAGGAGTCTGGGCCACTCGCCCGCCCCTCTGCCCCCAGACGAAGAAGATGGAACGATGGTGGGGACAATGTGTGTCTGAGGCAAGAGAGTGCTCAGGCTGTGCCCCGAGGTCTGCTGCCCCAGCGAGGATGGTGGCCATCACCGTCAGGTGCACAGCTGTAACCCTGGGATCTCTGCCGCCGTCAGTGGCCCTGGTGATCCTCAGGGCCACCAGCTCCCAGATGTGGGCAGGGCACATCTCCTAGGAGCTTCCTGATCCAGCACCCGAGGGAGGCTCTGCGTGTGTGGAAATGGCATTACGCTACCCTGACGCCTGAACGGAGGTCTGCTGAATACAGAACCGTAGGTGAGAAAGCATCTTCCTACACAAGTGCCGAGGCCTGTTCCATTGTTCTGTTGCTTCCAGCGTTGCTGTTGAGAAGTCAAAGCCTCTCTGACGCCTCCTCGCTTGCACACGACGCGGTATTCTCTCTCCAGGAGCCCGTAGAATCTTCCTTTCCCGGGTGGTGGAATCCCACGATGAGGTGCCTCTCGCGGGCCTGCTTCCCACCGCGGGGCTGGGCCCGCACTGCCCCTCCCAGCGCAGAAGTGCATGTTTTCTGTCTGGGACAATTTCCTCTTCCTGGAGCACCTGCCACTTACAGCTTGGACTTCCGGGTGGGGGTGCTGATCGCCTTGTATATTGCCCGTACTTTCCTCTTTTCAGCTCGTTTCTGCTCCGCTTTCAGAGAGAGATCTCTCCCTTGACATCCCAATCTTGTGTGAAGTTCTTTGTTTCCTCTGGCGTAGTTATGATTTCCTAGAGCTGCTGTTCTCTGAATGTTCCTTTTTTGCAAGTTTCTTTCTTTATTTTGAAGGTGGGGGAGGGGCAGAGAGAGAGAGAGAGAGGCAGAGAGAGAATACCAATCAGCTGTCTGTCAACGTGGGGCTCGAACTCACCAAGCATGAGATCATGACCTGAGCCAAAATCAAATTGGACCCTCAACCGACTGAGCCCCCCAGGCGCCCCCTCAGCGTTCTTTTAACAGAGTTTTATTCTTCTTTCGTAGATAGAGGGCCAGAATCCCTAAGGGTCTTGCTGGTTTCATTTAATTGTTTACCATTCTCTCCTCCCTCCCTCTCTTGTTTCATCCACTCAGCCTTATTTCTTTTTGTTCGTCTTGGTCTCAGCCATGTTAGAGGCCTTCCGAATGTCTGGGGGCCCTGGGTGTCTGTGATTAAGCAGTGAGGCCTCTGGCTGTGACAGGGGATTTACAGTCGTTGAGCCTGGTAGGGGAGCTTGTGGGGCCATTTGTCAGGCCCCCCCCCCCCCCGGGGGACATTGTCCTTTTAGGCCGGTCAGACTCAAGGGAAGAAGCTTCTAGTCTCTTGTCTGGAGCTGAATGAAGAGATGGGATGAGTCCTGACATTCACCGTCCTGCCTGTGGTGACCTGGCCATGCGCGTTCCGTGTGGAGCCGCTGCCTCGACTGTTTGTGGCTGTCTCAGGTCCAGACACTCTGCTTGCCCCAAGAACAGACCTCCCGACCTCTGCTGGGGTGACGGAGGGGCCGCACCTACTCCTCCACCAGCTGGCCCCCTCCCCTCCACTGAGGTAGGGTCCCCGGCAGGCACATCTGCCGAGGCCTCAGAACCACCCAACGCTGGCCTGGGGATCTTCTGAACACCGAGGCATGGGAGTTGGCTTGCAGACATCTTGGGAGACCCCCGGCCTGCCCACCCCGGCCCTGAACTTGCCCAACCTGGTCGTCTGCACCCACTGTGGAAGCATCCAGAATGCCTGCACCTCAACCACAAGGAAGACCCCTTCCAGGGTTGCCTGTCCCTGGCTCATGGTCTGTGGGCCACTGGGAGACACGGGTGCTGCAAATGGGGTACAGAGTCTGACACGGGGACCTACCCGGGGACCTGGCGTGGGTCAACAGTGAGTGTTGAGATGTGTCCTCTGGGAAGGTTGGCAGCAGATGCGGCTGCAGGCTGAATTAGCAGCTGTGATCACCTGCCTGCAGCCTGGGGGAGGCCGGAGGGTCTGTCGGTGGGGTCTTGTCTTTGCTCCTGGGCTGGCTTCCCCATTTCGCTGTGGTGGGTTTCGCGTGCACTTGAGTAGAGATCAGTAAAATGGCCCCACGTGCCCCCCACCCCATCCCCTACCTCTGGCGGGACTTCCGGAAGGTTTCTCTGGGTGGAGAAAGGAAGGGAGGGGGCAGAGGCAGTGGGGGTGGGGGGCTATTGTCGGAGGCACGAGTAGTGCTGGCCAGTGGTGATGGGAGAGAAGGGGACAGGTCTGTAGGGTGTTTGGGGCCCAACCAGAAAGCCTGGGGACGTAGGGTGGGACGGTGGAGGTGCCAGCCAGGCTCAGATGTCCCTGCATGGAGGTGTGCCACCCTGCCCTCCCAAGCGCCCGTGTAGCTGTGGCAGGGCCACTGCCCCACCATCTCCCAGGCTGCCTCTCACCTCTGTGTAAGGTCGGTGCCCATTGGCAGCATGAGGGCTCTTCAGGGAACAGGGAGCCAAAGCCCCAGCTCTGCAGTGGGAAACACCACTCTGAACCTTGGGGTGGCAAGGCGGTGCTCGCTCACTCATTCGTTCACTTGTCCACCCTTTCCCTCCTGCACAGGCTTTGTGGAGACTGGCAGGCCTGGGCTCCGGCCCGGGGGCGGGCGATCCCCGCCCATGGGCTCCCAGCCCTAGGCACGCGTGCCCGGCACGAAGTGGGTGCCTTTCAAGACTCGGACTTTCACAGTTATTTAAAAACAGTCTGAATGACGGAACACTTTACAAAAGAAAAGCCACCTATAATCCCTGCTCTAACAGCCTGTCTTCACCGTTCAGTGTTTTCTTCTGGTGTTTCTCTCTCTCTGCGCATGTACACACACCCATACACACCCATACGTGTGCACATATTCACACACTCGCGTATATGCGTGTATGCATACACGTACACATATTCTCCTTTTGTATGTACCCTGTGCATGTACATTCTATATACCTTCTTTTTATATATATATATATATGTACTCTGTATATGTATGTGTGTATACATAGATATTACACATGTAAATGTAAATATACAAGTAAGCAAATTTAATTTAAACGAATACTCACCGGTTTACCCACCAGCTTTGTACTTGTCATTTTTATTGTCTGGATGATATCCCAATCTGTGGCTGTAACGTTATTTCTCAAAACATTCCTTGGATACTGAATGTTTGGTTCATTTTCAAAGTCCTATTCTCTAAATCTGCAGGTGCTTGGCAACCGCCCCCGCACCGGCCCTGGTAGACCTGGGCCTCACCGTGTACAACACAGACCTGCCCCCAACACACACGGTGTGGGGGCGGCAGGCAGTGAGCAGGTGACTAGACAAAGGACGGTCACAAAGGGCGTGTGCGCTGACGGAGGGACACAGCGGCGGCTCTGGGACGGGCGGACAGCTGTCCTCATCACATGGGAACGGGCTTCCGCTGGCGGGGTATTTCTCTCCAGGGGGCTGAGACGCCCTGGCTGGGCTGCGTGAGCACATCGTGCGGGTTCACCTGTTATCAAGCACCTTGGGGCCAGTGTGTGGGTGGCGGCTGGGGAAACTCTGCACGTCCCTGCGGCCCCTGCGAGAGGCCACCGAGACGGGCTTTCAGAGTCCCGTAAAAATCGGCGGAGGTGCAGCCCTCAAAACTGTGCTCGAAGCACCGGATCGCAGTCGGTGACACAGAGCGCCTGTCCCAGGTCCGCCTATGAGGCATGAGTTCGGTCCAGTTCAGATTACGGGCGGGATCTCCAGTCCTGATTTGCTATCTTGAGTCTCTGGCCAGGAATACTGCCTTTTCCGAGCCCAGCGGGCACGTCCACGGGCAGCAGGCTCTTTACCCACATGGTGGTAACGTCCGGACCCTGAACCTGCCCGGCCCCCTCAGTCCGCCACACAGGCCCGGGCACGTCAGGGCAGGACAGGCACAGGGCCCGGCACAAATCGAAACTCAGACCCCTTGCTCGTAACTTGTTAATAATTTCAAAACAGTGACAATGAGCCTCCAACCACGCGCTGGCCTGTCCACAAGGCCTTTGCTGCCTCTTTGGGTCAGAAGAGCTGTTGCTGATATCCTGGCCTAACTGTGTCCCCGCGTTGGGGAGAAGAAAGTACTCACCCCCTTGCTAACAGGGGTAAGGGACTTTTTTCCAGGGAACCAGCCCAGCAGGGGGGAGGTCAGGCGCAACTCTGACCACAGCCCCCAAACGCGTGACTTACGGAGGCCAGAGAGCAGGCGAGGTGCCTCAGGGCGGATGGAGGAGACACCCCGAGGCACTGGGCCCAGCCTCTGACGGGACCCTTACCGAGAACAGGCCAGGTGATCAGCATGCGACAGTGGCCCCAGCACCAGCACGTGATGGCATCTGGAGACAGGGTCTTACAGAGGCGATTGGGTTAAAATGAGGTCACAAGGGTGGGTCCGACCCCAATGTGACTGGGTCCTTATGAGAAGAGGAGATCAGGACACAGATACACGCAGAGGGAGGGCCAGGTGAGGACTATGGCGGGGCGGGGGTGGGGAGGACAGAGCCAGCCCCGCCCCTGCCTGGTCCTCAGACATGCAGCCTCCAGGACAGAGAATGACAGCTTGCTGCCTGAGCCTCCCGCCTGTCCACCGCGGGAAAACAGTGAGGCTGGCGTGTGTCTGCCAGACCCGTGATGCTGGCTCATTCCAGCACGAACCGCTCACGTGCTTGGCACACAGACGCTTCAGGGCATTACAAAGGCGGCCGCCGTTCCAGAGCTGGACGAGCCAGACAGACTTCGCCCCCGCAGAGAGACAGACAAGAACAAGTAGCCACAGGATCGCTGCGGGAATGTCAGCTCTGGGCCGGGCCCACCTGGGAGGCCGCCCTGGTCACTTGTGTTACTGTTCACGGTTCCAGATACCCCCCGGGGAAGGTTCCAGGCGATGGGAACGCAGGCTGGCACCGGGCCAGGAGTGAGAGACGAAGACAGGCGCGCAAGCCCCTGCCCGGCCTCCCCCACCCTGCCTGGGTGGGGTCCTTCTGCAACCCCCGTCCATGCGCGGCACAGGGCGAGCGAGCCTGGGCCTGCGTGTGGCGCTCCCTCCCAATCCCTGTCTCTGTCTGTCCCCACCCTCTGAGCCTGACCGGACCTTCAGCACTGCTGTCCCAGGTAGGCCTGCCCCTCCCCCCCCAAGGGGGCCCTGGAGGTCTCGGGAGAGACAGCCAGACCCCTGAGAGGCCGTGGGCCGTGGGACCCTCCTCCTGCTGTTGTCCCCACCTGAGCTTTCCTGGGCTGGAGACACGTGTCCCAGCTCTGCAGCCCACACGCGGCAAGGCCTGTGGCCACTCCCTCCCTCCCCATCCGGGCGTTCTACCACGGGGTCCCTGCAGGTGGGGGCTCTAGCAGCACTGACATCTTCTGCCAACACCACCCCAGCAGCTGTGCCCTACACAGGGTCCTGGGTCCCGGGCCCCCAGCCACGGCCCGTCTTCTGACTGTGGCAGGTGCCGTGAGGAAAGTAAGGCACGGTGCTGTCCGCGTGGCCTGCTGCCCCCCAACCGCCTGACTTCCTGTCTGTCCCTCACACCCTGCCTGCTCCCGTCTCCGCCTCGTCCTGCTTCATGCTCCACGGTGGTCACCCCGCCCGAGGTCACCTGCTTCTGGCACGTGATCTGTCCCTCCCACTGGAATACCCCCCTCAGACCCCCGTGCCAGGACGATGTGCACCGTAGAGATGACCCACAACAGAGCTTTCTCGAGTAAATGTCCGACCGGACGAGGAGGTGGCACTGAAAGGGACGTAACACGATGAGGAAACAGACGTGCCAAGGCCCTGGGGTGGGGATGAGCTGGGCCCTAGGACGGGGGAGGAGGGAGGAGCCCATGGGGGTGCAGCAGAGGTGGGCGGGCCCAGACCTCACGCTTGGACCATACTGGGGGCTCCGGGGAGCACTGGAGTGCTCCCAGCAGAGACAGGAGCACTCTGTCCACTTCTGGGGGCCATTCCCACCTGCGGGCGTCTCCCTTCCAGCCAGCGTGACCCATACTTCAGGCAGCAGAAACGCAGGGGCGCGGAGCCCCCAAAGCAAACACACCCCGTGGAGAGCACATCGAAACCCCACAGAAGCGGTTTTTATTTCAGTGCGCACGGCGCTCTGCGTGTCCACGAGGACGGGCTGTGTCTGCGGGCCCAGTGTGGGCAACACCTGGACCTTTCGGTTTTTCTCGGTCCTAATGTGACCAGCTTCCGGGGATGGGAAGCGTGTCCTGTCGGGCCCTCTCAGGGCGGGTCACCGTGAGCACGAGTGGGAACTCGCTGGCATCTGATTCGGAGGTGGGAGGGAGGGTCCGCTCGCAGCTGAGGCCGCGTCTACGGGGGCCTCCCCTCCCCCGGTGCTGCCCCGCAGACCCACGCCGCCGTGCTGGATCAGGAGGGGAAGGTGGGCGCCTCGGCCAGCGGGCGGGCCATGCTCTGGATGGCCCACTGCAGGATGCCGTCGAAGGAGTGCTGGAAGACAGGAGCGCAGAGGACTGGGAGACCTGCCTGAGCCCCCAGGGGACAGGTGCACACAGCCTGGGCTCCAGCGTCCCCTGGAGTCACGAGCATCCCGCCCCTCCTAGTCACAGGTGGGGAAACTGAGGCCTGAAGCACCACAGGGCACGTCAGGCGAGGGAGGACTCCTCTTTTGGTGCTCTGCTGTAGCACCCTGCGAACACGGGGCACGGCCGCCACGGCTCTTCTGCCTCCGTCTTCTTCCCGGCTCCAAGGCAAGACCGGTTCTTTCCATCGTGTGCTCCCGCAGGACAGAGGGGGCACGGGGAGACCCAACATTCCAGCGTAATGGGGCGACTGCCCCCTTTCTCCAACGGCATCAGGCGACCGCCCCGCCAGAGCCACAGGGCCAACATCCAGTGCCCGGGGGCACCCTGAAAGACTCCTGCACTGAGACCCACCCGTGCCCAGCCCACCACACCGGGCAGGGCCCCACAGCCCCAGGAGGCCACGGGCGGGCCACCGGGGTGTGGGAATGGCTGGAGGAGTCCGACCTCCTGTCAAAAGAAGATGGAACCCCAAAAAGGCCCATTTCCTTCACAGCGACTATAGCTGTTCATCTTAGGGTAGAGAGGCTGGGGCTGGGAGGGGCCGTGAGAGGTCCACCGGAGGCAGAGGTTCCGGGGTGCCCACCCCCCTCCCACCCCCAGGGGGAGTCATGGCATCAGAGTCAGGCTTCAGCGGTGCTGGTGCTGAGGTCCTGCAGCCACTGCCCCCCCCCCCCGCCCCCGATCCGGGAACTCTGGACCAGGCTAGAAGCAGAAAGGGCTCAAGGGCTCCTTTCAGCTCCTTTGTGCGCTAGGGGCTCCCGCATGTGCTGGGGGGCCAGAGCCGTGCGGAAGCAGCCTGGGCCTGTGGTGCTCAGTGTACCCAGCAGGGTCTCCCAGGCCCTCCTCTGGCTCCGGCTGCTTGGGGCTGGGTGGGGGGAGGGGAGGAGAAGGAGGAGCCCCAGCCAGGTGACGCATTACCTCGCTTAGGAGGGATTCCAGGTCGTCCCTGTGCACACCCGGCTCGTGACCAGCAGAACCGTCCCCTGCCTGCAGCCCAGGAAAGGGAGGTCAGCCCAACTCCCGCACCCCTGCCGGGCGCAGCTGGAACAAAGCGGCACACCATGCAGAGGCAACAAGGGTCTAGGGGACAGTGGCTAATGCCAGGACAGAGGGCATGCTGCCCCCAGCAGGGCCCTGGGAGCTGAATTCTAACACCCAGCTCCTGCCGGGGTCGTGGGCACGAGCGAGCTTGGGGCTCTGGAAGCTGGCTGCCCAAGGCCCCCAGGCCTGCCTGCCTCCACGTGCTGCATGCAACCTTCTGGGGAAAGCCAGGTGACTCAGAACCAGCTAGAAGGGACCGTCGGGGATGGAGAAACTGAGGCCCAAAGAGGAAAGCGTCTGGTGTGGTGCCAGCCATTCATCCATCCGACTAGCATTGCCAGGGCCAACCGTGCCCCCTCCCACCCAACCCCCCCCTTAAGGGGCCAGGGCCTAGAGTGCCCCCCCCTTAAGGGGCCAGAGCCTGGCAGCAGGCTGTCCATGAACAGCCTAGGAGGGAGAGAGGACCATGCTAAGTGGACCCACATGAGACTGCCAGGTTCTGGCTCAAAATAGCCAAATCTGAGCTCGTAAACACAGGCCCTTCGAGGCAACATCAGCCCCAGGGGCGTGAAAAGGGACCCAGCTCCAAGGTGGGGGTGGGGTGGGGGCTGCTGGGGAAAGCGCTGGGGCCACACCCACATTTTCAGGACCGCCCCTGGGAAGGGAGCCAAGGGGCTGGGACTTCTTAGTCTCCAAAGTCGTTACATTCTACAGCACAAAGACAAGGGAGTCTTTGCTAAGTTGAGAAAAGAACCCAGGAGTCAATGAAGAAGCATCTTCTGGAGGGAGGGACCCTCTCTGGGGCGGGGTGGCACCCGGCAGGGCGCGCACAGGTGTGGGCTGAGCCGTGGGCGAGCACGTAAGCCCCCTCGTGGGCAGAACAGGGGCCCCCGTGCCTGGGCTGGCATCGCACAGGCACAGTGTGTTCGTGGGAGGATGCGGCGCGGCTGGGGAGCACGCCGGGGCACCGGTGGGGTAGGACTTGCCACCACCCAGGGCCCTGAGAGGTTCTTGGGGGCGGGGGCGGCGGGGACACGGTCAGGCAGGATGAGGTGCGCCACCTGGAGGCTCCCGGGAACACACGGGTTCTGAGGGAGCCGGGGGTGACTGCTGGGTAGGAGGGCAGAGGGAGGCCACTTCTCCCCGACGGCTCCCGGCCGCAGGATGGGGCTGGACAGGGCCCCGGCGCAGAGCCACGGGGGGACTGGGGTCACACTGGGGAGTCAAGCGGGCTTGCTCATCCCTGGTGGAGCCCTCTTGCTGCGGCCGCTTCACTCCCCACCCCACTGTGGGGATCGTGCGCCCCAGGCGCTGGGAGAAGGAGGCCTCGGGGGAGCCCTGCGCTGGGAGACCAGGGGCCTAGGGGGGGCCTTGCGCTGGGAGAAGGGGGCCTAGGGGGGGCCCTGGCTCAGTCATCACGAAAGAACAGCCATCCCACGGCCGCTGGTTTCCAGCACACGTGATCCGAAGGGAAGCTATTTAAACAACTAAATTGTATGAAACAGTGAACGCAGGGCCACGGGGCGCGGCGCATCCGCGAAGCTGGCACTCGAGTGTCCCTGGAGGTGTGCTCGCCACCTCGACCCCGCGGGGTCCCCGCCTCCCTGGGCAGCACTGACCTTGGCGGGCCCGGGCGCGGCTCGGGCGGGCGTCGGGGCGGGCGCGCCCTCCTCGGGGGCCGGGGCAGTGTCTCCGGAGCAGGATCGGCAGCGCGGGACGGCCCTGCGCACAGCGGAGGATGGTGTCGTGGGCTGCCGGTCCCCCGCGGTGTCCCTCCCGGTCCTGCGCCCAAGCCGCCGCGCTCACCCGGGCCGCGCTGCGCCCGCGGGGAAGTGGCAGCGCCAGTGGAAGGCGGCGGCGCAGTGCGCGCACCGCAGCGCGTCCGCGCCGTCCCCGCACACGCCGCACCGCGCACCTGCCGGGCCCTGTGGGGGGACAGAGTGGTCACGGTGGGGGGGAGGGGCGCCCATGCCCTCTGCCCCGCCCCCGGGAGCCCAGCGACACCCAGCACCTTTGCTCTGCAGTCCCGAGAGACCTTGCTCCGCCTTAGTGGACCCGGACCCCCTTTAGGGCTGGTCAAGGGGACCCCAGAACCGCCTCCCTTATTGTCCTGCCCCTGTGAGGGTGGGCCGGGGTAGGGGTTCCAGGAACCCGGGCGGAATGTATCACCCCTGCTGGAATCCCTCCGGGAGCCTCCCCTCCCTGGTTCTGCAGTGCACAACCCCTGCCCCCCCACCCCCGTCTGGCTCCTCCTCCCTCAGCCCTGACCCCAGCCCCCCCACCTGACTACTGCCCCCCTTCCCCGCATGTCACTCCTCCTATTTAGGCTCCGTCTGGTTGTCCTGCGGGCCCTGAGCTCCCAGAAAACAGCCACCCCCACCTCAGCACCCCCTCACCTGCTGCCCCTCTGGGCCCACACACAGTAGGGGGCGCAGGGCTGAGGGGTTCAGCACCGTCAAGGGGGCTGCAGAAGGCGGGGCCAGCAGGTGCTTGTAGGGGCCGGCAGCGTCCTTCCCGGCTGAGGGCTCCCTGGACAGCCCCTTGGCCTCTTCCCCCGTCAGCTTCAGCCCCAGGAGGACCTGGAAGCAGAGGGCCAGTGCTTGGAGAGGCCACGGTGGCCTGTGCCTCACCACCCAGGGAGTCAGCGATCACTGGGACCCGGAAAAGCCCCGGGGGCTGGCGTGGGAACCCCACATGGGGTTGGAAAGGTTTGGGTGAAGCTCCTGGCTCTGTGTCCTCAGCAAGGCACTTGACCCTCTTGCCATCTACAGACGGGGTGCCCGTGGCCCTCACGGGCTGTCAGGGAGGACTCCGGATCTACCTGGACGTGTGTTGTATCATTCCTGTCTCTGCTGCAACAAAACGCTTAAAACATTTTTAGAGAATGTTATTAGTAGCCAAAGTGCATTCCCTGAGCCTGGCGACAGAGCCAAGGCCCCACATGGGGCCATTTCCCAGTGTTAGAAGCCAAGCTGATGAGGCCAGGCCGGGGGTGGGGAGTCCCGGTTCCAAGCCTGGGGCCCCACCCACGGGAGTGGCCGGGAAGCTGGGGGGGGGGGGGGGGGGGCCTGCGGTGGGCCTGGGCCTGGGCCTGGGTGTACCTGGGTCTCCGCGGGCGGCTCCTGGGGCTGGGGCTCCTCGGCCTGGGGAGGGTCCCGCTGGCCTCCTCCCCGGAGACAACTGTAGCACCTCCAGGTCCCACTGCTCACGTGGTCCACGTGGTCAGCAGCCAAAGACATGCAAAGGGGGCAGAGGGGACCGCAGACTCCCAGATACACAGGCAGGGGAGGCCTGAGGTCTCCTCCACGTTGCCACTTTCCTTTCGCAGATGGGGAAACTGAGGCCCAGGCTGGACAGTGGGCAGAGCCAGGATGGGAGGACTGCCCCGGCCAGTGAGCAGGAGGGCCCGGGAGGCTGGGAAGCTGAGCCCCGGGGGTGGGGGGGGGGGGGCCCTCGCCAGTATGGTCAATGTTCCCTCTGCTGAGCCCCAAGAATCCGGACATCTGTTGACCTGCAGAGCCCCGTGCGTGGCTCTCGCTGGCCTTGCCCTCCCGACGGGACCTCTCTGAACTGGGGACCCGCCCCCGTTTCCGCAAGGGGGACAGTGCCCAGCAGAAGGGGACACGGTCAAAAGCAGGAAAAAAGAGAAGATGACCGCCCCACCCCTGGAGGCGAATGATGACCTCGGCTGAACGCCCTCATTTAGTGACAAGCATCAGAGACAAGTGGCCTGGTGAAGGCCACTCAGGGAGCAGGGGCAGGGCCAGGGCTCGAAGGTGGGTCACTTCTCCCACGCAGGCTCCTCCCCGCCAGCTGTGGTCACCCGTGGGAGCTGGCAGTAAAGGGCAGGACGCGGTGGGCGGGGGGAAGGGAGCACCAGGAGGTAGACGCGGGAGGACTCTGGCCCTGCCCAGGACGGACACCCACTCTGCCCGACTTCAAGTAGGACCTTGTTTGGAGGAGGGGGGCCGGCTGCTTGTGGGACTTTGGGCTGGGGGTGTGTGGTGAGATGGGCAAGGTGGCCGCTCTTCGCTGGGGGGCCTCATTCTGCTTCTCTGCCCTCTGGGGCCCTGCTGGCCAGGCTGGGAGGACCCAGCCTGGGTGACCCGAACAGAGACACTTCCG